>NC_143396.1:97380325-97680325 GCF_052110815.1 Crocodylus siamensis
GAAATATGGTGGAGGACATCTAGAGGTGATCTGTAAGTTGTAAATATATGAGTGTAAGTGTGTGAAAGATGATCTAAATGGGTCTAAACGCCAAGGATTCAGGATACAGTATAGGAAAGTGCAAATTAAAAAAGGGGAACAAATAAAGCAGGAAAGAAAGTAAATGCACAACAAAGGAAAGGACCACCTATTTCTTTAGTTTGAATCCATCTTCAACAAGAATTAGAATGTCTGTCTGTCTCTCTCTCTCTCTCTCTGAGCATTTGCCTTCAGTTCTGTTGGCAGGATCATTATTAGATGTTACATGTTTCACCTGGCTAGGAAAACATGAAATACTCCCAGCTGTCACCTTTGTAGATCTTTAACCATAATATGGATATAAAAAAGAGAGCATTTTTCTCAAAGAGCAATTTTTGCACTATCTTTTCATTCAGATATTGTTAGTAAGCATTCCACTGCTTGGAGAAGATTTTACTTCCTAGGATTCATTAAAAATAAAAGCAAAGATATGTATTATAGTGATGGACTGGCCATAAGTCATGTATATGCATGGTTTGTTACTGTCACTTGATGTTAAAGGATGTCTGAACTCCTACTGCTTACCTCCACACAAGTCTAAATGAGGGAGACCTGCAGACAGGTAGAAGGTATTTGTCCTCAGGCTCCATGACTGGTTTTGATAGCAGATCTTATAGCCATAACCAGTAGGCAAGTATCTGTGCTTTCCTATCCTCAAAATACAGGGACCTGTAGGGAAACTTAAGCCACCTGTAGGGAATCTTTTGTCTGTGGCCTGGAATGACACACTTTGGGCAGAGGTAAGTGGGCACTATGACCTACCCACAGCCAACACTTCTCCCTGCTGTGGTACAGGGAGAGTGCTCATAGCCAGACACCACCATGTCTGTGGGCCAGTTCTGACCTGCAGGCCATAGTTTGCCAGCTTCTGTGTTAAGCCATCTGTATCTACAGGTACTAGGTCTTGATAGCCAAGATGCTACTCTGCATTATTGTATTAACTAATCTGGGGCAACAGACTTCTACTCTGAGGTCAGAGGCAAATGATCACATGGAAACAATAAAAGATTTTTGAGCCTAGCTGCTGTCTGGTTCAGCACATCCACATTACATTAGGGGCTAGTGATTCAGTATTCCCAGTCCAGCAGTCCCAAAGAGAGTCAATATGTGGAGTTCTTGAGTCATAATATCACTTTGTAGATTTCCAGGATTTGCTAACATGAATGAGAGCCAGTACATGAGCTTTCCAATATTAAACAATGACTCCCTCAGAGTGCCACTACAGGGCATTAAAGAGTCTTTTGTTGAATAGTGAGCATGTCTTAAAAGTGCAAGCCTAATTTCCCTGAAGGATGCCTCTGAAATAGTTTCTCCAGCAATTATAGGTGTGCATAATACTCTGTCAAACAGTGCTTTCCCACTGCATCTGAAGGGGATGTGGAATCAAGATAAACCAAAATAAAAAAGGATTACTTAGATCCTTGAGCTGTCCCAAAAAGATGCATGAAAAGTTCATCTGAAATTCAGTTATTCTGAGTAGTTAAATCCTAACCTTATAGAGAGGAGCTGCAGAAAGGTTTTTACACAGCTAAGTGAGTGGGCAAAAAATGGCAGATTACTTCAGTGTTGACAAGTGCAAGGTAATCCAGGGAGGGGTGGGGGGGGGAAGAAATAAGCTCAATTATGCACACATGATGCTGGTTTCTGAACTAGCTGTTATGACTCAGGAAAGAGACTTTGGAGTCATTGCAGATATTCTTGAAAAACATCAGCTCAGTTGGCAGTGGCAACCAAAACTGCTGATAAAACGGTTGGCATAATTAAGAAGGAAATTGAAAATACAACAGAAAGCATCATTCCATTTTACAAATCTGTGATGTGCTCACATCTTGTATACTATATGCCAGTGATTCCAAAACTTTCTCTCAATATGACCTCATTTGTGCCCCCATTTCCTCAGCATGACCCATCACTCCCAACCCTCAGCTCCCTATCCCCCACCCCACACCTACCCCTCACTCCAGACACAGAGCCTTCTGGCCCTGCTGGTGCCCCTCACTCCCAACCTACAGTGCCCTGCCCGCCACCCCCAGCGGCACCTGAGCCCTGTCTGGCTCCCATGGGTGGCAGAAGCTGCTGCGGTCAGAGCACAGAGCTCAGCTCCCAACCCCATCCCTTTTCTGCAGGCTGCACAACTGAAGTGGAGCTTATGCTGAGGGGAGGATGTGGACTGCCTGCTGCTGACTCAGGGCTCCCTACCCTGCTGCCCTTCCCCCAGGGGCCTTTGCAGCCCATTAGGTGGGACCCAGTATGGGAGGGAGTGCCATGTTGCCATGGCCGCCAAGCTTAGGATGTGCCCTCTGCCTGGCAGCAGTGGGGGCACAGCTCCGCGCTGCTGCTGTGCCTTATTTTGGCAGCCATGGCAGCACAGTGCTCCCTCTCATGCTTGGTCCCACCTGCTGGGTTCCATGGAGACAGCTCCTGCCCTGAGCTGGTCTGGCCCTGCTACAGTCCCCGCCCTACTGTGTGTGCAAAAATCTTGGGGGTGCATATGTCGTCCCCCCCACATTACCTTGGACCTCTGGCCCCCTCCACCTCTTTGCCTGTGCTCCCCCACCCCCCAATCCTTTGTCTTCTAGCCCTTTGCCCCCATAGACTTACCTAGAGGAAACTGCAGGAGCTGCTCTCTACCACTGCTTGGTTGCCATATGCATGTGTAGGAACACATGCATTTGGCCCCCCCCTGCCTCCAATTGCCCTCCCCTATTCCCCCCAGTCCCTTGCAGGCGGGAACTCTGACAACCTGCAAGGGGGTTTCCCTCTTTTTTCTCCTTTAAAAGACAAAATCCAGTGTTTTCCATAGCGAGCAGAAAACCCAGATTCCTGTTTATCATAACCCTATCTACTGATGTTGCAACCTCATTTGAGGTCACAGCCCATAGTTGGGGAATCACTGCTGTATACATGTCTGGTCTCATCTCAGAAAAGGTGTGGTAGAATTAGATAAGGTACAGAGAATGGCAACCAGGTTGATCAGGGTATGGAGCAATTGTCATAACAACAGAGACTTAAAAAGGCTAGGGCTCTTCAGTTTGGAATGGAGAAGGCTGAGGGAGGATATAAGGAGGTCTTTAAAATCATGAAGGGCATGGACAAAATGAGTAAGGGATGGTTATTTGCCAAGTGCCAGAATATTAGGAATTAGCAGGAGACAGGTTTAAAACTAACAATAGAAAGTACTTCTTAATGACGCATGAAGTTAATTTGTTCCATCATCCTTGTATCAAAGGACTGCCACCACTGTCGAGTTACCTTGTGGACCTCATTGGCACAGGAGATTGTAGAGGCAGATAGTATAGCCAGGCTCAAAAAGGGACTAAATAAATTCATGGATGACAGATCTATTATGAGCTATTAAACAGAACGGTCAGGCTATATCCTTTGGTGTCTCTAAACCATTGATGGTGGATGCCATGGAGGGTAATGAACAGGGAATAGATTACTCTAGATATACCCTATTTGTATGCTCTCTCTCTGTAAACAGGGAGTGCACTAGTGTATGGCACAGGCCCTGCAGGCTGCACACTGCACCGGTGGGTGCTCTTCCACCGCAATGCACTGCACATGTGGGCTTGTGCCCCTCTTCCCCCCTGCACCTCATGTATAGGGGGGCAGGCATTGTGACACAGTGCCCCACCTTACCTTCAACTCCCTGCTTGCTCCCCTGGGACACTGCATCACCCAGGGGCTCTGGTCTTCTGGCTTCCCTGGCACCACAGGCTGTGGCTGAGTCAGGCAGCAAAAATGGGGAGATGAGGGAATGCCCTAAGTCCCTGGCTGCTACTGCAGTCAGAACGGCAGTGGCAGCAGCAACTGCATGGGAGTCCATAGGCTACATGTTAACCCCTTGTGGGCAACCAGTTGGACAGTTCTGCTCTAAAGCATCCATCCATTCCTGTCACTAGGACACAAGCCTATTTGTTACATATTAACTTAGTGGGCCTATGCACACCAGAAAACTACAAGCCCTCTTCTTTTGTTAGAGGTAGATCTCTAAGTGTGTAACAACAAAATTCTTGGGATAACAAAAGAGAAAATGGACTGGAGTGAAGGTCATGGGTTAATAACAAGGATTCTGAAGGGGAACACTGAGCAGAGAGCACTGGTTCCACCTTGAACATATCCAGTGAGCCTGTGGAGGCTGCCCATTGAAACTGTGGATACTTTCGTAGAGGAGTGCTGAAAATAGTTTCATAGTCACCTGGGTTCCCCCAAGCCAGGGCTTCCTTCCTGGTTTGGTAGATAGTGAGTTTGGCCAGAGCCAAGAAGAGGTTAACCTGGAGATCCTGAGATTGGGTGGGGCCACAGATTAGGAGTTTGTTAAAGGTGTGGAAAGAAGTGCAGCGAGGACCTCCAGAGGAGACGGTATAGAGACTGCAGCTGGGCTCACTCAAGGTAAATGTTCATCAGGGTCTCCCTCCCTTGACAAAAAGGGCAGATGTTGGGGAGTATCGCTGCACACCAGATACATTGGTGTCTTGTGTGATTAGGGTAGAATGCAGGCTGGTTCACTCAGGATTATGGCCTTTGCTGCTGTTGGATACTTAGCTAGATGGATCCTTGGTCTGACTTCCTATGTTTTTATTTGTATTAGTTTTAGTCCCGTATCTCAACTATAATTTAATCTTGAGGACAGCAGAGAGAGGAATCATTGTTGCTATTGAGTTAGAAATGTAAGAGTAGAAACTGGCATTGAATCCTGCTTTCAGCCTTTACTGAGTATTTTGCTTTCCAAATTCAGATGCTGCCCAAGTTGCCTTTTCTTTGAGCATGGGTAGGGCCCCTCCATTTTTCTTTTTAAAGGATCTGTTGTAAGAGCTTCTGTGACCAAGGTGCACGAAACTCAGTTGACCTTGTCCAGTAAGGGTGGCAGACTGTGTTTGTTTTTCTATTACAGGTGATTCATTACATCTACACAGACATGTTTTGAATGTTGCCAAGATTGATTTTTCAGAAGATCTAATCTGTTCACCCCATTTTTATGATATGATACAATATGATATGGAGGAACCTTAGAAAAGGACAGATATGTATAATGCAGTTCATACCCTTAAAGTCAGTTGAGTACAACTTTAAGAGATTTTAAGAAGCCAACCTCATGCTGTTTGGGTTCTGTAGAAAACACAGGAAATATGCTAGTAAAAAATTCTGTGGTGCCCTCGAAAGTCATGCCTTTCTGGAGAGTATGGTTGTGTAAAACAACCCCAGCTTTGTGTCTCTTTGAGGTGGTTGAAGAAAGACAGATTTTGAAAGAATCATTGAATTTATGGTTCTTTGCAAGTGTCATTCACAAAGAAAGGCTCTGATTATAGCAGATCCTGCAGATTTAGTAATTAATTCATATTTCTGCGAAAAATAGTATCAGAAGTAAACTAATTGGACCAATGTATTGGGTTTGAAGTAACCCATTTTACAAGCACTGGGGGGGACCCCATGTTCCTGCAACCTTAGATACATATTTGTAGCATTTAATATTCTTTATATTGTACAAATTATATGATTTTTTTTTCCTGAATAAACATCATTGTAACGCATTTGGTTACTTGCATGCACACAGGAGAAGCTATTGTCTGTGTGCTGATATATTAAAAATGCATCTATGCTTTCCTTGCTTCAATTTTGTAGTAATTTTTCAATTGCAGCATTTGTGCATAGGTAGCTGGTGAGCTTTGTCTTCATTAACAAAAGAAGCCTACCCACAGATTTTGCATAGGATGTGTTGTATAATTTTAAGTGACAGTGCTGATCTGTTTTGGGCAGAAGTGTCTTTTACTATATCTGTAATAGCATGGTGAAGCTTTGAACTGGTTACATGCTATTGACACTACTGTAATACAGTTTTTCTAAAAAATAGTAATTGCCTTACTTTTTCATGCAGAATCTGGGCCTCAGATTTTTGACTTTAGCCATGATTTTCCTGATTTTCGTTATTTTACTAAAATAAAAAATGTAATGTTTTGTATAATAAGTAGAGGTATACCAGTACATCCATATTGTCCATATTGTATTGGCATCGATAAAAGGAAAATTGATGTTATCCGCTATTGGCTTATTTTGGCTGATGCGGTTGATAATGTTGTCAATAAATACTGTGTGCATTTGGTCAAGAATCCAGCCCAGCAGCTCGGAGAGCAGCGTCCGGCTGGTAAGTCTGGGGAGTAAGGTGTGGGGGAGGGAAGGGGCCTGGCAGGAAAAACAAGGCCTCTGGGGTGAGGAAGGGAATGGGGCTGGGGCAGGGGCAGGCACTGCCCAGCTGGGGTGCGGCATGTTGCAGAACAGAGCTGTAGGCAGCTTATCCATGGGGGGGAGTGGTGAAGAGCAGGGGCAGCTCCTGTCGCTGCACACCCCCCCAGGGGAGGCATGGGGGGCATGTGCCCGCTGGGTTTGTGTGCGGGGCAAGAGTGGGCTGCCTGCTGCAGGCGTGGGGCCAAGGGATGTTCTGGCCACTTTCTGGTGGGGGGGCTGGGGTGGGCGGAGGTGGGGCGGGTGGCAGCAGCCCTGGGTGGGGGACTCTGGCGAATTTTGGGGTGGCTGTAGCTTCTCCTGTAGCTCCCCCAATGCTGCCACCTCCTGCCCACCCTGCACACGCCAAGCACAGCCCCGATCCAGCCCCGCCACCAGTAAGAGACTGTCACCATCCCTGTCCCCAAATCCACAGCAGGCAGCCCACCCTTGCCTCATGCATAGATCCAGGGCTCCCTATGCCTCCCCCAGGGGTGTGCACTGCGGAGAGAGCCACCCATCTCCCCACCCTCCCGTGCCTCCCAGATGAGCCGCCTGTGGCTTCCCTGCCCCAGCCCTACTTTCTTCCTCAGCATGGAGGCCTTGAATTGCCTCCCCCCACTGCCTTTTCCCCCCACAGACTTAGCAGCCAGATGGTGCTCTCCAAGCTGCCAGGCTGCATATCAGCAATTAGATTGGTATCATCCAGTATGGCTGATTAATAATCGGCCATTGGTATCAGTCCAAAAAGTCTTTATCATTGCACTCCTAATAATTAGTATTCTTAACCTTTAAAACTGAACCATTAACAAATCCTAGAAGATTCTGTATAATTAAACATTTAGCAGTTTTTTTATACACTGTGGTCACACTTTTATGTGTATACTTTTATATGCATGTCTCCTATCTCTTTCTAGAAATATTTGCCTTCAGTAATTTTGAATTGCTACAGGTAGCATCACAGACTGTATTTATTCTTTTATCTATATATCATTACACCTCTAGTAATCAAGGAGTAAATCCAAGTAATTAGTTGATACACATGTTTGTTTCATACTTTTCTTTGCATTTGAAATATGAAATACCATACTTAAAGATAATTCTGGTGGAAAATAAGTTATTTTTAATGAGGTTGATTTTATGTTCACTAGTGGGATTAAGCTTTTTAATTTCATTTAGTTGATATGGTTTCATCCCTTCTAGTTTTTCTGGTGCAGCCACTGTGTGAGGACACAAGCTTTGATATTTTTGTACCTCTTTACTTGCCTCCTTCTAGAGTTTTGCCACAATTTGAATCTTTAAAAATGTAGAAGAGTCCCCTTAGGGATATACTTACCCTTCGTAAGTGGTAACCATCAGTTTTCTCTGGGAAGAAGGCTTTGCATTGAAATCGTGTCTGGTTTCATCTCAGCTATACAGTTGGTCCAATAAAAGATAAATCCTTACCTCTTACATAATTCCGGGAACATCATGGCTACATCGTCACTCTAACACTGTCATTTCCAGGTAGTAATTTTTTTACTGTATGAGGATTTGTTAATCTCATAATTGAAAGATCTTTATGTGCCCAACAGTCTCTGTCTTTCATTGGTTATTACAAACTTAATAATCCTACATCATTGATATTTTGGTGAAGGATTCCTGAATGATATAAGCAAGGTGAGTTTGCCTTCTTTCAGTATTTTATAGAGTACTTATAAAATGTATGTTGTTATATTGTTTAGTGGAGACTTATTTGAATTTTATGTCCCAGCGTTCCCCAAATCTTATTTTGATAACTAACTGAAATTAGAGTCACTAGGCAAGTATTTAAACTGTTCGTAGTTCAAACTAAGAATTTTCCAGTAGTTTAAATAAATTGAAAATCTTGTGGAAGCAGTAACACATTGTTTAGTCATAACAGGACATTTCTGTTCAAATATGGTCTAAGATGTGAAGTGAAGAGCAAAGTACTGTACAGAAAATGTAGATATTATTGCACAGCTTAATTTATTGAAGGTTGTTGTGTTTTTTTTCCTTTTTATGATGCAATAGTAATGTGGCTAGCAGACCTCTCTACCTGTGCGATTCTTCTGAAAATTGGAACTCTTTTTTTTATTAATCTCTCTGTTACCCCTAGTTTTCTTACAGAATCATGGAGCATTTTTAGTAATAATACCTAAGGTCCAAATATTAAGATTTTTTTTACATTTGGAGTGGTGTTTGGCTTCTCAAATAACCCATTTGATTTCAGTGAAACTGTTACCTACTCATGAATAAGGATGTCAAATCAGGCCTGTGATGTATTTTTCATGGCAAGTGTGAAAGTATACACCACATATATCAAGAAATCAAAATCCTGTCCACTTTGTCAGAATATATATGTAGAATTCTTAAAACATATTTCTCTTTCGTTCTCTTACTTCTGTCTATACTGAGAGGATGATATATCTTTCATGAAAGTAGTGGAGACAGAAAGAAACTGAAACTTCAGGAAACTTCCCTACGTAGAATGCACTGGAAATCTCATATATTCAGTTATTTTCTGTCTTCACAGGAGACAGTGATATTACACTTTTGCCATTTCTTTTTGTTTCAAGAAAAGTATTGTCCATCTTGCTTGCTAGTGTCCTCCAGCAGGGCTTATTTTCCTCCAGCGATGTTACCAGGAGTTGGCTATATTGTTTAATTTTTGTATAATCATATTACTCTTAATGAGCTACCACAAAAATGAACCTTATAGCCATTGTAGAGAACTAGAAATCCATATATTGTTTTGACTGCTTAATGAGCATTGAGAATAAATTTTGTTGTCATTGTCAATATTGTAGAAGTGAGATTTCGATTTCCCTATGGGTAGTGTTCCGCATTTTCAATTTTTACCAGTTTTCATTGATAAATTCCCTGGTTATTTTTGAAGTGGTTCAGTTTTTACTGATTTGCACCCATTTTTCAGTTCAAATCCCTGTTAACTGGCATGAGTGGGGAATGGCCCATGTATTACTCATGCCAGTTAACAGGGATTTGAAATGAAAAATGGGTGGTGCTGGTAAGCTAAAAGTTCTGCTGTGATGGTTACCTGAGTCACAGGTTTCTGGCCGGACATGGAGGGGGGAGGGTGGGCAGTGGCTGCGTGCAATGTCGGGGGCAAGGGTTGGCAGGGGCTGGGGGAGGGTGGCTGGAGCCTCTGCCCTGGGGGCACAGGACTCCCAGCTCTGACCCCAGGTGGGGCAGAGCATGCCACAGGAATTGCTTCTGGGGCAGGTGGGTCCGAACTGCACCCCAGCAGCTCCATCTTCAGCCCTGCCCCAGGTGCTGGGAGCTGCTATTGGGGGAGAGGCAGGTGGGGGAGCCTGGCCTCATTCCCTGCAGCGGGCGCTGCACCCAGCTGCTCTGCATGGGCCAGTGGAGCTGGAGCCACTGCCTGGGGGTGTGCAGCTCCTGGCTCTAACCCCGGGCAGGGTGGGAGGTGCCGGGGTTGGGGGCCCCCCCACCTGGCTGTGTGCCACTTCTCCTTCCCCCAAACGCCAGGGCATCCCTCCATCAGGCTGCTGCAACAGGTGGAGGGGCACAAATGCAGCCAGGGAAGAAAGGCAGATCCATGTGCTTCCTGCTGCTGATTTGTGGGCATGTGCCCCCATAAAGAGCCTGGCCCAGGCCCCCCAGCACACAGCTCTCCCAGGGAGCGCATGGCAGCAAGAGCCGGTCCCCCCCACACCACATCCACTGACAGCTCTCTCTGCTTTGCTCCTGCTGCAGCCCCGGGAGCAGCCAACAGGCTGTGCTGCACCTCTTCCCCTGCCCTTCTCTAATCACAGTCTTACTCCCCCTCCCTCTCTGGTGGTTTTACCCTGATTTAAACTGATTTTTTCCTTTTCTTCCTTTTATCTTGATTTCACCCCACTTTTTATGTTTAGAAGATAAACCCTGAAAAATTCCCAGAATTTTTTTTTTTTAAATAAAAACTGAGAATGCGGAACACTACCTATGAGCCAGAAATCCACCCTGCGATCCACACATTATGGGGCCCTCAATATATAGATCTCCTTTCTACATTCAGAAAAGCAGGGAACTATTTTTCTGGCAGTGCTTATGTCAGAAGTCATAATCTAAGGGTCTTGAAGAAAGAAGACACGTCATGCTCTTCTGGATCCACATTTTACCAAAACAAGCGGTATGAAAAACCTTATAGAAACTTTTTATAGATCTCAGAAGCCTCTACAGCTGAGGGTGGAATCCATGAAATTGTAGCAATGGGACCTTACTTTCTGAGAACAAAGAGGAGGCACCATGGGTAAGCATTATGAAGATTCATGGTTTTCTTAAGAATCCTGGGGAATCTTCCATGTTTGTAGATGGCTGTTCCACAAGGGAGGAACACTGGGTGCTGATACACACACAGCTCCCTGCTATAACTCATGTCACTTTGCAGGGAGCACCGTGAGTTATAGCAATCTCCTGGACCCAACATTCACTGTTAGGTCTCAGGGGTTGGGGATCAAGATGCAGTTTAGAGTGTCTGCAAGTCTGTAGCTGCCGCCCCTAGCCCCACCTCTCTCCTCCCCTCCCTCCTCCCATCTCTGGTGCTGTCTTCAGAATTGGAGGTGGGGAAGCTGGGAAAACCCCTGAGGGAACTCCCTCCCCTCCCGTCTCCCCCTCCCATTCTGAAGACAGTGTTAGGAACTGGGCTGGGCTACACCAGCTGAGCCCTGCTCCCAGCACGGGCAAGCACAAATTAGTAAAGGCATTCTGCTTTGGAGGGTCTTCATCTGAATCCTCATGTAATGAGGGTTCAGATTGTTACGGGATCTGGCCCTTTTAAAGTGTTCTGCAGCTGTACGTTTGCGTTTGGTCATGGCTGTAGAGTGCTTCAGGGGGCCAATTGCGCGACAAAATGTCACTTGTGTCAGTGCCCTTTGTTTCTCCCTGACCACCTTCTCCCCATCTCCCACCATCAACCAGTTAATTTCCACTCTGCCTACCTATCCGGCTTGTCCAGGTTCACTTGGATCCGCATCCTATCCCCTAGTGTGACTGCTTTTTCCCATAACTTAGTACCATCTGTAAACTTGGCCAGTGTGTTTTCCACATCCTCAGCTAAATCACTGATAAAGATGTTGAACAGCAGAGGGCCCAGAACTGAACCCTGTGGGACACCACTGGCCACCTCCCACCAGGATGATACAGACCCATCCACTAACACTCTCTGGGTATGACCCCTTAGTCAGTACCCAGCCCACCTGACCATGGACTCTGGCAGCCCACAATCCCCGTTTGTTTTTATAAGAGCATCATGGGAGACCGTATCAAAGGCCTTTTAAAAATCCAAGTATATGACATCAACCATGTCTCCCACATCTAAGCGGTTTATTACTTGATCATAGGAGGAGACAAGGTTGGTCAGACATAACCTGCCCATAACAAAACCTTATTGGCTATCCTTCAGCACCATGCCTTCTGCCAGTCTCTCACAAATAGACTTCTTGATAATTTTTTCCAAAATGTTATCCAGTATCAAGGTTAAACTGAACAGCCTATAGTTTCCTGGATCCTCTCTCCTCCCCTTCATCAAGATTGGCACAACAAGTCTTCCAGGACCTCTCCTGAGTACTATGATTCTTCATATACCTTGACCAGCAGTCCCACAATGACTCCAACAAATTGCATCAGCACTCTTGGGTGTAATCCATCTGGTCCTTCTAACTTGAAGACATTCAGCCACTCTTAAGAGCTCCCTCACCAGTTCAACACTGACCATTGGTTGGCAGTTGCACCCCCTGCATCCATCCAGTATCTGACCAGGTGGATGACCACTATTTGCATGCAGGAACACCAACACAAAGTATTCATTAAAGAGTTTAGCTTTCTTCTGACAGTCTGTTATCAGCTATCCTGTCCCATTCTGCAGGGGCCCCACATTTCCCTTGGTCTTCCTCCTGCTTCCTATAAATGAGAAATATGCGAGAAGCAAGGATTGTTTTTTGGTAATATTTTCTATTGGACCAACTGTGTAGTCAGGGCAGCTTGAAATTCAAAATGTCACGTATTTATTTTCTTTTGAGGCTTTTAATAGAGTTTCCCAGGGTTTCATGAACTTCAAGTAGGGGTAACATCAACTTGAAGATTCAGTTATTCTCTGTCACCACCGCTGGACCCATGTAGGAGAATTTGGAGGAAATAAACGGGTAAGAAATCCAGACTTAGTGATAAAGGGCCAGATTCATCCCTGTAATAATTTGACTTCAGTGAGGTTGTACTAATAAGTAAACTGGCACGGTTTCCTCTACTGATATAAGGCCAATACGTCATCCAGACAACTTCACTCCAGAACTTCAGGAACAGTCCCACTGATTTCATTGTGGCTACTGATGATATTGGCAGAATTTGACGCACCAAAATAACATGTTAAGGATGTGTTTTTAATATCTGTAATACCAATAGTGCAGGAAAAGTTGGTAATATCAAATTGTATGATGTCCAATGAAATATATAATTAATTGAAATTAGTGTAAACTTTTGAAAGTGTTATATAAAAGTCTATTTAAAGGTTTAGAGCAAGGCAATATATACATGTACAAATAAGGTAATGAAAATATTGATGGTTAGAAAGGCTGGCAACCAGATATCAGACTTTTTTAGTTAGTCTGTGCAAAAGAGCTTGATGATTTTGAGTCAGGTTTTGAGCTGAGAACTTTGTAGGCCCAAAGGTTGTCTGAATAGGGCGCAGTGAAGGATCCAGACCTTTCTAAACTCATAATTTATTGATGTATATGTTTTTTTCTACTTTCCGTCATAAATATTACTTGTGGAAAAATTACATTTGGGAAGATCTTTTAGGATCATTGCTGGAAAAGTAAATGTTCTAATAATTACCATTTTTTAATTTCTTCTATTTTTTTTTCTGAACTAGGTCCTTTCTGATGTTCCTTGAGCGTACTCTACTGCTGTTCTTGTTCCTGTTGGCTAAACATTTATTCTCATTGACTTCATTACATTAATACTTGCAAAAAAACAGAGGTACATCATTTACAGTATTATGAGGCTACAGCAGTGTAAACATCAGTTTCATCTTAAACTGCCTTATTATTTGCGGTTCCTTAAGGGGATGGAAAATGTCCCATGCTTGTTGGAAGCCAGAAGGTTGTCTTTATTTTTATTTTTCCTACAGCCAGTGGTGCGCCCTGTCTCATTTGAGCCATTTTGAAGAGCGTAGTTGAGTGTTTGGAAAACCCAGAATTTATTACCATAAAAAGAAAAGAATAGCAGTGTGTCGTACAGGGGAATTATTAAAAAATAAAATATCAGTGTTTGTTGGTTAATGATTTGGCACAGTATATGTATTATAAACAGTTTCCTTTAAAGATTAGTAAAATACATTGTTAAAATGTATATATTATAGTTACTGTTTAATATAAAATAGTTTTTGTTTTGAAGAGGTATTTGTTGAAAATATATTACAGGTAATACTTTAAACTAGTAAGTGAACTAAGAGTCAATAAAAGATAAGATTTTCAATAGTATTCAGATAAAACATTAGTAAAACTATACACTTATAACACCTACCTCCCACATTTCTATAATGCTGAGGAGAGAATTGTTCCCCTTGCAAACAATAATTGTTAGACAAAATGAAAATGCACTTCTATTACTCTTTATTCAAGAGATAAAATTATTACATTTCTATGCCAAATATAATTTCAAAAAATTAGTATCTTAGCAAGATAAACCACAGTTTTGTTTTTGAAAAGTTAGCAAAGTAGAGATCAAATTTTTCACTTGAAAGGTATTTCCAGTAAAAGATCTTGTGCTGGTGCAATGTTGTATTAATGGGAGTCAGGCATTTTTAATAGTTTTATGTCACATGCCACTAAAACAGGTTTTTTAAGATGATTAATGATCAGCACAATGCTGGCTGAATTGCTGGTATCATAATGTGTGGACTTAAATAAAGTAGAAAGTGTTTTTTGTGTTTCAGTCCATTGTGTCTCACTGAATTAAATCTCCTTTGGTAAACATACATACACTGTAACAGTTCATATTTTTATTAACTGACTACAGTTTTCCTCACAGCTCAGTAAATAGTATTTCCCCTGTTAGTGTCACACAGTCTTCCAGGACAGTCAGCGTTCATCCATACACATCAAGGCCTTATTCTTGTCTAAACTATCCCATCACCAACAGTGGTGCTTGCTTATGGCAGCCATGTTGAACAAGAACTATATATCTTTAATCAGGCCTCATTCTTCTGAAGAAATAACTTTTAATAGTAAAAGTTTAATTTTAAAAATGCAGATTTAGTATTTAATTGGATCTACACAACTGATTTTGATGAGAGAAATTGTATTTCATCCTATGTAGTGAACTTTTTCATGTTGCGTGGTAAAGTGCTTACATTTGCTGAATTTGTCAAAAGATAAAGTTCAACAAAAGTTTGTGTTTTTTCTTGCCATGATTAAATGGATTGATCTTTTTTCTCAATATGGCACATCTAATCTGTTCACATTTCCTGGTCAAAGTATGGGCCAGTTACTTTGCTGTATATCTTAATTACTTGGCTTTATATTTTAATCTGTGCCAACATTGATTGGAATCTTGCTACCAAGGATCACTTTTTGTATTGGAGACTAGAAATATTATTTAACTGTGAAGAAACATTATGTAGCTAGAAAATGATGTAAAGGTAAGATTTTAAGAAACTTATTTTATTTAACTCCAAAAAAATTACAGTTTACTATTGTGGTCCTTTGCATATTTTAGTTGAATGCTGGTTTTAGGAATAGAGTAAATTATCTTTCATTTGTGATGTTAATTTAGTTATAGTTAAAATTGTTAAACTGTACTTGTTTTATATTAGCTGTATAGTAATTCTGTTTGAAATAAATGTTGTGATGTTTTTTAATGTTAAAATCATGGGTTGTTTAATTTCTGTGCTTGAATTCAAACATTTTGACATTAAATTTATGCTGTTTATGAAAGTGTTTGTTTGGTGTCCATATGTTATTTGTAGAATATGCAACATTATTGATAATTTTATTTTCAGACTGGGGATTGGATTTTGAGCCTCATTTTGTTCCAGTTGAGGTGGTGGCAAAACCTGTATTGATTTCAGGGAAGGGAAGATATGACCCTAAAGACCCAGTTCAACAAAACAGCATGCTTTTCTGAGTAAGAATGGGCTTAAGCAAATACTTCAGTGCTTTAGTCAATTGAGAATAAAATTATTTTTTTTACAGAAAGAGATAAATAGACTAGCTCAGTCTGGTTCGGTGTGCTGGATGAGTGGCACAGGGCCAATCCATACTGCTCGCCAGGGACATTGCTGTGGGCACAGAGCTGCCATACTGCCTGAATGCATGGGGCAGGTGCCACTTGCTGCTATGTGGATATCAGTGGCTTGATCAACAGGTACTGCAGCGGCGGCTACTTTTGCTCTGCCTCCCACTGCTTGCTCCCCCCGCCCCCCCCCCCCCCCGGGTCAAAGGTAGTGCCTGGGGAATCTGACTTTTTCCTACTGCCTCCCCCCACCTCCTTTTTACATTACTGGGGCTTCTCGCACATTGGGAAATTTGGCAGTGCAGAGGCAGTGTTAATTGCCACCAGAATCATGGCAATTAAGCTGTCACTGCTCACCTGCCACCAAATTTCCAAACTGATGGAGAGCCCCATGGGCTGGATAACAAGGCGTTGTGAGCTAGATCTGTCTTGTGGTCTGTAAGTTGACTATGACTGGACTATTTCTTTAACTCGACAGGTTATCATGTGTCACTGATGAAAGGTTAAGTGTAGCCCAACCTGAATACTCTTGTTTCTTTGGTCAGTAAAGCATAAAATATTGCATGGAGGTGTAATTATAATGATTAACATTTTTTTTTTCATTACAGGAGTAGCAGTTATGGCTAGTAAACAAATTAAGAGTTTAAGTAAAAAAAAGTTTTGGCACAAAACTAAAGAAAAAAATACTTTGCCTTTAAAGTATATTTTTTCAGTATTTTTCAAAAATGAGATGGATATCTTTGCACAGGGGTTTTCAGATTCTGGAGCCCAGATTTCTTAATTTTAGCTACAATTTGTAATTTTTCAGGTGTCTTAGATTAGCTTCTCAGTATTTGAATCATTTTCATGATAATCTTGTTAGCACACAAACATTATTTAAGAAATCAACTGCATACAAAAATACTAAATTTTATGCATATGCAGGAAACCCATACTTTTCTTAGAAGTTGATAATATCTTTATTAATACCTTTTACAAACCCTTCCCTTTATGATAAATATTCTATAGTACTAGATTTTACCTATTTACAGCATTATGTACAAAAGTATAGAATACTTTGTATTAAGTTAACAAAGGGAGATTTGCCTCTATATAGTAGAAGGCCCTATCACGTATTAAGAATTATTGGCTGTGAAGGCAGATCAGAAGCAAAAAGGGTATGTTTGGGTTTCATATAAATAGGATGGCCAGCTGAGGGGTAATAGGATTCAGGACTGCTCCACCTACTCTAGGATGGTTGGGTTATGAATTACCCTTATATGCAGCCTATAGGATAGAATAAGATATGGGGATTGCATTGCAGCCATGTGGAATCTTAGATTTGAGGGATTTATCCTACGCACTCTGATGAAAAAGTTTAGCAGGCTGAGGTCTAGCCTGAAGTTCTTGTGGGAAACAAATCTGTGGGGTTCAATGTGACATTTAGATGTCTTTTTCACCCTAGAGGAAGGTGGGGATCTGGGCCTGCCAATATATTTCATTTTATTGGGTGTATATTAGTCCCTGTGTTAACTATTACAGTTTTATAACGGCTTTATTGCAAAGATGGATGGCTGACTGTACTGGAGGAGAAAGTATGAGGCTCTGAGAGAACTGGGGGGAAGAGTAGAGAAAGAGTAGTCCCAGAGAGGATGAAGTGGAGTCCGAGGAAGGACAGAGGGCACTACAGTGGCACAACACAGGCTTTTTGAAGCTGAGTAGTGTGCTGTGCTATTGGAACAATGGCATCCTGACAGCACCCTCCCTTCCCTCATTTTGAAGAAGAAAACAACCCTCTTTTCACGAGCTGACCAAACAAAAAGAGGTCTTTGAAATGGGGGTGCTACAGATCACTAGGAGAGCAGGAACAAAGAGGGGCCATGGTCTAAAAACCAAAAGCCTTGTCCATTGTGAAGCCGTACCAGGGCTGGCTTCAGGGCGTCTTTTACCAGCTGCTAAGCACTTAAAGGTTTTACAACTTTATTTTCCGTCTCCATCCTTGAAAAAACTTTGTATTCTCTTGCCTACAGCACACATCCTTTTTGTAAAAAAGAAAAAAAGGCTGCTGGAAATTGGAGTGAGCATTATGTGTGTGAAATATGGTAAGAACAGTTTCTATCACTTACTGGGTAAAAACAAAGTCTCTGATGTACAGGGAGCAGAATAATGACCAGGCACGGTTCCCTTGTTGTGGCTTCTCAGTTACTTACTGCAAAGAAAGATATTTTTATCTTCCTTCTTCCTTTCAAAAAACAAAGTACATATTATAGGGTGCACTGCATATGAGAAACTATGGTACTTTTCAGGTAAGCCATGTATGTTCATTGCAGCAAAATCCCTACAACCTTGTTGGGCAGGACACGTGGCTAGCACAGTGACACACTGCTTGCATACTGCCTAGCCCAGGAGCTGTGAGAGTGATGGTAAGCAAAATATCCCAACAACCTACACACCTGTAGATGTCTAAAAATATATAGTACATAATAGTTTTTTTTAAAAAGGAAAATATCTATTGTTAAAGAGCATGCATTGCAACATTTATGATAACAGGAAACTGTATACCAAATACATTCTGTTTGGAAAAAAAGGTTCTGCAGTGATAAGTTGAAGAGCCACTTGTAGCTCAGGAGCCATCATCTAAGCATCACTAGGTTAGATTGATTGAGGTGGACTAAGTCTGTCTCAGAAAGTGTCTTATAACTGACCAAAAGGCCAGATTAAAAAAAAAGACGACTTGGGCCTTAGGCACCTGGAAAATGGGCATCTAAAATCCAACATTTTGGTAAGATCCTGGCTTCAGAGCTATGTAATCAAGGAGGTACCTAAACCTGGTTAGGTATCTCTGTTTTTTTACTTAAACTCAGGTCTTCTCTAAGCATCTAACTGTTACAATCCTTCCTTGGATCTAAAAGCTTGGCAGAACAGCATCTAATAGCCTGAGGGGGCAGATCCAAACAGGTATGTTGACAGCATACCTACCAATAGCAGTGTATTCAATATAAAACACAGTTGCTATGGCACTTTACACTTTAATTCAAAACAAATGTTGGGCATTTTATATAAATTCCCAGTGGTCAGAGCACTCATCTAGTTGGGAATATGAGTCGTAAAATGCAAAGAAAAATATGGTGCATCTACACTAACAACTAAAATACAGATACCAACATGGGTGCTGATAGAATAAATGGAATTTAACGTTTTATAATGCTTATAGTATGTAACAGTTGAATACCTGTCCCTGAATGACTAGGTTTTTGCCTTTTATGTCAAACTAAGGAAAAGAAATCAAGGAATCATGTATATTAATTTTTTCCCCAATAAAATAACTTACACGGACAACGTTTTCACTGCCTGTAATGCACTATAGTTTTGAAATGTTTGTCCTGTGTATAATAAAAATATATGACAGGCGTGGCAAGGTTGCTGTCCAAATATTTCTAAAGTTTACAAAAAGCCCTTGTCAGCAGTAGATGATAATATATTAAGCACAAGGCATACAGGAAAATATTTCATGCTTTTTCTCATCCATGCTGCTTTTTAAAAGAGCAAATTACTAAACTTTATAGCTGATGGGGTGGAGGGTGGGGGGAGTATAAATAACATAAGTACTATTGTAATCTTTGCAGACAGTACATATGCTGACCCCAAAGGATGACCAGAGAACAAAAGTGTAGCTTTTTTTTTTTAACTCTGTACTAAGCAAAGCAATTTGTTTGTGTAGTGGACTGCTTTGGCCCATTCTGTCCTTTAGGATTTCAGCATTCTTTAAAAACAAAACAAATGTTCATAACTTCTTTTTCGGCTTAGAAAAAAAGATGTCATGGGGTTGCTGCAGTGGTAAAGTCTATGTGCATCTCTCGGTGGCAAAGAGACATCTGTAATGATTTGCTGTGATATAGGCAGCTTTCCCATACAATATTTGTGCTTGCTTCAAACAGTTCAATTTCATGAAATTGTTTTTATGTATTCTATAGATTTCATCATTCAAAAATGATTCTTACAAATTCTCCCTCTCCCGTTTCCATAATCCTGTAGGCCTAGATTCTAAAATCCTCCATACGTAAGAGCTCATTCTGAACATTCATCACTTTCCATAACCCATAGCATGGCTGGGCAAAATGGCCTTATCCTCAGATTAGTAGAGATGGTAAAATGAGTGGTACTCATAAATAATGGAGGGGGGAGAAACAGGACAGAAGTTTTTAGAAAATTGTTCATTTGTTGACAAAAGTTTAAGTTAAATATATCAATAGCTTTGACTTTTTAAAAATGGTTTACATAAGAACAATTGTTCCCCAACTCATTGATTCTTGCTTCCAGTAGAAAAATTAAGAAATAACTGCTGGGAGCAGATTTGTTTCTTTGCAGCCCTCCATGCTCTTATATAGTAGAAAAAAAGAGGGACAAAATGAAAGGATGTGGGGGGCAGGGACACTATATCAAGTATAGAAGATTTATGGTAACCAATCAGAGTAAAGTTTGCTGTTCGATACAGTTACTAACCAATTACTTGTCTTTTGACTTTAAAAATTAAATCTTCCAAAATTGCTATCAGCCAATCTAAATTTAGAGATTTATGTCTTGTACAATTATTCAGGAAGAATCATGCAATAATTATCAATCAGAAACCAATGCAAGCCTACAGGGAGTTATGAAAATGAATACCAACTAAATAGTTTTTCATTGCCCTGCATTTGGATTACTTGAGGCAATCCATTTCAGATCAAGCTTAATTATAGAACGAATGAAATCACATTTTAGGGTTTTCTCAAGTTTTTTTAATTGTACTTTATGATATTGTATTTCCTTTTTTAAGAATCACATCAATTAATTGAACAATCATTAAATTCACAATTTGTGCAATTGATAAGTAACATGTTTCTCTGATGTTTTTTGGTAAGATTTCTGTAACAACACTAAAAGAACTGGTGGACAGATTAAAATACAATCTAAACAGACATCTGGTTCATAAAATCAGGCAAGCTTTTAAATATTAATATAGTAATTAATGAAGATGCCAGTATAAGCAGATGTCCTACAAAAATGAAAATGTTCTTTCCAAACAACCTTAGTATAAATAAAATAAGATGTTTTACAGTTCTTTTTACAACTAAGTAAGATAATCATATTCTCTAAATGTACTTCAGAAATAGAATTTTTCTTTATATAAGGGACTATTAAAAGTGTTCTCTACTAATTATAGGTAATAAATATACTGAAGTAAGAAATTGTATTCCCATTCATATCCTATTGATGAATGAGTTGTAACAACACTTCCTCATAGTGGATGCTGTATGAGTCTGTAAACATTAACACAGAGGGGAAATTTTGAGGACAGATACATTATAAGATCCCATGTACATTTTTTTTTCTTTTTACAAATAACACAGGGGAGAGAGACTTCTTATCTAGAGATTTCTTTACCTTCAGGTAACAACTTAGTTTTTAGTTCAATACATTATCTAACAAAGACACTTACCATCATAGGAAAGTAGGAGTGAAAGGGACCTTACAAGATCATCCAGTCCAGCCCCTTGCTTAAGACAGGATCATCCATGAATAAACCATTCCAACCAAGTGACTGTCTAATCTGCTCTTGAAAACTTCCAAGAATGGAGATTCCACAATTTCTGTAGGTAGCCTGATCACCCTCACGGTCAGAAAATCCCTCCTAATTTCCAACATACATTTTCCCTAAAACAGCTTGAGGCCATTGCTACTAGTCCTGTCCCCTATAGCCACAGAGAAAAGCACGTCTCTATTCTTTCTGTAATTGCCCTTAAGATATTTGAAGGCTGGAATCCCCATTCAGTCTACTCTTCTCCAGACTAAATATCCCAGTACTTTCATATTTTTCTCATATGTTTTGTCTCCTAAGCATGGACGACTGGTGCCCCCTCATTCTGGAGGGTCCCCCAGCAACTGATCGCCTACTAGGGGGCTGGGGACAGAAGGAGAAAAAAATGGAGGGGAGTGGCTGAGCACATGTGCACCCTCACCCCATGAGAAAGTCTGCAGGGGAAGGGGTAGGGGAGGAAGCGAGATGGGCCGACACCAGGCAGGGATCAGGATTGGGGCTGGAGCCCACTGCACCCATGCAGATGCCCTTTTCCCCACAGCAGGGGTCATTGCATGGTGCTGGCGTCCACCACCCCCAAGCCCTGTACTCACAGTGGCCCTGGCCCCGGTCCAGCCCCAGCTACCGTACCCCACTGTTCCCCGCACTGACCCCAGCCCCTCACTGCCCGGGGAGGCCCAGAATTGGAACAGGCCTAGCCTCGGCTGCACTGCTGGGCTGGAAGAAATGGAGCCCCTGGGATCCCTGTCCCGCCTAAGTCATCCCTGGCAGCTCCTGCAGTCAGAGTGCCATGGATCCAAGGGGGACACATGCCCCCCCCCCCCCGATCTTGCATGGGGCAAGGGCAGGCCGCAGCTGCAAGGTGAGCTGGGTTTTGCCTGCTCCGTGTCTTGCTGCAGCCTTTGAAAGCGGTGTGGCACAGCCCTATGTGTGTCCCGCTGCTGGCCAGGCCAGGCAGCGAGGCACAGGGTGGTGTGTTGCACCACTTTCAAAGGCTGCAGCAAGGTGCAGAGCAGGTAGAACCCAGCTTGTGCAAAGAGTGCGGGGGGGGGCACGTGTCCCCCACCTTGGCTCCCTGGCACTGCAACGCTGCAGGAGCCACTGTGTTCCACTTGTCCCACAACCTGGCCTGGCTGGGGTTCCATTCACCGTGAATGGGACCCTGACCAGACCGGGTCGTGGGGCAGTTGGAGCCCAGTGGCTCACCCAGAGCCATGGCATATTGAAGCCAAGAGGTTGGGGGAATGTGCCGCCCCTCCTCCAGCTCCCCCACAGTGCGCGCAGTGGCAGGAGTCACCAGGCTCCAATTGCCCTACAACCCAGCCTGGCTGGGGTCCCAGTCACCGTGAGTGGGAACCTGGCCAACCCGGGTTGTGAGCCAATCCCCACAGTGCAGCAGGGAGTGAGGCGGGGGTGATTGATTCGCCCCTGCCCCTGTCCTGCTCCCTCCTGTATTGTGGGGGTCATGATCTCTCCCCCCCCCCCCCCCCAGGAAGAAACGTTACTTACCTGCCTGCTGTGGTGGGCTGGCTGCAAGCCTGGCGTACCCCTCCCCCTACAGCAGCCTGCAGCCAGGTTGCCTGGCAGCTACCTGGAAGTGCTGCTAGCACTTCTCTCAGGGGGGGCGTGTGTACCCACTACGCGTCACCAATGCTCCTAAGCCCCTAATCATTTTTGTTTCTCTTTACTGGTTTCTCTCCAAACTGTCCATGTTCTTCTTGAAGTGTGGGGCCCAATAATGATGTTCTGTGTCTTTGATGCTTGAGAAAGCTGAAAACAGTGAAAGAAAGAGATTTATGGATTTGCAGATGCAAATTGTATTTTAATTAATATATAGGCCATGGAGCCTATAATTAGAAATATAAACTGAGAATACCTTTATTAAAGGCAAAGTAGGTACACTAGGTACTAGACTACACTGATGAGACTGAGAATAAAGAAACTTAAGTAATAAGGAAACAGACCTGCTAAAGTATTATTTTAGGTCAGTTCTAATTAATTGTATTTGATTCTAATTCACTCCAGTCCTTTTAATATAGTTTATTGCATGACAGTGCCATTTCTGATCCTGCTTTATGGCCCAGTCTAATGCCCAGATTTTGAGATCTGCTAAGTGACCAACAGTCTACCTAATGTAAAGAACATGGATTTTCCTCTGCACGAGCAGAATCACCATTTTTCTATGATATTTTTATGCAGAAATTTTGAAAATGGTGAAGTTCTGAAATGCTGCTGGCTGCTTTACTCGGAGTCCACTGACAAGGTTTTTTGTTTCTACTGAAAGCTCTTCAACTTGAATCCAAAATCATCCCTAGCATTGGAGGGGTCAAATGATTGGAAGCACGTCCCAGTCTCATACATTATGAAAAGTTGCATAGTTGTTTCAATTCCCACTGAACGTGGGTCAAAACAGAGCAAAGGATGAAACAGGATAATTGCATAATCTTGATGTTCTAGTGTTTAAACCAGCTCCGTGTGGCTATCTCCAAAGTCGACTTCCAGTTGACTGTAGTGCTCAAGAAATTCTACAATTAATTTACAAAAATGAACTTCATGGATAGCACTCAGGATCCTGCTAACCAGGCCCATATCAGTGGCGAGCAACGAATGGGGCTTCTCAAAGAGGAACTCACAAAAGCATATTTGTGATCAACCACAGGAGATGATGGGCTACGTTTGCTGGCCATCCTGTCTATTGAGAAGGCTGTGGCTCAAAATATAAACCTAACGCAAACAATATCAGAGTTTGTGGGAGCAAAGATGCACAGAATTGTCTTCTGAGTCTTGGAAACTTGGTGAACAAAGTTTTTTTTATTGGTTGTTGTTATTTATTAATTTAGTGTTTAATGTTTCGTTTATTCATCACAGTTATTTTTATGGCATCATTTATTTGTGAATAAAATTGAATTGAATTTTATGTCATTTCTTCTTTTGATTTTTTTTTAGTAAATTGTAAAAACATTTTGAGATTACAGCTTTATTTCTGAGATGGGGGGTGGGCCAGAGAGATAGGATGCCAAAATACAAGTTCGCCCAGGGCATCTTTTCCAGAAGGCTGGCTCTGCTGACTGACATACATGTATTTACTCTCCTGAAAAAGATGCAGTATTACTCGGGGTTATGTCCCAGGTTACAGCTATGTAAAGCAAACTCTTTGCCACTTTTCTGCCTAATACTGTACTTTTCTTTCCTTATTTCTTATATTAAATTGAATAAAACATTCCTCAGACCATTACCTTTTTTTGGCAGGTCCCTTATATCTCATCTCTCATCATTACAGACATCTTTCCCAATTTTGACCTCTTCTACATTATTATGCCTATACCTTCTGCAGTAGATACCTCCACATGCAATACTGCCATACAGAATGACCAAGATGCCTAGGACATACTGATTTTTCTTTCAGATAAGTATAAGCAAAGAAAAAGCCCAAGGCTGAATCAGTTCAATCTTTGCAGGTTTCTCTAAACTGCATAGACTGAACCGATAAGCAACTGAACTGATGTTCATTTTTCACACAAGAAAGGAAGCCAGACCCCTGCAGTGGCCCATAACAATAGATGGGGGGGCACTAGAGCATGCCCCCCAGGCTGCTGGACACTGCAGGGTGGGGAGGCTTCTGATTCCCTAAGCCATGCCCCCTTCCCAGCCTTCAGCCAGTTGAGGGGGAAGGAAGCCCCCGGCAGGGCTTGGCTCCGCCTCTAAACCAGGGAGCCAGGAGACATGCCCACTCAGCCTCCAGGTTGGATCGGGGAAAGCCTGCAATGAGGCTTGGATCCACACCCCATAGCTGGGAACAGGGCTCCCCTAGCTGTGCCACCTTCTCAGCCTCCTGCCTGGTTGATGAGGGAGGGGTGGAGGGGTGGGGCTTGGCTTGCCCCTCCCCCCAGCCAGGAGCCATGCCCCCTTCTCAGCCTTTGGGTTGGCTGAGGACGGGAGGGGAGAAGCCTGCACCAGGGCTTGGCTGTGTCTCCATAATTGAGAGCCATGCCCCTTCTCAGCCTCTGGACAAGCTGAAGGGAGGGGGATGGAGAAGCCCACAGGGGGGGAGGCTTGGCTCCACCCCCAAGAGCTATGATTGCCTCAGCCTCTGGATGAGGCAAGCCCCAGAGGAGCTGGCTGGGAGGCTTCTCCCAGTCAGCAGGAGGCTGAAGACAGGGTGTGGCTCCTAGCTTCTGGCTGTGGTGGTGGAGGAAAGCTCTGGTGCATGCTTCCTCTTGTCCCCTCCCCCCCTCCCAGCAGGCCTAGAGGCTGAGAAGGGAGCATGGCTCCTGGGGGTGGAGCCAAGCTCTGATGCAAGCTTCCTGCCCGCCCCCCCCCGAGCTAGCCAGGGGACTGAGAAGGAAGTGTAGCTCCCAGCTTCTAGCTCTGGGGGGCAGAGTCATTCCCCCCACTGCAGGTTCTCCCTCCCAGGCCAGCAGCACAGGGCTGAGGGGCTGGTTCCCTCCTCCCCTTTTCCCCCTACCAGCAGCACCTGGCTGGGGGTCTGGTGCCTGGCCAGAGGAATGGGTTCCCCCCAGCAACCCCTCAGCCACTCAGAGGAGTGATAGTGCTCTGGCTAGGGAGCAGAGGGACAGGGCAGACCCTGCTTGCTGAGCAGACAGCATAGTCCAGGGCTGCAATACATCCTGGGATGCTGGGGGACTGTGAGTTAACTTGAGCTGAGAGAGGATCTGGGACAGAAGTTCCCTAAGCTGGTTTGACTTAAATCAGTTAAGTCTGATACTACATCCAACCAGGCTTAGCTTAAGCCAGTTTCAGCCATTTTGAAAGTGGTTTAAGTGCATTGAACTTCTCTTCTGTTACAGGTTTAAATCAGTTTCTTATGACTTAAACTAGTTTGTGTGTAACTTCTGTTGCTAGCCCCAGTCACTGTTCTATGCTTTTGCTTGCTAAATTGACTTTTTATCAAATTTAATTTTGTTCTCAGTGTCATATATAAATCGTATACAATAGCCTTCAGTTTGCTACACTATAAAAAGTTGTATTCAAATCTGTGTGGCTTTTGTCTGTTGTTTCTTCCATACTAGTTCTCATTGTCGCTTCTTTAAATATGTTAATCTGATTAGTTACACATGAGCTCCTCATTGTAAATCCATGTCAATTTTCCTTCATTAAATTGTTCTCTGTTCAAATATTGTTCTAATTTGTCCCTTGTTAGTGATTCTAGAATATTCCAAACAAGCACATGCAGCACTGTTCTAGATAGAAATATTATATTCGCAAAGCATTCTTAGTGTGGACACAGTTTTCCTGGCATAAGGGCTTCAGTTTGGACCACTTATGTCAGTCAGAGATGGCTCCTTTTTACACCCCTGACCAACATAGCCACATGTTCCAAAGTCTGTTGTATAATCTGGGCCTAAATTCCAGACATAATGCTATCTTAAATACATCCTTTACATTTAACCTGGTGAATTTCAGGCCCGCAATATAATATTTCCCTATCATTTCACGTATACAATAGCAAATATATTTGAAGGAGAGAGTGATGGTCACCTTGAATTCAAAATGGGTGACAAGCTACACATTTGGTTTGTCTGTCATTATTTATGAGAGAATGGTTAATATGTCTACATCGTATATAATAGCTAGAAAGTTTTACACTGTGTCAAGCGATATCCACAGTATAATTTGAATTGCTTATTCTAATGAGAAGATGTGGGGGTTCATTTTTTTATAATGAATTGTCCCTTCCTTTCCTATACTGTTAAATTTGCTGACTTAATTTAGCATGGGTTAACTAAAAGGCAAAGAAGTATACTTTTATTAAAGTGCTGGTTAAAATGGTCAGAAGGGTATTTAATTTAGATTTTAAATTCCCCATCTACAACTTTAGAAGCAGCATGTAAAAACAACATCACTTGACCAAATGGATCAACAAAAATACTGCTTAAAAAAGAAAGAACTCCCAGGCTAGAGACAGACATTACACATAAACCAGTGATCAGAAACTGGTTTAAACCTGTAGCAGAACAGATGTTCAGTGCACATAAACCAGTTTGAAAATGGCTGAAACTGGCTTGAGATAAACCTGGTTGAATGTACTGTCAGACTTAACTGATTTGGGCCAAACTGGTTTATGCAATGTCTGTCCCAGACTTTTTGCTGGTTTAAGTTAAATCAGACTCCCTGCAGCATCCCGGCATGCTCTCTGGTCTCAGCGGGGCTCTCTACTTGACAGCAGGGCTGGCCCCTCCCCTTTGCTCCCTGGTTGTAGCTCTGGCAGAGATTGTGGGCATCTGCCTGACTTCCCCCTGGTCCCCTCCTCACCACTCCCTGATAAGCAGGAATTGTCCCCTCCCCTCTGCCTTGCACAGACACCTCTTAGTGTTATCTAGCAGACCAAATGCTGGCTACAGTCAGTGCTGTGGCAGATGGGACAAAGGCAGAATGAACAGGTAGCTGGTAATGTCCCTCTTAATGGGATGATAAACACTGAGTTAGGGGTGATAATATGTTATCAATTCCCTGCTGGGCTGGTCAGGATGGGGGGAACCCCTCCCTAAACAGAGTGTCCTGCTGGAGCCTGGCCATGCCCCTCTCAGCTCAGCAATGTGGAAGGGAAGGGAGAGCTGCTCTAGTGCTCCCTGAGCGTGAAATGCATGTGCCTGCATTTTTTTCAGTCCGGAGGACATGTTTTTACAGTTACAAACTGGTTTAGCCTAGCCAGGTTAGATTAACCAGCACAGATTGAATCAATTTAAGCTCAGGCTTATTGAATTTCACTTCTAGAGTAGTCGAATAAAACTGCGATGGGGTGCATCACAGCACCAACAGTGCTAATAGTGACATTTAGAAGTGACATCCATTCCTCTGCTGCATTGTGAATTCAGAAAGAAAGTCTGAGTTAACTGAGCCAATTGTTGGAATTAGCCATTAGTCCCAGTCTTAGACAGAAAAGTGTTAAGTAATTTTTTACAGGAGCAATTGTTAAATCATAGCTCAAGGAAAAAAAATAAGTATCTTTTGCCCTTAGATCTACAATTTTCAGTTTCCAAGGCTCTAGTTTTAAACAATTCTGAAACTGAAGTACAGGACAAGACAGGCTATTTCTTAAGCAGTAATTCATGCTGGGAGAACATTATACTGGTGCTTTATAATCTACATTGGTTATCAGTGGGTTCTGGCTGAAGTTTCATGTATTGTCTTTGACTTACAAACATTTAAATGTGTTTTGTTACGTACCTTAGAGACTCTCTTTCCTACCACCTTTGAAAGACTATTCACCATTTTATAGCAGCTGAAATAATTGGAACAGTTCCCTCCTTGCAACAATAATGGCAGCTAAGCATTCTGAGTGAGGCAGCCTAGGCTTTGGACTTCACTTCCAATCTCACTGTATCAAAGTCCAGATGTGATGATATAATTGACAGGTTGCAAAACTCACTTATTATCCAGGCTTTCCAAAAGCGAGGATATATGGATCTACCATTTCAGAGCTCGAGAGAAAAATCCCAGAATGAAATGCTTGTACAGAAAATTCTGCAGTTGTCTATTAGCTTAGATACTATAGTGGTAAGTGACTATTTAAAAGACCTAGATCTGAGAAATCTTGTGTGTAAAAGATTCAGGAAAGTTATGGGTTTGTTATAAAGAAGAAGCACTGTGCCAGTCTGAAATTATATAAATGCACTTGAAATGATCTTGAATTATTTCTAGTTGCATAGCTATGACAGAAAATTAATTTTCCAATGCATATATTTCCATTGTTACTTTACCAGGGAGAAACCTGGTCTGTGTACACACGTTCAGATTGTCCAAAACAACTCATCCAGGTTTGTTTTCGTGAGAGAAAAACTGACCTGTACAGAAGTTCAGACCAGGTGCATCTACACAAGATGCTTCTGACAGTGGTTAATGAACATTTATTTAGTACTTGTATTCGCAAGTACTAAATAAATGTGCAGTAATCGGAGTTACTGTGCATTAGCACCAGTGAATGTCTTTTAAGTGATGCTACTGTGCAGCAGCCTAAAAATACTGCCCAGTAATGTATTACCATTGTTGGTGCTGTGACGCACTCCTACGCAGTATTATTTGGCTACTGCACAGTCAATGTCTTGTGTAGATGCAGCCACAGAGAAGCAAAGAGCCTGTAGTGTGGAGGCTGGGCTACCAGACATCCCTAGAACCCACAGCCCAGAGTGCTTTGCAGGCTTTTTTAAAAGTGAATGTAGGCAGGAATTATCAGGGTTGGGGAATGTGTATGTGGGGGGTAGTTGTGCTGTGCATAGTTCTCCAGCCTTCCACCTACCCCCACTACTGTGTTGGAGTCCAGCTAATGCCGGGCTGTGTATGCTTATATGCCTCCTGGCACCAAAGCACACAGGGGGCGCATCTAAATAAGCGTGCATGTGTATTTCCCTGGGAACAAATAGCAGCAGCATATACTTGTGCCACTGCTACTTGTCCTCGGGAAATGCCCGTGCACACACATTCTGGCACGTGGCAAGTTGTCCTGGGTGGGGTAGAGGAGACTGGGGCCAGTACCTGGGCTGGCTGCAGCAACCTTACCCATGGGCCTCCCAGGGCTCCAGTGAGAGTGATCTGGGAGCAGGGAGCCTGGCTGGCAGCCAGGGTGTGGCTTCAGCTGGCCAGGCTCTGGTTTCAGATGGTGCACACTGCTGCCATTTGCACTGCCCCACTTTTTTCTAGTGTGGTTTTTTTATACTGGGATCTCCCTGTGTCAAACCAACCCCCCACGCTGCTCATTAGAAGCATGGGGGTAATCTGCATACACAATGTGTGCAGTGCGACACATAGGTGTGTAGTATGGCATACTGGACATGCGTGCTTGTCTGGATGTGCCCAGGGGGCATGTTCTGTTCCCTGCTTGGCTGGGAGTGACACATGCTCTCCGTCCCCCTGTGGGAGAGGGAGGGAGAAGCAACAAATACACTGGCAGCCTGTATAGACGTTCTGTCTCCTGAGACCTATCCTCTGGGAGCCTCTTCACTCAGGTTGTTCCCGAATTATTTTTCTCCCCAAGTGGCCATTTATACTTGGAGAGAAAAATTATGAACTTCTGTACACTTGTGGTTTCTCCTGAGAGAACAGTTTCTCCCTGGAGAAAGTGAACATCTGTCAAAGCTCAGCCTCCTGGTTTCCTCCAGCTCTTTATTTAAAAAAAAAGAAAAAACTATGTAGGGCATCGAATAGTATCCTATCATATCAATACTTTAAAAATAATGGAGAAAAGGGAACTGTCCTATTAAAAGAAAAGAAAAAGAAAAATCTTTTACTGAATACTAGAATATTTTTCAGTGCCTTTAAAAAATGCAATATAAGACAGAGACTAATGGTGACAAGGCTGTGCTGTAGTCCTGATGATGAAGTAGGCAGTGAATGCCAAGATAAGTTAAGTTTCCTTAGTGCCTGATATTAATTCAAATAAGACCTATCTTGTGTGTACAAGTTATGATGAGTAGTCCTTACAGACTCTGTGCATCCAGAGAATGTTCAGTGGAGCTCAGAGGGTGGTTGTACAAAGGTCACATTGCATCCTCTACATTGCTGACTAAGTGTCATCCCAGTCCACTAATACAGCTTTAGAGTAGCCTAATTTGTGATGACATGAAAGATGGATGCTATGGAAGGAGGAATAGATGGTTGAGTAGCTGCCTAATACAGTCACATCTGTGGCTGGCTGGCTACCTTTATAACTTCTCTCATGAGGACTATAGCAGGACAGTCTATTCCCTTTAAAGGCAGCAAGAACCATACCAGACAGTCCTGTTCCAAGGTACAATCTCTTTAAGGATATAAATTTTAGCAAAAATGAGAAGATTAAATTAGGAATGATGACCAGGTGTGAATCAGGGAGCTTTCTTCTGTATCTTATAAAAGGCAGCCCTTGGGTCATTTAAGAGAAGCTTATAAGATTTCTAAGGTCTGAGGCATAGTGGGCTGAGGAAGCTTGTTAAGAGTAAACCACAGTCTCAGGAAGGAGAGCCATGTAGGCACTGCTCTAAGGAAGAAGTTTGAGCCAAGGATTGGAGTTTGAAAGACTCCAAGCAAAGGTATCTCCAGAGATATGGGATGCTGTGTAGGAAGAGGCCTTGCAAAGAAAAGAAAGTGGGTTTGAGTTCTGGGGAGATGACCCAATTGTTTAGGATTCTCAGGACCAAAAAGTAGAGGATGGATATATATTCTTTCTGTGCTATAGTCTCAAAGTGCTATAATGACCAGATGCTGTCAAAGAAAGGAAGAAGAAACTCACTGTAGCCCAAGAATACTGGTAATAGAGATCAAGAAAAAGGCTGAGGACTATTGTCTGTAACAGAACAGATCTTTAGGAAAAGGTCTTTGTCTGTTGCAGAAGATCAGTGTTGATATTTTTCTTTGATGAATCTGTAAGGCATAGAGTTCTATGTGATTGTCAGGCAGGCTCAGTCTCATCTCAGTAATTGAACTATGCTGAGAGTTGGGAGGAATGTCAAAGAAGAGGGGATGACTTCTGTGACATGTTAAGAGTGGAACTTCACCTTGCTACAATGAACTTAATAAATTATCCTTCCTGGTAAACTATGGTAAGTGGATCAATGAGAGCCACTTACACACAGTGATCCCTGGTAATGTCTCTGAAGGCCAAGAGCTCCTGAATTGACAAAAACACCAAAGTGCACAAAGATAAAGATATGGACCCTATTTTTGTCATGTGAAAGAAAAGCTATGGCACAATTTCTGATATAAGTTATACCAGTATGGCTCCTCATGTCATACATGTGCCTATCAATGTTTCTGTTAGCTTCACTGGAGCTTATTGCCAGTTGAAAATCTGGACAGCTGAACTCAAGAAGTTATCTCAAACCTGTGTAGCAGCCTGGATTATGGTGTGTGTTTTTGTTGAACAATTTCAAGAAGGAAAATCTCATTCATTAACTACTTCACAAATATTGCTTACTATGCTGAAGGAGTTAGAGAAAAAAGCAGATTTCAAACTAAATAGACACTTGATAAATAAACTGAAGTAGGCTGATACACCTTGTTAATAGCAGAAACACTGATACAGGATTGCCAACTGTCCATTAATTTACAGACAGTCCTTAAAAAACACAGCTAAACTTGTTCATTTGTAAAGTCTGTAAAAAAAAATTGCTATCCGTAAAACAACTGAGCTAGATTGGTTGAGACTGGATGCAAGTGTTGATAGAGCACAGCAGTGCCATCTTGTGCCTGAGAGGGAGTGCAGCTTGGGGTCCTGCAGGGAGCTCTTGTGGCACTCCACTCCCCCAGCCATTTGCTGCTGCTGCATTCCATTGCCTCCTGTAAAGCCTGCTCACCCAGAAGGCAGACAGGACACGCATCCCAGGCAGTCTGAGGCACTAGGTGAGACAGAGAGGGACAGTGCAGCCAGAGGCTAGCTAGGCTAGAGGAGGCTAGACTGAGGGGCTAGAGGAGAGGAGAGATGGTAGGTGAAGGTCTGTACCAGGATGTGGGGAGTGGGACCAATGAGGGTAAGACTGTGGGGGATGGACTGGGGTGGGGACAACACAGTGTGGGATTTGGTCTGGGGTACCAGGTTATGGGAGTGAGTGGTGGGATCCCTGGGGTGGTGACAGGACGCTGCAGTCCAGTAAGCTTTTGCCTTGGTGGTGGTTTAACCCAGATTTAGGAAGTTGGTGTTAAACTCCTGAACTGGAAACCAGCCCTTGTTACTCCATCAGGGCCTGGCAGAAGGGTTATATTTGTATAATGTAAAGCATCTGTCTGTACAAACATGTTTGGTTGTGTTTTGTCAGTAAAAAGTTTGCAGACCTTCAGTAAAAAGATATTTCTTGGTTTGGCAACCCTAACACTGAATCTCATAAGTTAGGTACAGGTCACAATGTATGGTGTCTTCAGGAGGCTTATGTCCAAATTAGTCTATATGACAGGTACTAAAATAGACATATAAGGTAGAACTTTCAAAAGTGAATGCCTTAACAGAGCTTATATCCACAAAAAACCTTATGTAACTAATGTTATATTAGGTGCCAATATTCAGCATTTGGATATCCTACCCCCTGCTTAGCTTCTGTCCAACTCTAGAGGCATCTAAATTTCCACCAGCTAATCCCCTCTTTCTGAGCAAATCCCCCTTTTTGCTGCTAGACACTCATTCCTGTGCACTCATAATCTTGGTATCGCCAACCAGTACAGCGCAACTCCTCAGACAGTATCCTACTCAGGTACAAGATAGTCTCAGGTGGTCTTTCTTTTTGAAACTGTTCAACTTTGGATAAAATATTTGCATTTCTATAACCTCTTGGTTAGGGTCATCCAGGAAATGCAAGTTTCAGTCCCTTCTTTAATGACTACTGAAGTACTTTATGCAAAGATGATAGAATGTGACAGATGAAAAAATAATTACATGATTATTCCAGTAACCACATTTATGGATCATGTCTAATCAATGCCAATGAATTAGCTACTAACCTTATTTATGATTATGCTGGTTTAAAACAATGAGGAAAAAAAAGAAAGCAGGAGTGATTTTTTTCCCCCTGTAAATCTTAGAAGTATTTGGCTTAACTGCACTTTTAAACAGTGGTTGGAATAAAAAAGAACAAATTTCCTGCCTGAATAAGAATAGTTATGCCTTGGGCAAAAGGGAAAACAGAAGTGTCTTGATTTCCAAAGACACTGTTGTTTGTATTTTTTTGTAATGTTTTTGTGCTGGCCAGTAAATCAGGATACATGTGCTTGTCTTTATATAGAAATAAACACATAAGATATTTTTAATCACAATAATTGAAGTAAAAACATTTGGAAATGGAAAAATGGGGAGGCAGCCAAACATGTACAGAATAAGACATCTGGGGCTTGTTCCAAAGCCCACTGAGGTGGACTCCCACTGACTGCAGTGATCATTAGTTCAGGCACCCTAACACGTGCTGTCATGTAGATTAAACACTGGTTGATGGACCATAAAAAAGTAATAGCACTGAATCAAACTGGGGAGAAGTGATTAGTGGGGTGCTGGTGTTATAAATGCCATAACTGACTGCTTTAACTGGAAGAGGTAAAAAACGAGATGTTAATAAAATTATATTATTAATAATATTCACAGTGATTCCTCAAATTGGACACCTCGCAGCTGCTGGACAAAACTTAGGAACAAAATATAAAAAAAGGAACCCAGAGCATTAAAGCAAAAAAGATCTTCGGTTTGAAAATGTAAAATTTAGGACAGTATGTGAAAATACTCCAAAATCAATGTGTTCAAAGGAAACTGCATGAAGAACAACAAAACAACTGAGGATCTAGAGACAAGGCAAGGTTCTGAAAGGTAAATATTCTTAGTTTTCTGAACACTGATTAAATAAGGAACTGAGAGATAACATTCTTTGAAGTAAATAGTTATAGTTTTAAGCCCAATAGTTCAACTGAATTATTTAATTCAAAATCAATCCCTGTCCAGCAAGACAGAAAGAAATCTTTTTAAAAGATATAAAAAAAAATTGTTTTTAAATGTAAATGATAATTTTCTTCATTTAAAACTGTGTATGAAATTTAATTTCTTTTTGTTTACAGGTGACTAGTTCTTTACCTTTTCCCATTTTATAGGCTTAAACTGCTAAAGTGAATATCTGTGCTTGTTTCTTTAACTTCCTAACTGCTAAAGGAATTTAAATTTACATTTAAAATTATACTAAAAAGTTTTGCACTTCAAATGTTCATCTGCACTAGAAAAGTCATTTTCAGAGCTTCATTAACATCACTACTCTGAGAACAATACCAACTCCAATACAAAACTGATGAGAAAATAGCTTGTACTGTTTTCCTGCCCAACACCACTTTTCAATAGATTGAACTTCCAACACTGAAATGTTTCAACCAGGTTATGTTCCTCTTTCAGAGTCTGCGGTTTGAATTGTGCTCTTCTGTGTTCCTAGCCCAGCTCTTCCAAAGTATTCAGAAAACCAAGTTAGGCACTTGAATACCTTTGAGGGTCTGAGCTTGTGTGTCCCTGGTCTTACTTTGTAAAATGAAGATAATAGTACCTCTTAACTCACAAGGGTGTAAACACTCTGTGGCTGCATCCAGACAAGCACAACTGTGCAGTATGTGGTGCACAAACACGTCTGCAGTGGTATATACTGTACATTCAGTTGTTCTCTGAGCTGCCAGGGAGCAGCGTGGAGGGGTTTTTTTGACCCCTGGATATCCAGGGGTCAAAATAACTGCAGAGAAAGAAAGCGAAGCAGCGCATGCATGGGCAGCATGTGCCACTAAAAAGTGGAGCAGGGATGCCTGGAGCTGCACTGTGGCTGCTGGCCAGTCTCCGTGCAGCAGAATAACTGCTGCTGCAGCCCCCAGAGACACCCAGGACCCCAGGTAAAGCTGCTGGGACCAGCTCAATGCTGGCTTCAGCCTCCTCTAGCCCACATGGGGTAACTTGCTGTGCACCAGAGCACGTGTGGTATAGGCATTCCCTGGGGACAACTAGTGATGGTGCAAGGTGCACCACTGCTAGTTGTCCCCAGGGAACCAAATGTCCATGCTATGTGTGGATGTGGTCTATCTAGTATTTTGTTGCTAATGGGAGCTGTGTGAATACCTAACTCCAATAAAGGAGAACTGATATTTAAGGTGAATCCTTACTTGTCCAAGTCACCAATTAGGTACCAATACACAGCCTGCAGACCAGTTAAAGAATAAATGTTATTCTATAGATAAAAGGTTAATATGAATTACCCCAACTACCTAGAAAGACAGGAATGGCATTTCCAGATTATTGCCTGGATTTTCAACTTTCTAAAACTGAAGATCTGGCTTTTAAAAATTGGTTTGATTAAATTCTGACTTTTTTAGTATGTGTCACAATTAAAGAATTTTAACAGCCTTTCATACGCTAGACTTCTTCAATAATTAGTCCTTTTCTTATTTCATGTTATATTTCTTTTTTTAAAAATCCAAATGTTTGTTCAAACATGATTATGCTACAACAATCAAAGGAGCTCAGTATGACAGTAATGACATCCCAGAATTAATTTTTACTGAACAAAACCTCTACATGGTGGCTGATTCATCACTTACTGCGCGAATATCACAATTAAAAAGAAATATCCATCTTGAAGTGGTTGCTGTTTAATTTGTCTGTAGTACGCTAGATAAGCTGGATTATACAACCTGAATATGACAGTTTCACAGTTAAATTTTAAGTAAGTTTTAAGTATTCAACTCTTCACCACAAATAGTAACAGTATGTGGTATTGAAAATCATATATATTTTTACCCTATAGACATATGTGCAGACAATGGTCCTGTGCACAGAACAAGAATCTGTGTTGTCCTGCCATGAAGTGGCCAGTGGTGTTCCTCAGGGGTCTGTGCTTGGACTGGTGCTTTTCAACATCTTTAGCAATGATTTGGATGGTGGAGTGTAAAGCTCTCTGGCCAAGTTTGTGGACGACACCAAGTTATGGGGCAGTGTGATCATGTCAGAAGAAAGGTTGCAGATACAGGTGGACCTGGACAGACTCAAGAGTTGGGCAGACTTGAACCAGGTGAAGCTTAACACTTCCACATGTAAGGTGCTTCATCTGGAGGAAAACAACCCTCAACATACATACAGGCTCGTTTGTGACAGTTTGACTTGCACCACAACTGAAAGGGACCTAGGGCTAATGATTGACTGTCGTATGAATATGAGCCATTAGTGTGAGGCAGTGGTCAGCAGGGCAAATAACATGCTGGCATGCATCAACCGGTGCATCTCATGTAAAACTAAGGAAGTGATACTCCCACTGTACTCAGCACTGGTGAGACTGCAGTTGGAGTACTGTGTCCAGTTCTGGATGCCAAACTTCAACAAGGACGTGGAAAAGCTTGAGAGGATCCAGAAAAGGGCCACCTGTATGATCAGGGACTTGTAAGGCAAGCCATGCAAGGAAAGGCTGAGCGACCTGGGCCTCTTTAGCCTAAAGAAGAGAAGGTTGAGAGGGAACTTGATAGCGGCTTACCACTATATCAGAGTAGTGCATCAGGAGCTCGGTGAACAACAGTTCACTAGGGCACCTCCGGGGAAGACCAGGACCAGTGGATACAAACCCCTGGAAGGCTGCTTCAGGCTTAATACCAGGAAAAACTTCATAGTTAGGGTGTCCAGATTGTGGGATAAACTCCCTTTAGAAGTGGTGCAATCACCTACCCTGGAGGTTTTCAAAAGGAGACTAAACACTCAACCTTGCTGGGGTCTCCTAAAGTTGTCTTCCTGCCTAGAGCAGGGGGGCTGGACTCAATGATCTGCAAGATCCCTTCCAACTCCTAACTATCTATGAATCTATGAATGAAAGAATATTAAACCATTAAGCAGAGCTTTGTAGTCTGAGAAAGGCCGAGTGTATTCCTTTCACTTGTTCATAGTACACTTCCATCTAGGGCTCTTGTTCTTGGTGTCAAATTACTCTTCCTATAGAAGAAACTCATGGGAGATGTGAGCAAGGTGGGTAGAAAAATCAGTGTGTCACCTTGCAATATTCCCCTGTGGAAGGAAATTCAGGAATTCAAGCTGTTAGAAGGCAGTAATGTCTTCTAAACTCCTCTGAAGATACATGTAGCAGGGACTCTTTCAGATAAATAGATGCCAGTGTTATTCTGGATTCATAAACTTCTGTTCTCTTCCCACCTCCACCTTTGTGTGGGTCCATTGTGTGTGGGTCCATTGCTCACTTCAGTACCAAGGGAACACAGCTTCTTCATAAGTCATTCTGTCATTGGCTAAATCAACCAGCTGCTGCTCAGTACCAGCAAAGAGATGTGTGAATTAATGATGTTTTAGTGGAAATCTTTGAGATGATCAGTCTGGTACCTTATGGAGAAAGAAACGGTCTCTGTCTGGTGCCACAGGGAAAAAAAAAGGTTTAATTTTTATTCTCTAGCAATGCAATTTAGGTTGGCTACTTTTCAGTTCGAAGTGTTTCAGGCAGCTAGGTTCTCAGTTATCCTGTTGTGCATTTAGAGTAAGTGGACTGACTCCTCAAAAATGAGAGCACAAGCTAGCACCTCATCCAGTAGTTATTTTGAGTCAAGAGAGTGTCAGGGGATTTAACATGTACTTTTAAAATAAGCAAGGTTTCTTGTTCTGTTTTAAATTCTAATGCACTTCATGTGCTTTAAGAAAATTGAATGTCTTAAAACATCAGGTAAAGGGAGATTTAGTTGTAATTGTGTAGAATTATGCTAAAGGGAAAGAAATAAAAGTCCAAGTTAATGAAGAGCACTGGAGTCAAAGTATTGCTATATTAACTCAATTTTAAGACAAGGTTTCCCACATTTAATATGGGAAGAAAGCCCCTAGTCTTAAAATTGAGGTCAAGGGAAGTGGGGGGGGGGAGGGCTGCTGTGACTCAGGCTTCAGCCCCTACCTAGTGTCAGGGCTATAGCCACTGCTACTGCCTGTCCCATATGTCCTGCTGTCTCTGCATCCCACAATCTCCCTCCTGTAGCCTCTTCTTCACCATCTCCACCCCATGCAGCTTCTGCTCCCCTCCTGCCCCTCTCACCCTGTCCCCACTTACCTTTGCTCCACACTGGTAGGCTCTGTCCACACTGCAGCCTGGGGCACTGAGCATGGCCCAAGCCCAGCCCCATAGCAGTGGCACACAACCTGCATAACTGATACTGGCTGGGTATAAAATGTTTAGGAAGGACAGGCAGGGGAGAAGAGCAGGACGAGTTGTGCTGCATGTAAAAGAGCTGTATGATTGCTCAGAGCTCCAGTATGAAACTGGAGCTAGGCTTGTTGAGAGACTCTGGGTTAGGGTCAGAAAGGAAAGCAACAAGAGGGATGTTGTGGTGGGGGTCTGCTAGAGACTACCAGACCAGGAGGAAGTGATGCATGAGGATTTCTTGAAACAGCTAGTGGAAATTTCCTGATCACAGGTCCTGGTTCTCATGGGGGACTTCAATCACCCTGACATCTGCTGGGAGGGCAATACAGCAGTACGCAGCCAATCCAGGAAGTTTTTGGAAAGTGTTGGGGACAACTTCCTGGTGCAAGTGTTGGAGCGGTCAACTAGAGGCTCTGCTCTTCTTGACCTACCTGCTGCTCACAAACAGGGAAGAACTGGGGGGGAATGTAGGTGGATGGCAACTTGGGCAGCAGTGACAAAAGATGATTGAGTTCAGGATCCTAAGGGAAGGAAGGACGAAGAGCAGCAGAGTAAAGACTCTGGACTTCAAAAAAGCAGATTTCAGCTTGCTCAGGGAACTCATGGGCAGTATTCCCTGGGACATAGGCAATGCGTAGGAAGAGCACGGGGGGACATGTGCCCCCCCAAGATTGGCCGCTGCTGAAGCCGCTGCCAGCTTCTGCGGGTGGTAGCTGCTCACATCCGCCCCCACCACTGACGTGGCCAGCAGCATCTGCGGGTGGCCCCTGCTCACCACCCCCACCCCACCAACACTGCCAGCAGTGGCTGCAGGCACTCCCCACTCACCGCTGGCCAATCCACCCTCCCCCCCTGCCACCAACACCACTGCCGGTGGCTGCAGGCAGTCCCCACTTGCCACTCACCAACATGGTGCCCCCCAGTTGCGGGAAGCACCAGTTGTTCATGCCCTGGTAAGCCAGGCTGAGGGGAAGAGGAGTTCAGGAGAGCTGGCTGTACTTTAAAGAAGCTTCACTGACAGTTCAGGAACAAACCATCCTGATGTGCAGGAAGACTAGCAAGTGAAGCACAAGACCAATGTAGCTTAGCAAGGAACTCTTCAGTAAACTAAATCACAAAAAGGAAGCTTATAAGAAGTGGAAACTTGGACAAACCTCTAGGGAGGACTATAAACGTTTTGGTCAGGCATGCAGGGATGAAGTCAAGCAGGCCAAGGCACATTTGGAGTTTCAGCTGGCAAGGGATATGAAGGGTAACAAGAAGGGTTTCTACAAGTATCTCAGTAACAAAAGGAAGATCAGGGAAAGAGTGGGTCCCTTACTGAATGGGGGAGGCAACCTAGTGACAGATGATATGGAAAAGGCTGAAGTATTCAATGCCTTTTTCACCTCAGTCTTCACAGACAAGATCAGCTCCCAGACCACTGCACCTGGCAGCACAGTTTGGGGAGGAGGTAACCAGCCAACAGTGGTGAAAGGACAGGTTAGGGACTATTCAGAAAAGCTAGAGATATACAAGTCCATGGGGCTAGATGGGATGCACCCGAAGGTGCTGAGGGAGTTGGCTGATGTGATTGCAGAGCCGCTGGCCTTCATCTTTGAAAACACATGATGATCAGGAGAGGTCCTGGATGATTGGAAGAGGGCAAACATAATGCTTATATTTAAGAAAGAGTAAAAGGAGGATTGAGGGAAACACAGACTGGTCAGCTCCACCTCAATCCCTGGAAAAATCATGGAGCAGATCCTCAAGGAAACAGGGGCACTCTGGCCTGGAGTGTAAGATAGCACAGGAGTTTGTGCAGGTGGGCGAGCAGAAGGGGCTCTAGTCCACACCTATAGGGAGTGAACTAGGAAAGCCAAGGCTATAACCAAACTCCAACTGACTACACAAATCAAGGACAACAAAGTCCTTCTTTAGATATGTGGGAAGTCAGAAAAAAAACCAAGGGTAACATTGGACCCCTGCTAAACCAAATGGGGAAGCTGATAACCAACACCCAGGAAAAAGCCAATCTGCTTAATGACTACTTTGCATTGGTCTGTTACCAGCCCAAAGGGACCACCCTGCCTGACAAGATGCAGGATCACCAAGGTAAGGGTGCATATATGGCAACTATTGGCATAGATCTTGTGAGGGAAAACCTCAAGAGGCTGGACACCCACAAATCAGGTGGTCTGGATAGATTGCACCCAAGAGTGCTAAAGGAACTGGCTGATATCATAGCGCAGCCACTGGCAAGGAGTTTCGAGAACTTATGGCACTTGGGCAAGGTACCTGAAGATCGGAAGAGGCCCAATGTGGTACCTATCTTCAAGAAAGGGAGGAAGGAAGATCCAAGAAACTACAGGCCAAACAGTTTGACCTCAATCCGTGGAAAGATCTTGGGAAAAATCATCAAAGCAACCATTAACTACAGACTAATGGAAGGCAGCATTCTGAGGGATAGCCAACATGGCTTTGTTGTGGGTAGGTCTTGCCTGACCAATCTCAGTTCCTTCTATGACCAGGCGACACATCACTTGGACAAAGGAGAAGTTGATATATATTTGGACTTTAGAAAAGCCTTTGATTTGTGTCCCATGATGTCCTTGTGGCAAAATTGGGGAACTGCGGCCTCAACAACACTAAAGTCTGATGGCTGGGGAACTGGCTCTGAGGTTGAACCCAGACAGTGGTAGTTGACGGAACCGAATCAACATGGCCCATAGTGACCAGTGGTGTCCCCCTTCCCCCCCAAGGCTCTGTTCTCAGACTATACTCTTTAACGTATTTATAAATGATCTGGTCTCTGGTGTTAGAAGTGGACCAGCTAAGTTCACTGATCACTTAGTGATCAATGGCCCAATGTCTAGTTGGCAGCTGGTATCAAGTGGAGTACCCCAGGGATTGGTCCTGGGCCTGGTTTTGGTCAGTATGTTCATCAGTGAATTGGAAGATGACTAGAGTGCACCCTCAGCAAGTTTGCAGATGGCACCAAGCTGGAGGAGTAGGAGATATGCTGAAAGGTAGGGCTAGGATTCAGAGTGATCTAGACAAATTGGAGGATTAGGCCAAAAGGAATTGCATGAGGTTCAACAAGGACAGGTGCAAAGTCCTGTACATAGGAAGGAACAATCTCATGTACCAATATAGGCTGAGGGCTGACTGGCTGTGCAGCAGCTCTGCAGAACAGGATCTGGGGGTTATAGTGGACAAGAAGCTGAATATGAGCCAACAGTGTTTCCTTGTTGCCCAGAAGGGTAATGACATACTGGTCTGAATTGGTAGGAGTGTTGCCAGCAGGTCAAGGAAAGTGATTATTCCCCTATATTTAGCACTGGTGAGGCCACATCAGGAGTACTATGTTCAGTTTGCCCCCCCTCACCCCCCTAACTAAGCATGTGGATAAATTGGGGAGAGTCCAGTCAGTGAAGGGCAACAAAAATTGTGAGGGGCTAGGGGACATGACATATGAGGAGTGGTAAGGGAATTGGGCTTATTTTGTCTAAAGAAAAGAAGACTGAAGGGATTTAATAGCAGCCTTCAACTACCTGAAGCAGGGTTCAAAAGAGTATGGAGGTAAACTGTTCTCAGTGGTGGCAGATGACAGAACAAGGAGCAATGGTCTCAAGTTGCAGCAAAGGAAGTTTAGGTTAGATATTAGGAAGAATTTTCTCACTAGGAGGGTAGTAAAACACTGGAACAGGTTACCCAGAAAGGTGGTGGAATCTTCATCTCTGGACATTTTTTAGACCTGGCTAGACAAACCCATGGCTGGGATGATCTAGTTAGGGATGATCCTGCCTTAAGTCGAGGGTTAGAATAGATTACCTTCTGAAGTCCCTTTCAACCCTAATTTTCTGTGATGGGGCTGTGCTCAGTGCTCCAGGCTAGAATGGGGACAAAGCCTGCTGGCATGGAGCAAACATAGAGAAGGAAGGGGGAACAGAGGCTGAGGTGGGACAGGGTGCAGAGGCTGGTGAAGGCAGGGAGCAGAGGCTGGGGGAAAAGAGGGACTAGAGGCTGTGGAGGGCAGAAGTGGCATGGGGGCAGGCACAGGCAGAGAAAAAGCTCCTTGAACCTTCCCACGCTACCTGCCTGCCCACTGACTGCCCCCCCACAGCGATGAGAGATATGAATTAAAGACAACCCTGTAATAGGAAATTATAACATGGAAACTATAACAGATTTATCAAATTTCCATGTATAGAATCGAATGGGGGGATCATCTTAAATTCAGGGTTATCTTAGATTCAGGTAAATACAGCACTTTATCTAGGGGTACAAGATAGAAGCTTTTTCTGGGAATTTATAGAGGGACAGTGTATAGAACAGCAGTCTTCCACCATCAAGCTTTTTCTTGCTTGTCTCATATGTTTAAATGCTCCACATGAAGTCAGTTGGCATTACATGTTGCTTAGCAGGAGTACTCCAAGAAGCATTCATAGGCATAGCTTTAGCATAGTTATTACAGATGGAGCCTTTTTAGCTTGATTCTTAGTCCTCATTGTGGACAGTGCTGCCTGATAATTTGTACTGCTACTTTTTACATTTAGTCTTCATTTATTATATCACCAAACATACCCAAGCAGTTCTGGATGGTGCTGGAGACTATCACTCTTCCATTTCTCTGGGTATGAACAGGCGTAGGCAAACGAAGCGGATCAGCTGTACCGGCACGTGTCTTAGCAGAGCTAATCCACTTTATTCGGTGAAACACATCACCCACTATCCTGTATGGTTTGGGCCCTACCCTCTGGGGAGCAGCTGGGCCCTGATGCTGTAGACAACACTTGGAGTGCACTTCCTCAAATGGAAGAATCTTGGGGCCAATCCCTGGGGCAGAAGACAAACCCTAGAGTTCCCCCCATTTGTAGACGTGTGCCCTAAAACAAAGTCCCTGGGTGCAATTCTGTGTAAAAGTTGAAACCTAGTTTCCCTGTTTGCCTGGGAGCAAACATGCACCTAGGAGCTCTTCTGCAAATGGGGGACCCCAGCAGACATTCCCAGGACCTCAGGGCCTGATCATGTGCACCCCAGAAATGGGAATGGGAATTCCCAGGGGGTGCAGGATCAAGACCTTGAAGCCCTGGGATCTCCCACTGAAGGCAGCGAAGAGTATGGACAGCTCTGTGTTGCCCACTGTAAACAGACATGTGGGGCAAAACAGCAGCAGAAATTCATACCACCTATGTCAGAGCCACACATTTTGCGCATTTGTGGTGCAACAAGGGGTGTAGACATCTTGTTGTTTGGTCTTCATGCTGCCATAAATTTTTTTATGGTGGCACAAAGGTGATGTCTGTTTATAGCCTCTGTTTCTCTACTACCACCCCGCCCTATGCCTGCTGTAACTTGACTTCAAGATCTGTCTGTACAGTACAGTGAAAGAGGTTATCCTACACATTTCATAACTGAAAAGAAAAGAAAAAAGAGGAAAACCCAAAACTTTGCCGCCTTTGGATTTCAGGTTTAAAAAATGTAATAATTCCCTTCCCAGTAATAATTCCCTTCTTTCAATCTGGTGCATGTGTCTTCATTCTGTCATTCTTCCCTATTGATAAAAGCATCTTGTAATCTCTTTGTCAAAATCTCATCTATGCAAAAGACTGGCACAAATCTTAAACTGTGAAACAGTCTGAAAATACGTTGTAAATGAGATGTAAGTCATTCGTAAAATTCAAGCCAGCCTTTTGCTCAAGGATGAATTTTGCTTTCTGTGAAGCTGTTAATCACGATCATGATGCTACTGACTACCCAGATCAATGTTTTTTATTTCACAGAAAAATTTCCATTGAAATCCTGGTCCCCTTCCCTCCTCTCCTCAAACCCCATCAATTTCAGTGAGATAGTATTTCATCCCCAGTTTTTATTATTCACTAGCTTTAAAAAAATATTGCTTCAAAACTTGATATATATATTTATGTCTTCCCCTTGAAAATACTTCAGAAAAGATAATTCAGTGCAACATCTAATTAGCTATTACATGCATTTTCAAAGCAGTGTGTGCAAAAATCTCATGTATAAATAATGTGGGTGTTTTGACAATTTCCATAATCCACACCTGTAGCTTTCATTTAATATTTTTGTCTTGACTTTATATTGATAAAATTCACATAAAAGAATAGCAAATATGGGGAACCTAACCTCTGCAGAATATATCCACTATACATACCAGCATCTCAGAAAATTGCTTTAATTCAGAACAATCCATATATTGGAATATGCATTGGGGTGGAAAAAGATGGCTTTGTTGTCTCACATCAAACTATTAAGTCCATTTTATTACTCAAAAAATGAAAAGATGAGTTAGGCTCTGGAGCGGTGAGAGACGTGCGGGTGAAGCCCACTGCGCCCCCGCTCCCCTGAAGCCCCCCAGACACCCCCTCAGCAACCGCAGAGCCTCCTGCTGACCCCCAGCACAGCCGGAGGTAAGCGGGCTCGTGGTGGGAAGGGGTTAACTCCTCGCTCCCTGGGATGAGGCAACTGCCTGAAGCCCGGCCGGGTCAAGCCCCCGCCCAGGCCCCTACTTGGCCCAGCCCCCCAGGGAGAGAGAAGAGAAGGAGTGGGGTACTCACCAGTCCCCCTCCTGTAGGGCAGGGCCCCCCAAATCCCGGGCAGGGCCCCCCTGGCCTGAGAAACCAGCATTCCCCAATGACAGGCCCACTGCGCATGCGCGCAGTTTAAAAGGGCCCGCCAAACAGGGAAAAAAAGCTCAGTTAGGCTCCGGAGCGGTAAGAGATGCGTGGGTGAATCCCGCTGCTGCCCCACTCCCCCAAAGCCCCCCAGACACCCCCTTAGCAGCCACAGAGCCCCCTGCTGACCCCCAGCACAGCCGGAGGTAAGCGGGCTCATGGTGGGAAGGGGTTAACTCCTTACTCCCTGGGACGAGGCGGCCGCCTGGAGCCCGGCTGGGTCAAGCCCCCGCCCAGGCCCCTACTTGGCCCAGTCCCCCAGAGAGCCACACGACTGGAGCTGCGTGAACAGGCTGCATAAACAGGCGCTCGAGTTAGCGCGGAGTTTGCGCAGGAGAGGGCGTGGGAGGGCATGAGACCCTGCCTGCAACCCCCCCAGAGTAGTCAGTCCCAGCTGTAGCCAGCCTACCAGAGGCATGACATGGATGGGCACGCGCTGCACCCCGAGGGTCCCCTTGGGCTCTGCAGCCCCCCCATTGGGCACCTCAGAGACGGCCACCCAGATGGAGCCCATGGCTCTGGGCTCCACGCAGACGGAGCCCCTGGCTCTTGGCTGCGGGGGCTGCCTGTCCCTTTTTCAGGCTCTGGGGCCCGGAAGCATGGCCACCTCCCCTTGCGGGGTCTGCTCCCTACTGGGGTCTCTGGCACGCCAGCTGGAGGAGCTCCAGGCCACAGTCCAGAGACTGCGCGCCATCAGGGACTGCGAGCAGGAGATAGATTCCTACTGCCAGGCCCTTCTCCCCCGGGAGCTGCAGGGGAGAGCTCCGTCTCCCTCCGCGACTAAGGAGGACTCTGGGACCTCCTGGTCTGCCCAGTCAGGGGCATGGACCAAGGTGGTCAAGGGCCCTAAGGCCCGCCGCACCAAAGCCCCTCCCTCGCCAGAGCTTAGCAACAGGTTCGCACCTCTTGCAGCCCCAGCAGAGCCTGCTCAGTTGCCAGCTCCCGCAGGCAACCCAGGCTCAACCACAGCTACTGCCCCCGCTCTCCCCAAGACAAACCGAAAGGTGTTTGTTGTGGGAGACTCCATCCTGCGGGGGACTGAGGGGGCAATCTGCCGCCCCGACCCCTTAGCCCGGGAAGTCTACTGCTTCCCAGGGGCCCGCATCCGAGACATTGCGGAGAGGATCCCACAGCTTCTCCGGCCCACAGACCACTACTCCATGCTCCTTATTCATGTGGGCACCAATGACACGGCTCGGAGCACCCCCAGCCAGGTGGTGAGGCGCTACAGGGATTTGGGAGCGGGGCTTAGGGGTCTGGGAGCTCAGGTGGTGTTTTGGTCGATCCTCCCAGTCTTGGGCTATGGGCTGAGGAGGGAGAGGAGGATCCACATAGTGAACCAAAGACTGCGGAGCTGGTGTCATCGGGAAGGCTTTGGCTTCCATAACTACAGCCTGCTCTTTGGTGAGAGAGGCAGCGAGCTGCTGGGAAGAGATGGCCTCCACCTCTCTCCCCTGGGGAGGAGGCTCTTCTCAGCCAGGCTGGCTGACCTGCTCCACCGGGCTTTAAACTAAGCCTGCTAGGGGATGGGGGGACTACTGCCACTGCTGGCCCGCTGAGCAACCCTTGCAAAGCCAGCAGACCAAGGCACTTAAGGGAGCCTACCCCTGCCCCAGCCCTGGCACAATCTGTGGGCAAGGCAAGAGCCCCCAAGGGGACACTTACCTGCCTGTACACTAATGCCAGGAGCCTGGGCAACAAGCAGGAGGAGCTCATCCTCCTGCTCAGTGCAAAGAATTATGACGTCATTGGGATAACAGAGACCTGGTGGGACTCCACCCATGACTGGACCACGGGTATAAAGGTCTATACCCTGTACAGGAGGGATCGTGTTGACAAAAGGGGTGGGGATGTAGCTGTCTATGTGAAGGAAAGCTACATGTCCCTGCAAGCTGATGTTGGTGACCAGCATGGACACCTAGAGACCCTCTGGGTAAAAATTCGTGGGGAATACGGCACAGGGGACACAACGGTGGGAGTCTACTACAGACCTCCCACTCAAAGTCCTGAGCTTGACCAGGAGTTTGCCCGAGAACTGACTGAAGCCGCTTGCTCCAGGACCTTGGTTGTCATGGGTGACTTCAATTACCCGGACATCTCGTGGGAAGATCGCTCAGCAAAATCCAAGCGGTCGCAAAGCTTTCTCTCGTGTGTGGATGACCTCTACCTGACTTAAGAAGTCTATGGGCCAACGAGAGGCAAAGCGCTGCTTGACCTGGTACTGGCTATGGGGGACGACCTAATCCGCGACCTAGTGATCGATGGGAAGCTGGGTGACAGCAACCATGAGCTGATCACCTTCACCATCCGCCGTAAAGCTGGCAAGTCAGTCAGCAACACAGAAGTCCTTGACTTCAGAAAAGCCGACTTTGACAAGCTCAAGAGTCTTGTTGGTCAGGCCCTTAGGGACCATGACCCCAGGGAGATGGGAGTTCGAGAAGAGTGGTTGCTTCTCAAGGAAGCGATCCTCAATGCACAAACTAAATCTATTCCAACACGGAGGAAAGGCAGCAAGAAGGCACAGCAGCCCTCCTGGCTCTCCAGGGACCTAGCGGACCTCCTGCGGCTAAAAAGGAAAGCCTACAAAGGATGGAGGACGGGATTCACCTCCAAGGAGGATTACTCTGCGCTGGTCCGGTCCTGCAGGGAGCAAACCAGGAAAGCCAAGGCTGCAACTGAACTCCAACTAGCTTCAAGCATCAAGGACAACAAAAAGTCCTTTTTCAGATATGTAGGGAGCCGGAGGAAAAGCAAGGGCAACGTTGGACCCCTGCTAAACCAGATGGGGCAACTGACAACTGACGCCCAGGAAAAAGCCAACCTATTAAATAGGTACTTTGCATCAGTCTTTCATCAGTCACACGGGACGCCCGTGCCTGCTATGGGACAGGGAGATCTGGGTGATGGGGATCCCCTACCTTCCATAAATGCTGACCTCATGAAGGAACATCTTGAGAAGCTGCATACATTCAAGTCAGCCAGCCCTGACAATCTACACCCCAGGGTACTCAAGGAGCTGGCAGGTGTCATAGCCCAGCCCCTGGCATGGATCTTTGAAAACTCCTGGTGCTCTGGTGTAGTGCCCGAAGACTGGAAGAAGGCCAATGTGGTGCCGATCTTCAAGAAAGGGAGGAGAGTGGATCCGGCTAACTACAGGCCCATTAGCCTGACTTCTATCCTGGGGAAGATCTTAGAAAAGTTTATTAAGGAGGCCATCCTTGATGGACTGGCCCAGGCTAACATCCTAAGGGATAGCCAGCATGGGTTTGTTGCGGGTAGGTCTTGTTTGACTAATCTCATTTCCTTCTATGACCAGGTGACCTATCACCTGGACAAGGGAGAAGAGATTGATGTCATATATCTTGACTTCAAAAAAGCTTTTGATCTAGTATCCCATGATCACCTCTTGGCCAAACTGGCCAGTTGTGGCCTTGGCTCCACCACGATCCGCTGGCTGGGAAATTGGCTCCGTGGTCGGACCCAGAGGGTTGTAATTGATGGCAATCACTCATCGTGGTGCCCTGTGACCAGTGGGGTCCCTCAAGGCTCTGTCCTGGGACCCATACTGTTCAACATCTTCATTAATGACGTAGACATTGGAGTCAGGAGTGGACTGGCCAAGTTCGCCAATGACACCAAATTTTGGGGCAAAGCATCCACGCCAGAAGATAGGCGGGTGATCCAGGCTGACCTGGACAAGCTCAGCAAATGGGCAGACGAGAACCTGATGGTGTTTAACACCAAAAAATGCAAGGTTCTCCACCTTGGGAGGAAAAACCTGCAGCACCCTTATAGGCTTGGCAGTGCTACGTTGGATAGCACTACAAAAGAAAGAGACTTGGGGGTCATCATTGACCACAAGATGAACATGAGCCTGCAATGCGATGCTGCGGCTAATAAAGCGACCAAAACGCTGGCGTGCATCCATAGGTGCTTCTCGAGCAAATCCCGGGATGTCATTCTCCCCTTGTACTCGGCCTTGGTGAGGCCGCAGCTGGAGTACTGCGTCCAGTTTTGAGCTCCACAATTCAAGTTGAGGGTAGTCACTGACAAGGACTACTCTGTCTATTTCCCTTTTTCCCCCTAGTGTCTTCCCTGTGCTGTGAGAGCAACATATTCCAGGGAGTATGGGACTAAAGCATGAGTCTAAGTCTATTGGTGCACCCCATAGAAAAACTTTTACCAGTGAGGCTACTCCGAACTTCTCTAGCCCAGCTTATCTAGCCCATGAGCTTCTGATAGGCCTGAAAATGGGAGCAGGACAACAGCCTCAGCTTCAAGTCAGAACCATGTTAGCAGATTTGGGTGGATTAGGTATTCTTAGTGGCAGATTCCTGGAACATGCCACCATCTCAGTATTGATGAGCTCCATGTGTATGAAAGCAAATTTGCTAAGATGACTTGAATGTGCTGTTTTAAAAACAAGACAAACCTACAATCAAGTGCTGAATTTGTCAAAGGACAAGGGTAAGAGGGGAATAGTGCATACATGTCCTACACTTAACTGTCTTTGACACTCTTACAGCCCTTGACATTATGGCTTGCTGGCTCACATCCTGCTTTGACCTTACAGTTGGGTTTGGGTCAGCCTGAATGGTGATCATTGCTGTTGAGTATAATTAATTAATTGGTAGGTTTTATTAACCAAGATTTGCATTGATTTTATTATTGGTTTATATTGCAAAGGAAATGCCCTGTGCTTTAATCTGTTAATGCTCATTGAACATGTTTATGCAAGACACTATGGTGACGTAGCTCTTTAGTATTATCATGTAGTGTTGGCAGGTACTAACTGTGATGCCACTACTACTGTGCAGTGGTGTCGGAAGCAACCCATGAGCTGCTGGGACTGAACAATACCAATTTCACAGCTGGGACTACACAGTACCAGCTACACAACCAGGGGCATGTGTACACGCGCCCAGTGAGACTAAACTAAAGTTTTAAATGTAATTAAAACATCCCTTTTATTCAAAACTGTATTTTGATTGTTTGCCATTATTTAAACATTTCAGAATTTTTGGTGTCATTTTAGAGTATTTTGCAATCTATTATTACTTCCAGTATTTTACAACTCATTTTTCCACACAAGAAGTGATATACTTAGTTAAACAATGAACTCAAATGTACAGATGCCTGAAAAGTGCACCTAATTCACTCTGTAGTGCCTTTCTTTGTAGAAACAGGGCTGATTCTTCAGACAGAATTACTATTAACTTTAGTTGAGCGCTTTTCCTTATTGGGTCTCATCTTGTAATCTTTAATGTGAATATTCAGGATTCAGTGGAGTTGACAGCAGAATCCAGGCAATAATATATTAAACTAACCATGGTAGTCACACAGAATTGATTCTGCTAGCCCATAGACCAGCTACTTAAACTCTGCAGTTGCAGTACAATATGATGAGGGATATGAAAGGCATATCCACATCAACCTAGGATTCAGGTGCAAAGTTGCAGTGCCTCTGCGCCAGTTATTTAAAATTGAGGTATCACAGTCTCGGTGTAAGTGGAAATCTATGGCTTCTACATCCCGTGTCTTCTTTTTGCTGGCTCTTTATAGCACAGAGAGACCTTCTGCAATTCAGAGCCAAGCATCCCTGGCTGGCTGCTCATGTCAGGTATAAGTGGAGCTGAAGCCGAAATGATCAGTAGGCTTTTGTTTTGGAATGGGTGACCACATGAGGTTAGACTTACATACTCTGAAAGGAGCCAAAATTTGGTATTTAGCAATGGCATTAATACTGTCCCTGGTACAGTTGTTTCTATTTGCTTCCTAGTCTCTAAGGGATGTAGGTTGTAGCCATGTTGGTCTAAAGACATAGGCTGACAAGGTTCTTTGGGTGAATCTGAAATATTTTATTAGACCAGCTTAAATAGTTGGAAAACAATTTTTAAGCAGGTTTTTGGGTTCAAAAACCCTTCATCAGGCTAAGGAAGTTTCAGCAGTTGGTGTGTGCTCTTCCTTGATGGAATGAAAAGTAAAGAAGCCAGAGGCTGGGTTGGTATGCATACAAGACACAGTCAGTGAAAATGTAGATTGAGGAGTCAATGGGTGAGAGACAGGCTGGGTGCGGGGGAGAGAAGGGTGATGAATAGTGGAGAAGTACCTGGGGAGTCAGACGTCAGGGAGGTTATAATGTGTCATAAATCCAATGTCTACATTTAGTCCATGAGTTTTCAGGAGGTTGATGAAGTGGAGTTCATGGGCTCGTCTCCTGGAAGTGTTTTGTAAGTTTCCTTTGAGGATCAGGACTGAGAGATTGGAGAGAGAGTGGTTTTCTTGTGAGAAATGTGCCCCCACAGGTAATTGGGTATTCCTGTCTTTGATAGATTTCCGGTGTGTATTCATTCTGATGCGCAGTTGTTGTTTGGTCTCTCCCATGTATTTTCCATCAGGGAATTGGTGCATTGGATGAGATATATTCTATTTCTGGAGGTGCATCTGTAAGATCCAGGAATGCTGATGGCTCTGTCGTGGGGTGTAGTAATTGTGGGGGTGGTGGAGATGTGTTGGCAGGTTTTGCATTTTGTGTTATGGCACTGTCTGGATCCATTTGGTGTGTTCTGGGTCTGAGGAAGTTTGTTTATAGTGATGAGGTTAGCGAGGTTCAGTCTTGTTTGAAGGCTAGGATAGGTGGCTCTCTCTGGAGGACTGTCCTTATTGGGTGAAAACGTTTTTAAGATTGGTGAAGTGGCAATCCCAGCTGTTTTCTTCAGCGCAAATTTGGTGGTATCTGAGGGCTTGGCTGTATATCACAGCTTTTTTGGTGTGTTTAGGTTGATTGCTGGTTCTGTGCAGATATGTATGTTGGTCTGTGGGTTTCTTGTATAACGAGGTCTATATTTTATCATTCTGGATACTGATCATCGTGTCTAAAAAGGAGATGTTGGTGCTGAGGTATTCTAGAGAAAGTCAGATAGAGGGATGGTGATTGAGTTCCATCAGAAAGTCAACAATCAGAGATTGCAGGTTTTTGGTCCAAATGATGAAGATGTCATTGATATATCTTAAGTATAGTAAGGGTTTGATGGTGCAGTTCTTGAGGAAGTCTTTTTCCAGGTGACTCATAAAAAGGTTGGCATATTCTGGGCCATTTTGGTGCCCATAGCTGTTCCTGTCATCTAGAGGAAGTGTTGGTTATTAAAGGTGAAATTGCTGTGTGTGAGGATGAAGTGTATAAGGTCAGTAATATATTTGGGTCTGTATTCTGAGTTGTAATCTTGTTCCTGTAGATATGTGTGGCTTGAATGCCATCCTGGTGTGGGATATTGGTATATAGGCTGGTAACATCCATGGTGGCTAAGAGGGTGTTGCTGGGAAGGTGATCTATGTTTTTAAGTTTCTATAGAAAGTGTGTAGTGTCTTGGACAAAACTTGTTCTGTGGGTGACGATCAGTTTTAGGATTGATTCAATGATACCTGATACTTCCTCAGTTAGGGTCCCATGGTTGGATATGATAGGTCTGCCAGGGTTCCCTTGTTTGTGGATTATAGGGAGCATGTAAAAAGTCCCCAGATTAGGTAGTGGGGGGATCAAGGTCTGTAGTTTTTCTTGTAGTCCTGATAGAAATGATTTGATGGTATTGTTGAGTTTCTTGGCGAAAAGGGGAGTAGGATCTTCTTGTAGTTTTTATAGTAGGTGGTGTCAAAGAGTTGTCTGTTGGCTTCCTTTATGTAGTCTTCATGGTTTAGGATGACTATGGCTGCTCCTTTATCTGCTGGTTTTATTACTATTTGGTAGTTAGATCTTAGAGATTCTATGGCCTTTTTCTCTGGTAGAGAGAGGTTGTTATGGTGTTGTTGATTATTTCATTGTTCATTCTTTCCCTGAAGCAGTCAATGTAACGGTCAAGGTTAGGATTTCGTCCACTGTGAGGTGTCCAATCTGATGTTTTTGGGGGTTGATCTGTCCTCCTAGTCTTTAACACACTTTATCCTCACAACCTGTACACTGAGCTGGGGGAGGTGCTATTATCTTTATTTACATGTGAGAAAATGTGGAGAGAAACTAAGGCTCAGATTTAAAAGGTAGTTAGAAATGCAGATGCCTTTGTCCAAAATCACATGGCAAATGTGTGGCAGATCTAGAAGAGATGACATGTTTACACTACTGGGACTTACAACATTTTTGCACATCAGTGAACATTACACTGAGATCCAGAAAGTTGTTTGTAGTAGGTACTATTTCACTGCCTCAGCAGTGATGATAAGGGAAAAAAAAAACAAAAACCATTTAGGTCAATTAGCCTAGGTCATGTCCCTATTTGTCTACAGCCTCCTTGCTGCCAAAATATGCTGTGAAAGGACCAGTGGTAGATTTATAATGAAGATTCCTTTTATTTAGTTACCTCCATCTATATAGTACCCCACTATATTTCTTTTATTTAATTTTCCCCTCTCCCTCTCCAGCACATGATCCTGAGTATGGATGAGTGCTTACACTTTCCATTAAGGTTCCTGGTAAAAGACTCTCAGGATAAGGCCTTCAGTGAGCAAAGTCTTATTACAGTAATAATTTCTAAACTTAAAATTTTACCTCTGAAATCTCATGGATCAGGCTTATAAATGATGATGTAGGGAGTTAATGGGCTCAGAAAATCTGTCCTCATTCCTTGCAAAATATATATGTTGAAGGTAGCTTGATAGATTAAATTTGATGAAAAAGGAATATTTCCATTTTTAGTGGCAGTAATAAGGTTAATCATGATTTAGTCATGCTGAACTTTGGAACTGATAGGAATATAAAATGCAATTTTAGAAGGATTCTTCAGGGAGTTGGTGTTAATGCCCACCCATTAAATCATGTAACTTAAAATTCAATTACAGGTCATTCTTCTGGACAGAAGTAAAATCACTTTTGGAAGGTCATATACATTTAGTAAAACCTCTGTAATTCTTATTACCAATGTGTTGTTGTCCTTCCAGGTGAGAAAATTAATACCTGAGCATCTTGAATTAAACTGTCTTCAAAGGAAGAGTCTTTGCAAAGGTAAACAGATTATTTAACAGTTGTAAAAAGCATATTCTATATATATATATTATTTATTATGAGAGGAATAAAAAGTAGTACATGTTAAGCCTGCTTGTCATACCCCTAACACTTAAGCAATACTTAAATGGCAAGGATAATGTCGACTTTGGGGTTTTTTTTAGCTAAGGAGATATTATAGAATAAGTATGTCTAGTTCAATAAATGCTAAATCAATTCCACTGTGTTGAAATTTAGTCACCCTATGTTTTGGCAACAAAGAGATTAAAGTAGGACCAGAGTGAAATAGGAAATATTCTATCCGACTCTGTCACAATCTGTATTGTTAAATAAAACATTTTTCAAATTGCATTCATTTGAGGTATTTATGTCATTTCCACTCTGGCAGTCTTGAAGATTAACAGCAACATTTCGCTTATTTAATGAACCTGACTCCTCATCTGTTGGCTTTTCATGCTTAATGGGCATCAAAGGGCCAAGGTTAGCTAACTGATTTCTCTGGGTATAAATCATGAAGCAGCCCTGAGGAAAATGTAATTTAGTACTTGGCCAGAAGACTATGATCCCTCTGCTAACACATTCTGTAAGGAAGCTAAATGGTCAGCATGGATACAAGAGGTCATCTTAATTTCTGCAGCCAAAGAGAGCTTAGTACAAGAACCTAGAGATGTCACCTTCGCATCTCTCCTTTGTTGGTTCAGTGACTGGGATATGCACCCAGCTTGAAATAGCCAGAGGTTAAGAATACCCAGGCAATGCCAAAGGAAATTCACCAGGGAACAGATGTAGCCATTTTGTTTTAAGGTGGACTATAATTTTCTGTTTAAACATTTTTGATTTAAAAAAAAAAAAAATTGTGGAAAGTGTCTACTTCACAGTCCTTGGTGAGGCTTAGATGTTTGAAGCTGCATAAAAATCTTAAATAAAGGTGCTTTCTGTTAATCCTTTGAGTGGATTTTCATAAAGCTCTCTGAAATAACTGAATTTTTTCAGGGTTCAGGTGGAATATTAAGATACCGCAGTACCAAATGAGTTTTCATTTTGTAAAATTTATACTTAACTCTGGCTGGATTAATTCTACTCACTGATTGAGAAAATGACCAATTAATGTTGCTTATTGTCATGTATTCTGGTGCATGCTACTTTAAAGCAAAGGACTAGACATTCACCTAGTTCCATTGGTCAAAGTCTTCACACTTAACATTGAATGATTAGTCATGTTTTGAACTATTCTTTTTTGCATCATAGCAGATGTGATATGAACTTGACTGTCTCTATATGTATTTCTCCTGCCCCCCTCCCCTTGCTTCCTCCAAGCATTTCAGAGTGATTTGAATTCAAAGCAGATTCAGTTCAGGCACTAGGTCCCAACAGTCCAAATTAAGGTAAAATCCAATTTACATTTATCTTAGAGAGTATTGGCTGACTAGAACTTCAGGATTTGTTATAGTCCTGTATAGAACTGTAAGGGGTTGTGACAGAGATGGAGGGCCTCGTCATAAATATTCAGAGATATACATTAAAGCTTTGATCTAGACTTGTGCCATAAGCCATCCTGGTTAATCCAGTTATAAATGAATACCTAGTTACTGGAGCTGAGAGTCAAAGGAGGCTGGACATGATGCTAGCCAAGTGCTGTTGACTAGGCCTGTGCAAAACAGCAAGTATTCACTTGGGATTCAGATTTGACTCACTGTCCCGATTTGATTCGTACATTTCGGATTTGGAGATTTGGCGCCAATTCAGAGATTTGGCCATAGACTATAATGAAGAATTACTAAAATACCTATAACTTTGTAATTTTTTTGCAGATTTGGATGAAAACAGCAGGGATGGTAGCACCTTCTCAGGGCATGAAGCCTGCCAGGTTTCAAGGAGATAGGTGCGGAGGTTTCTCTGAAAGTGCTCCTCAAACTGTTGAAAGCAAAACTCATATCACTTTTGTGTGTTAAGGCAGAGCGGGATGAAAACAACAGGAATGGTAGCCCCTCGTGTGGGTATGGGGCCTCGCTGCATGCCTTCCAAATCTCTCCGAATCGATATGGAGGCTTTCAATTCAATTTGGACTTTTTAATAGGTCTCCATTCGGATTTGGAGATTTGGCCACCAGATGGGGCTGAATCTTCTCCAAATCAAATTGGTGACCGAAGTTTTACACAGCCCTACTGTTGACTGCAGCAATTTCTGGGCTTTAACTGTGCTAGCTCAGATGAATCAGTAGGCTCAGCACAGACTTTTTGTTTAATGAAAACTTGTTTCAAGTTTTAAAATATGGCAAATCTAGAAGTATTAATTAATAAAACTGAATTACAAAATTAAAAAGCAGCATTAATACACTCACATGTAGCTATGTTTGTTCTAGTTATTACTGCTATTCATGTACAAGCTGGGATATTATTGAACATCAGCTCATTTTTTATTTCAGATTATGTTATCTGTTCATTACTTAATTTTCTTTCAGTGGTCTGTAGGCAGGTATTTCCCTTCTCAGTTCCCTGCTTAGATTCTACCATGATGGAATCTTTACCTTTGAAATTGTTTAAGAAATATTTAGGAAAGGATCCTCACGAAGTTGTTTGCCTTTCATCTGTCCTCTCAGCCATTTATGCAGAAGTAGTGTTATCAAGACAAAGTTTATTTTTTCATGTAACTACTTTATAATTTTAGATATGATATTCCAGTTATGAACCCAGATTCCTGAGAGTGACTTATGCTTGGGATATATAACTATAAAATAAAAAGACATCTTTGTGCTCCATAATTATTTTTCTTTAGCAACTTTTATATTAACTTTTCTTGGTTTACAAATCAAAACAAGATTTTTCTAACTGCCAGCACTTCATGATCAATCTGCTATGGAGAAAACAAGCTATGTTCTTCTTTTTCCTTTCATCACCATCAACCATTAAGATTGTGTAATCATAAGTTAGCTGATGTATGATAATCTTTGTGCCATGAGTAGTTGTTTTAAGCACATTTCTCTTTCTCCTTTAGAGTTTTTACAGGTCATGCCAGAAGTTTGCAGTATTATTTTGCTGCCTTAGAAAAACCATACTGGACTGGGTTGGGTTGTTTTACCACAGGTTCAGGACATAATAGATGTGACTCTTTCCCCAGTGACATCCCCTGTGCAGATGTAACAGTCAGTGCAGTTTATCCTGTTGATCAGAAAAATAAACCATTTCCAAGACAGGCCAGCATGACTTCATGAAGCTGGATCCTGTATTCATTACAGGCAAAAAGCAAATTGAACTTCATTCAATTAGTACCTTAATCAGGAATAAAGGGTCAGTTCCTTTTCTGGGGCTTCTCCTACATTTAGGAGTGAGCAGCTTTATCCTTGGGTATGATGATAAAATATGAACCATAAAGATGTACTTGTACCATAACTGTGCATTCTTACTCCTTGTCATGCTCTCTCTCTCATCTCTCTTAAGCTGGAATGTCTTTTGCTGTTTGTATCCAGTCCGTTTGTCAGTTAGCATAAGCATAAGCTGCAATTTGAATGGTTTAACAGCACAGTGTTTCAGAAATTGCTCATTTATAAATAACTTTTCACTTGCCTTGCAGCTTCCAGGGACAGAGATAGTATTGAATGTTAGAAATCCAAAGAAGTTTAGTTAGACCTAGCTTAACCTGCTGGTGTTACAGAACAAGTGGTACAGTATTTAATACATCTTGGACATATCCACACATGCAAGCATGTGCGCTTGCACCAGCTCAAATAGAAGCGGTGAAAATTTGAGACAGGGCTTTTTGCTTCAGCACACATGCTCAGACATGCACTTTGGTATGGAGCAAATTGTGCCACTTGGGGCAAAATAACCCTGCCTGGCTCCTCCCAGATCTGCAGCCAGGGGGAGCTAGAGCCCTAGGCCAGCACCCATGTTGTCCCCAACAGTATAAAAAGCTACCCTGGCAAGTGGGGACAGCCAGAGCAGGGGGAGGGAGCCTTGGGGAGGGCTCACGGGGGGATGAGCAGGCTGCAGCAGGGGTCAGAGGGGTTGGAGTGGGCGCAGCCATTAGACACCCCCCATGGTCCCCTTCCCCCTCCTCCAGCCCCCCCAACCTCCTACTCACCAGCACTGGAGCCCTGGTGCTGAAGCATGCAGCCTGGCCAGCCACATGGCCCCTCACCCTGGTGTTGAGCCAACTGTTGAGATGCTCTGGCAGCCAGAGTGTCTTTGTGGAGGACCCAGCCTCTGGTTGCCTCAGGGAATGGCTCTGCACCGTTTTTTTAACCTTTGATTTTTTTTAGACCCCTTGGATTGTCCAACTGATCACTGCCTTTGTCTCGCTCTCTCTTTATAGTGGTCTTTTGTTTTATTTGTGGAGGAACATGGATTTGGGGGTATTTTACAGAGTGACTTTGGGATTTTTTTTTTTTTTTTAAACCAGAGAGTAAGTTGAGTGAACAAGACACCCCTGCCTCTTGTCACACTTGTTGCCCAAAAATGTGCACATGACCAAACCTAGTCACAGTTTGTAATGCCATAAAAGAAAGGACATTTCTTCACTTATTATATGCCCTGTGAATTCCCTTATTGCATGCCAGGGATGCATCCAAGCACAGATGATGCTGCAACAAAAATGACTTCTACTTGTATTTCATGTGATGCATACATGCAAGGAAGTGTATAAAGCTCCCTACTTACATCACACTTTCCAATAAGTGATTGTGACAGATATGTCCCTTTGGGGTCTGTCCACTTGTGACTCTGCCCACCTGTTATGGGCTAACCACCCACCTTCTCATCTGCCACACCTTGTTGTTAATTGCTTAATTAGAAGATGATAATTAAGTGGAAGGCTGCCCATTTTACTGACCCGATGCAAGGGGGTGCTATCTGCAGCTCTTTTCTTCTCCTACACCACAGCCCAAGCCTCGCAGATGGTACTCACATTGGTTAGTCTAGGCCTTACTATACTCTGGCCCCCTTGTTCTCCCTGGGTTTTCCATGGCCCTGCTTCACTGGGTGCCTCACTGGGTGTTCATCAATACTGCCCCCCCTTCTCTGAGGCTTCTCACTGCCCCCCCCCCCCGGGGATAGGGTCTCCATGTGGCCATGGCTCCCCTATGAGGCCTCCTCCAACCCCTGATATCCTCACCCAAAACTCCAGTTTTGAACAGCAAACACAAAACACAAGCCCCTAGGCTATAACATAAAATTTAAGCCATCAAGATAAACACCATTCCATCCCTACCAGGGAATTCTCCACCACATAACAGCAATCAGGAGCTGCTCATGCAGTCAGGCTTCTCCCCTCTGTTGGTTCTGGCAGAGCTCCTTCTCCCTTAGTTGTTAGCAGGTAACTGCCAATCTGGCCCCACCACTGGGGTTTAAATGTGAACCAGGCCCTGCCCCTTCTGGTCAGCTGACCGCTGGCAGGTGTGGGTCACCAGCTAATTTTGGTTGCCCTGGCAACCAGCAGCTGGGGCTTCTCACTCACTGCTAGGGCTCTTTCCTAGCAGTTTCCCCTCTCTAAAGGAGCAGGATGCCTAAGTGCTCTGCGACAATGATCTATTATCTTTTATTGTTAAAATATTGATTATGATCTCTCTTGTTTAAAACCTTTATTATGGCCATCTAAATCTTGCCGCATCATGCTTAGCATTTTAAGTCCTACATATATATATAAGAAAAGGAACATCCAGTCATCCTGGAACAGCTGGGTTCACTGTGGCAGCCTTTGATCTTCTGCAGCCCTGGCCTCCAGAGATAATTCTCCTAATCAACCCAGGAGTAGTGTCTCTCCTGCCTGAGTTCACCACTTCTTTTCCTTTGTCATTTCCTGGTAAGGTTCTTTTCTCTTTACTTTTCCTCATGTCCTTGGGACAGGGTATGCCATTAGCCTTTTTGGTAACAAGGGCACACTGGTGACTCATATCCATCTTATTGTCCACTGGAACCCCAGGTCCTTTTTTGCACAGCTGCTGCTTAACCAGCCAGTCCCCAGGCTATAGCAGTGCATGGGATTGTCCTATCCTAAGTGCAAAACTTTGCAATTTTCTTGTTGAACCTCATGAGATTTCTTTTGGCCTAATCCTCTAATTTGTCTCGGTCTTTCTGAATCCTAGCTCTGCCCTCTGGTGTATCTACTACACCCCCCCCGCTTGATGCCATCTGCAAACTTGCTGAGCATGCAAACCATCCTGTTTTACAAGTTGTTAATGAAAATATTGAACGAAACCAGCCCCAGGACTGACCTCTAGGACACTCCACTTGATAATGGCTGCCAGCTAGACTTTGAGCCATTGACTACTACCCATTGAGCCCGATTATCCATCCAGATTTCTATCAGCCTTACAGTCCATTATTCCAATCCATGCTTTCTTGGTTTGCTTGCAAGAATGCTGTGGCTGGTATCAAAAGCCTTGGTAAATCAAGGTATATTATGTCCACTGCTTTCCTCACATCCACAGAGCCAGTCACCTCATCATAGAAGACAATCAGGTTGGTCAGGCATAACTTGTCCTTAGTGAATCCATGCTGACAGTCTCTAATCACTTTCTTGTCCTTCAAGTGCTGAGAAATGGATTATTTGAAGACCAGCTTAATGATTTTTCTAGGGACTGAGGTGAGGCTGACTTGTCCATAGTTCCCTGGATCCTCCTCCTTCCCTTTCTTCCCTTTCTTAAAGATGGGCACCATATTTACCCTTTCCAATCATCTTATTTGATCACCACGAGTTTTCAAAATAATGTCCAGCAGGTCTGCAATCACATCAGCCAACTGCATCTGGATCCATGGACTTGTACACAACCAGCTTTTCTAAATAGTTCCTAACCTGTTCTTTCACCACTGAGGGCTGGCGCTGCTTACCTTTTCTCCAAACTGTGGTGCCGAGTGCAGTAGTCTGGGTGCTGACTGTGCCTGTGAAGACCTAGGTAAAAAAGTCATTGAGTACTTCAGCCTCTTCCTCATCCTCTGTCACTAGGTTGCCTCCCCCATTCAGTAAGGGACCAACACTTTCCCTGACCTTCTTCTTGTTGCTAACATACTTGTAGAAACCCTTTTTGTTAGCCTTCACATCCCTTGCTAGCTGCAGCTCCAGTTGAACTTGGCTTTCCTGACTTCATCCCTGCATACCTAAGCAATATTCTTATACTCCTCCCAAGTTGTATGTCCAAGCTTCCACTTCTTGTAAGCTTCCTTTTTGTGTTTAAGCTTACCAGAGAGTGCTCTGCTAAGCCAAGCTGCTTGCTTGCCATATTTGCTATTCTTCCTGTACAATGGAATGGTTTGTTCATGCACTCTCAGTAAGATGTCTTTAAAATTCAACCAGGAATCCTTTCCCCCTCAGACTGGCCTTCCAGGTATCCTGCCCATGAGTTCCCTGAGGGAGTCAAAGTCTGCTTTTCTAAATTACAAAGTCCATTCTCTGCTGCTCTCCTTTCTTCCTTTTATCAGGATCCTAAACTCAGTCATCTTGTGGTCACTGCTGCCCAACTTGCCATCCACTTCTACATCCCCCACCAGTTTTTCCCAGTTTGGGAGCAGTAGGTCAAGAAGAGCAGAACCCTTAGTTGGTCTCTTCAGCACTGGCACCAGGACACTGTCTCCAATGCTGTCCAAAACCTTCCTGAATTGCCTATGCACTGCTGTATTGTCCTCCCAGCAGATATCAGGGCGATTGAAGTCCCCCATGAGAACCAGGGCCTGTGACCTGGAAACTTCCACTAGTCTGAAGAAATCTTTTTGGTATTTCTAAATATATCTTGTTTTGCAGCTGTACTGTTGAAACTACCTGGTATGTAGAATGATTATTATAGAAGACCTGACACTTGAATTAAAGTTTAGGCTTAGCTACAATGGGCACCACATGAGAGGATGAAGTATGTAACAATTTACACATTATAAAGGACTGTAGAATTGGAAATCATGAATTTGCACATACCTCACTTATTCTGTGAGTTTTATTCCAGTCACAAGGTGTCTTTTGGAAAAGTGTCACTGATAAAAATAACCAGTTAGTTCCATTCTATCTGTAGCTTTTAATCAAATCCCACTCTCATGCTGCTTTTCTTAAACGTTAACATATTCAACTCTTGAAAACTTTTTATAAAACAGATCTAGTCCCTAGATAGCTTTGAAGCTCTCCTTTGCACCTTTTAAAGGATTAGTTTAACTTAAACCTGATGGACTCAGTACTCTAGGGTCCAAATTATGCTCTCAGTTATGTTGTAAATATGAGTGACTAATGACGTCAATGGTATTACTGTCAATTTACATAAGCATATGGAAACACAATTTACCATGATGACAGAATTACAATAATTTTGGATAACATTTATCTTTCTCTACTTATACCTAACTACTGTCTGTACATTGGGCATGTCTACATGTGTATTCATGTACTTTTATTAATGTGCATCAAACCTAATGCCTCCATTGGGAGGTACTGGGAAAATGTGCATTAGCCTGGCTTAATGCATATTAACTAAAGTGAATGCTTTTTAAATTATACTTAATGCGCATTCACTTATTTTAAATCACAATAAATAAAAAGCATGGGTTTTATGTGGCACTTTAATGCACATTAAAATTAGTTAATGAGCATTATTGTGCAAGTGTGATGCTTTTGGCATGTGTAGGCCCACAGACCTTTTTTTTTTTGGTCAGCAGCTGTCCTGCTCTTGTACACCAGGTGGTAAAGTTATAAAGCTGTGATTATACAACCAAGCGACCAGAAAATATGGACAATTTCACTGGGGGGTCAGTGTTCCCTCTAAGCTGTATGGTGTGTGCAAGTGATCCTGGTAGTTCGGCATGAGCATGCCTGCACAGCTGTGCACACCACACAGCTTAAAGGGAACACTGGGGTGGGGAACACTTTGGTCATGTCTAAGTAATAGATATGTGATAATAATCTGCCACCCATCTCTGATTCTCCCTGAAGCCTTCTCAAAGATTAAAGGGGATGTTGCTGAACATCCATTTTAATGTTACAGCTTGATTTTGCAAGGTGTCCCAGCATGGTTTCTATTCAGGAAAACTGACTAGCCATTTTCCAGCTAACTCCTGAAGAGTTAGCTAGCTATTTCTCACAGCCAGGGTTGGAGAAGACACTGTTGTGCTAGAGATAAAGAGATTATCTATGGAAATAACTTTTATTTGCCAAATGTATTTCCTCACAGATCTACATTGGTCCTCCTTTCCTCTTGCTGCTTCAGAGGTTATGCTCACTTTTCAAAAGGAATGGAGGAATATTGGAGGAGGGGAAAAAGTGGGGAGGGGAGGGAAAGAAGCTTTTATCACCTCAATTCTGGAATGCATACATAAAGTCTCCCCAAAATACTACTGCTTTGTAGTAAGTTCTTTAACTATACGGCAGGGTATGCTGAGTTTCTTCAGTGTAGATTTGCAGAAGCAGTACATTCAGAGAGTAGAGTGTTATTTGAAAAATAACCTCTTCATTTTAGTCTTAAGTATTTTCTAACCTGACCCTCATGCTAGCAGATTTTTGTGTTGGGTTTAGTAGAATGTTGCGGGTGCAGGCAGGAACACAATATATTTTTAAGAAAAAGAAGGAAGAAGTCCTGGGTAGGTTATTTTTTCTTTTCTTTCTTTTTTTTAAAAGTAGCAGTAGCTTCAAATTTGCTCTGTAATTGGAAATTTTAGGAATGTTTCAGTGTGAAATGGATTAAGAAAATGAGTACTGGTATGGAGTTCAGAAGTGAATGATAAATTGCATGTATTTAGCTGTGCAGTTAAACCCACTGTAGTTATTTATCACTTGACTTTGCAGTGTATCCCTTAGCTGCAACCACCACATAGTTAACATGGGGTGTGTGAATGTGTAAGAGAGCCTGTGTGCCTGTAATCACGGAAGAGAGCAATTCTGAAAGCGGCTTTAGCAAACAGCTCTGAAACCACCCTAATTAAGAGTTATCATGGTCCTATTATAGGAAGCATTCAACAAAGAACATCTGATGTTGCTATGGGTACTCTTCTTTACTGTTAGTCAGTCTGAATCTACATTGAATGTACAGAACAGAGACCCTGCTAAGCCACCTGTAAATAATAGAAATCCTCAAGTTCTGTAATTGCACTTCCATTTTATCTTTAGGCAGGTTCTGGAAGACTTGAATTTTGTATTCTCCATGAGGTTTCTGAACTCTATAGTAGGACATGCCTATCTGAGATAAAAAAGACATGTAGACTAAGTGAGTAAATAACAAAACATTCCATTAATAAAGATAAAGTAAAAATCTTTTCTGCCCCTTCTCAAAAACATATAAGATTATTTGCACTATATCAAATCATACTATTCACAAGAAAATGTGTACTCTCACCAACTGTAGCAAGCTACAGGCAACTTTTTATGAAGTCATGTAGCAGTGGTACGTATGTGTGTACCCCAAAGAACAGATAATTGACCATGGCTAAATTTTCTTTGAAATCCTCCTGGACCTGCTGTTATTTTTTTCTTTTCTTCTGCCAGTGTTTTTCCCTGCCATGGCTCAACTTCTGGTTCGCTTCCGGCTTGGCACAGTGTCCTGCTGGCTCTGTTCATTCCCTGCTCCAGGGAAGTTTACCCTTCTGGCCTTGTGCCTGCCACAATGAGCTTTAGTCTCATCTCTCTTTCCAGGGCCATATTTCCTTCAAAATTCCCTTTATCTCCCCATGGCCCTGGGGTTCATTCCAACACGTATGGCTCAGAAGTTTTTGGTACTGTGGTTCTAGGCAGGGGTGGATCCAGGGGAGTATGTCAGTGTTCCCTACCTCCCCCCCACCACACACACACACACACACACACACACACACTTTGGTTGTGTGGTGCACATTCAGTGAGCTCTCTGAACCTACTGGCATGTCAGCACAGCTCCTTCTGGAGGTCTGCATGTGCCATGGGCTCTGAGCTCACAAGCTGATTGGTGCAGGCTTTGACTGGAGCTCCTGCTTTCACCCAGCTCTGGAGCCCATGACATGGTGTTGCCATTCATCCTCTCTTCCTAGGCCCCCACCTCAGCAACAGAGGAGACGTGGTGGCACTCATGAGCCCCTGGGCTTCAGGGTCATGTAAAAGCAAGGGATAAGTACTGCCACTCATCCCTCTTTTAATCTTTCTGCTGAATTCAGCTGGGGGAGAGAGCAGAAGCGGGGTGAACAGGAACAGTGCTCACCCATGGACTCCAGGGCCCTGTAAAAGCAGGGGCTCCAGACAGAGCCTGAGCCAGTCAGCTGGTGAGGTCAGAGCTCACAGCCCATGTGTAGATCTGGCAAGACCTGCATTGACTGCACTGGTGAGCTCAGAGAGCTCAATGGCAACCAGAATCATAGTGAAGGGAGTGTGTCCACAAGACAGAAGCACTGTAAGATAGATACTTAATTAGCTGGATCACGGTGCTCAACAAATAGCCATCAATGGCTCAAAATCTAGTTGGGAGGAGGTATCAAATGGGGCTCCCAAAGGGTCTGTCCTGGATCCAGTATTGTTTAATATTGGATCCATAATTTGGACAATGGGATATATTGCATGTTTAGCAAATCTGTGGATGATACTAAGTTGGGTGGAATTGTGGACAACGCTAAATAGGGTGGAACTGCAGACACTCTGGAGGATAGGACAAGGATCCAGAATAACCTGGATAACCTAGAAGTGACTTGTCCACTCAGTTTGGCAATGATGAGGCCTCACTTGGAGTACTTTGTCCAGTATTGGGCTCTACACTTCAAGAAAGATGTGGACAGATTGGAAAGAGTCTAGCAAAGAGTGACAGAAATGATGAGAAGCTTGGGACACATGATTTATAAGGAAAGACTGAAAGAGTTAGGGTTATTAGTCTGGAGAAGAGAAGACTGAGGTGGGATTTGATAGCAGTCCTCAAATACCTGAAGACAAAGGAGATGGACTTTTATCTGTTGCCATAGAGGACAGTACTTGGAACGCTGCCCTCAAAATGCAGGCACAGGAAATTTAGGTTTGAGATTAGAAAGAACTTTCCGATTATGAGGGTGGTCAAGCATTGGAACAGGCTACCTAGAGAAGTTGTGGAATCTCCATCCCTGGAAATTTTTCAAGAGCAGGTTGGACAGATACTTGTCTTGGATGGTTAATCAGGAATGATCCTGACCTGTGCTGGACCAGATGACGTTGTGATCTCGTGGAAGTCCTACTTTGCTATAATCCTGTGATTCTGGATCTGCCAATGGTTCTAGTGATACCAGAAAACTGGTGGGAAGTTTACCCAGGACAATCTTGATCCTAATAGTACTTGGGCTTCATATGAGTTTCTTTGCTTTCCTTGGTTGAATTCTGTGGCTTCCTCTTGATGATCATTTCTGTAATGTGTGTTCAATTGCAAAATTAGTACTTTTGCAAGTTAAACATATTTTTAAAATATTTTTATCATATCAACACTTTTGCTTCAAAATCCATTACAGTATTTTGAACAGTTTTGATAAGATTGTCAGCTTCTGTGTTGGACATTAGAGTTGTCTCCTCTATTATATTTTTTGTTATTTTCAAATTAGATTAGATGTCTAGGAAACATGACTTTTAAGGACTGGTTGAAAAAACTGGGTTCATTTAGTTTGGAGATGAGAAGACATAAATTCACATATTTTGAAGAGGGTGGTTTTGATAGAAGTCTTCACATACCCAATGGTCTGCTCTAGGGAGGATGGTGATAGACTATTTTCTGTAGCCACAGGAACAGAACAAGGAGTAATGGTCTTAAATTGCATCAAGGGAAATCTAGGTTGGATATTAGGAAAAACTTTTTTCACTATGGAAGTGCTTAAACATTGGAACAGGCTACACAAAGAGACTATAGAATCTCCATCCTTGGATGTTTTTAAGAACAGGTTAGAGTCAAACAGACACTTGGATGGTTTTGTTAGAGATGATCCTGTCTTAAGCAGGGAGCTAGACTAGATGACATACTGAGATCTCTTTCAGTCCTACTTTTTCTTTAATTCTATGAATTATATTGTTGCCAGCATCAGTAAAAGACCTAGCCAAAGCTGCCCATCAGTAAATTCTAAAGATAATTTCTGCCACAGAGAAAATTGATTGATACACTAACATTTTATTCCCTTATTCTGTCATCTTCCTTCCTATTTTAACAGTAAACCTAGTTCATATTTTTATCACTGGAGACTGATACCAAAAACAACTTTTCTATATGACCCCAATATACAGAATTTATCTATTGTAATAAAGGAGGAAAAATATCTCATTAAATGATGGATTCTGTCAACACTAATATGTCTGACCCTCAGCAGAAGGGGTGAAAACAAGCAGCTTCTAGAGACACTAATAGCAAAATTCTGTGTCCCTTTGTGCACCTACATGGGAGTTTTCTAGCAGTGTATGTGGCTTTTTGGCACTTACACAGCACCTGTGATTCTATTACCCCTTGTAACAGGCTGCAGGTTGGCAGCCAGGATCAATTAGCCAGCCAGCAATGGTCGCCCACGTAAGGGGCTTCAGACAGCAGGCTATTAACAATAATAAGGGGAAGTGACTGGCTGACTGGAAATAAAAGAGGAAGAGGAAGTAAGTGGGAGAAGCTAGAGTGGGAAATGTTTAGATGGAGAGAGGGGACTCTTTGAAGGAAGACTATAGTGTGAGAACTAGCCCATGCTGGGAGTGTTTATTTTGGATTGTTTCATATTTGCAACTGAACCTCATAGTGCAGAATAACCCTGGGGTTTTGAAGCCTGTATTGCTGGAACAAGAATATGGGCACTTTATGTGGATGCTTTGTTTTTCGGTTGAGCCCTGGGAAGCAAAGGAACCTAGGGTGTTGCAGCCTTTGGTTTTGAGTCCAGTAAAAGACTGCACTACTGGGATCAGATTGAAGGACTTGAGGACTGATCTGAGCTGGGCTACCTGCTACACCCTCACACTGTAACTTACTACCATGTTTTCCATTAATTTTTTCCAATGAATAGTAAGTGCAAGGGGACAGCAACTCAACTTCAACAGTAACACTAGAGAGTAGCCTGGTAATGTTGAACCTGTGAGAGTCCACAGGGGAACTCTGTTTGGAAGTCATAGAAATGAAGGTTCAGATCATTTTGGGGCAGAGGGCACAGTATCCTTGTCTACTGTTTTCTGGACAGTTCCCTAATCACTCAGCTATAGAGGCTAAAATATGGGAAGGCCCTTTTTCCACCTTTCAGTTTTGTACCTTTCATAGCTGCACATCTGCATCATGTACTGAGCTTGCTCCAACTATGCACACATGCTTATGTTTGCAGTGCAGGGGTAGTAAAATCACAGCAATAGTCACTCCCTTTTTGTCTCTTTCTCTGAAAGAACCAAAGAGGGTAACTTAACTATTCTATTCAGTTCTAGTATAATATTCTGCTTGTTCTTTGCCTACAGTGAGGAGCTTCAAGATAGAGACCATGTTCACCTATGAAAGAGAGGCCCTTTTGATGTGGTGAGATGCATTCTTTGGAAGAAAAAGAACTGTTTGGGATAGAGAGAGGTTTATGCTGGAACTTTCACTTTATCTTGCTGTGGACACATGATTTGTTCTTTATAGTCCCTTGATCTGGGATGCCCTTAGAAATAGGGCTGAGTGGACATTATAAATACCCTATTCTGTTGGTGACTTGTACAAGATGAAGTCTTACTTGTTCCCTGTGTTCCCTTTATAAGAGAGGGTCTGAAGTAGGAAGTGTTATGTATGGTGGTATACAAGTTATTAGATTTGTCAATTGCTTACTTGCTGGGCACATCTACACATGCCCCTGACTGCACATTTAGTACTTGCTTTAGTACTGCACAGTCCTGGTGGCACACAGTTATTTTTAGACGCTTTATCGCCATAGCTACGTTGCTGTAACAACAAGCGTCTCGTATAGATGCAGCCACTGATACCTGTTCTTCAGTTGACTGGATTTTGTGCATGTATATGATTTTATCAAAGCAAAATCTTCAGGAAATTGGCAATTACAGCAAAAGCACAATGACTAAAAAGAAATGTTGTGACAGTGTCATATTTACCATACTCTCTTTGAAGCACCTTTTTTTTCTTTTGGCAAGAGATATTTAGTTGACTTAATGACAAGGTTTATCACATTTCATTAGTGTGACTAGAATTGGATAGGACAACTTTAGAAGACTACTTCTTTCCTTGGGCCATGTGCTGGTAGTAATGTCACATTCTCAGGAATATGGGAGCTTCTTTAACAAATGAATAATATGCCTCCTTAGAGGGTTGGAATTTGTTTGGCTAGATACTGATTCTGTGTACAAAGAGGTCTTCAGACTTTGACAGTTGTTTCTTTGATCATTAGGGGTTTTTTTTCCCCTGTAAAGATACAGCAGAAATAGAAGAGGCTGAAAAATGAGCAACAAAAAATATTGAATTAATTAAAAGACTTCCATTTGAAGTGGGGTGTAACAGGTTGCCCTCCCCAGTGCCATCTTTTGTGTTATCTGTGACCTGTGGGGCGCCCCTGAAGTCCCCTTAAGGTTTCTCGAATCCCACTTTCTACTTGTCTGCCACGTCTTGATGGAAATATTATACTGATGTTCTTGTAAGCAGGAGACTGCCTACTGTACTTTTTATGTTGGGGTTCTCTGCCACCATGGGCCTTGACCCCTGTCTTTCTCTAGCTAGGCGTCCCCGTCTAAACCCACCAGACAGGTTTGACTCCAAGGCTCTAGCTCTTTAGTCTTGGGGCTCATGGCCCTCCATTTTGTTCCAATCTGGAGCCCAGCCTCCCTGGCCCAGAGGCTTGTCCCACAGCCGGGGACTGGTAGCAAGTTCAAAGCCGGGCAACGACCTTGAATCTTCACTGTCCCAGTTTGCACCCTAGGTGCACTGGGACACTCTGGCCTTTTAGGATTGCAGTTTCTGGCACTAGGGCCTGTGCACCCCAAGCACTGTGCCCTCTCTCTGGCACCAGGGTCCCCATGCTGTAGTGGGGCCCCAATAAGGCCTTCTCCTTCCCCAATAGCCTTACCCAAACCACTGGTGTTATTCAATAACAAAAAAAAATATGAACAAAAGAAATATAAACAGTCCTGTCCACGGGCTATAACTGCCACCAGAAATATATGATTACAGAAGGCAGCATGCCAGCTTATGTTTACTCAAGGGTTTGTGCTTCTGCTTCCCACTATTGGCTACAGTCCTTCTGGGGCTGTTGCCGCTTTTCCGGGGTCCTCAGTAGTTCTCCTTCTCTGGCCTTTGGACCGCTGACCAAGCCTCTCTGAGGAGCTCTTATGCACAGTCCTTCCCCTTCAGCTGCTGTCTCCCTACTACTGCCCAGACCAGGGTTTTTATAGTTCAGGCCTGCCCCCTTCTGGTCACCTGACTAGCTGGCCTGGCTCAGCTTTTAACCCCCACCTTACCAGCATGCCGTGTCCAGAAAGTTCTGGTTTTAAAGGAGCCGACCTGCCTTATGGTAACAGGGCTAGGGTTCCTTGTTACATGGGGCTAAGAAAAAAAATAAAGGTGGAGGAGGGATATACAGTAATCAGTTCAGAAGGTAAATTAGATATTCCTACTCACCCTTCCTCATGAAAAGTATAGGGAGCATTCAATAACATCAGAAAGCTTCCAGTTTAAAAGTGATAAAATGAAATGCTTTTACAGAGCACATACCTAACATGTAGAACTCATTGCCCCTAGATAGCATTAAGACCAATAGTTTAAGATTCACAAAGTAATTAGATGAGAACAGCAGGCAGGTGTAAAGTAAACTTCAGAGCAGAAAAGCTGCCAGATTTTTTTTTAAATTTATTTTATCCCACACAAATTAAGTCACAAAATCCAAGTATATGAACTTCCAGGGCCCCATTCTCCTATTTCTATTGCCAAGGAAGAATAACGCATTTGATATAGGCCATGTCATACAACAGGAACTTTGTGATTATATACTTTCTTCTCATTATTTATGTTCATTCTCATTTTCTCAGTCTCCCTAAAGGTTTTGATACAGATACATCTAGAATATCATTTGCAACCATCCCTTTTTATGGGTGATACTTCCAGGTTCCTCTTTCCTCTATATGTCTTGTTCCTTCCCCTGGATTTTATTGTTTTAGTTAAAAAGGGCTAGGCATATGCTTCCTCAGAACCATTAGTATTCCTCTGGAGTGATGTGAATAGGGTTGTTCCAAGAGCTTTTGGATTGTTTGCAGCCTGGAGGTGATTGTGCTGTCTTTCCCTTGTGCTTCTCCTTGTCAGACAAAAGAGCAAGGGATTAAACTTGTGAATAAAACCCAAGATCCCTTAGGCCTGTTTTCTGGCATTGCAGCAGGTCTTCAGTTATCATTTATTTTTTTCTAAAGGGACTGATTGAGATGTGAAAGGAAAGCCCACTTCTTACATTTGACAAAACTTAGATTTCTGAAGGTGTTTTGTCATAGCTACAATGTCTCTCTATTTCACTTGTGGCTGTCTCATGAAATTCTACATGTAAAGCATTAGTTCAGCTGATTTTCTGCTCAAAGGGAGGGTTCGCTCTGCTTTGGTGTCAGTTATACTGGCACAATGTAGTGTAATAGGCAGCTTACAATTAACTTTATGAAAGCAAGATATAACATAACATATATACTTGAATATAAGACAGCCATGAATATAAGATGATCCCCAAATAATTAGATTCTATATGCGGAAAATATATACATTTGTTATAATTTTCCAAGTGTAAAATCTAATTATCAGAATGCTGTCTTGAATTCACACCCCTCCCACTGTTACAGCAGAGAAAATAGTGGTTTGGGGGGTGGGGGTTTAGGTAGTCCCCTTGTGCTCTGTCCCCTCCCCCAGTTCTTCCCCTCTACAGCCTTCCTGCTTCCCTTACTATCAGACCCTTTCCAGACTCTTTCTTTCAAAACAATCAGTATTCTTCTGGGATCATGGGAATAGGGTTGCTTGAAAAGAAAAAACAGCTCAAGTGAGGGAAGGAACAGTGAGCTGCAAGTGAGGGAAGGAACAGAGGGAAGGCAGAACCTGCAGAAGACAAGCATAGAGCAGGTAGGAGACTGCTGTGGATCTAACTCTAGCCCTGACTTAGAACTTCATAGATTTCATAGATTTCATAGACATTAGGGCTGGAAGGGACCTCAGAAAAAAGAGTCCAGCCCCCTGCCCAAAGGGCAGGAGGTCAGCTGGGGTCATAGGATCCCAGCAAGATAAGCATCCAATTTGCTCTCAAAGGTGTTCAATGTAGGTGCTTGAACCACCTCCGATGGCAGACTGTTCCAGACCTTGGGAGCTAGGACAGTAAAGAAATTCTTCCTTATGTCCAGCCTGAAACGGTCTTGCAGGAGTTTATGACTGTTACACCTCGTCATCCCTTGGGGCATTCTGGTGAACAAACGTTCCCCCAGATACCGGTGGTCACCACGATAAACTTATAGGTGGCCATCAGATCACCCCTGAGCCTGCGCTTTTCCAGGCTAAAGAGTCCCATGGCTCTCAGCCTGTCATCGTAAGGTCTGCTTTCCTGAACTCTGATCATGCGCGTGACTCTTCTCTGGACTCTCTCAAGCTTCTCCACATCCTTTTTGAATTGTGGAGCCCAAAACTGGACACAGTACTCCAGCTGTGGCCTCACCAAGGCCGAGTACAAGGGGAGAATGACATCCCGGGATTTGCTTGAGAAGCATCTATGGATGTAAGCCAGTGTTTTGGTCGCTTTAGTAGCTGCAGCATCTCATTGCAGGCTTATGTTCATCTTGTGGTCAATGATGACCCCTAAGTCTCTTTCTTCCGTAGTGCTAGCCAACATAGCACTGCTGAGCCTATAAGGGTGCTGCAGGGTTTTTTTTCCCAAGGTGGAGAATCTTGCATTTTTCGGTATTAAACACCATCAGGTTCCCATTTGCTGAGCCTGTCCAGGTCAGCCTGGATCACCCACCTATCTTCTGGTGTGGATGCTTTGCCCCAAAGTTTGGTGTCATCAGTGAACTTGGCCAGTCCGCTTCTGACTCCACTGTCCACATCATTAATAAAGATGTTGAACAATATGGGTCCAAGGGCAGAGCCTTGGGGGACCTCACTGGTCACAGGACACCATGATGAGTAACTTCCATCTATTACTACCCTCTGGGTCTGACCATGGAGCCAATTTTCCAGCCAGCAGATCATGGTGGACCCAAGGCCACAACTGGCCAGTTTCGCCAAGAGGTGATCATGGGATACCAGATCGAAGGCTTTTTTGAAGTCAAGATATATGACATCAATCTCTTCTCCCTGGTCCAGGTGATAGGTCACCTGGTCGTAGAAGGAAATGAGATTGGTCAAGCAAGACCTACCTGCAACAAACCCATGCTGGCTATCCCTTAGGATGTTGGTGTTGGCCGGTCCATTTAGGATCACCTCTTTAATAAACTTTTCTAAGATCTTCCCCAGGATAGAAGTCAGGCTGATAGGCCTATAGTTAGCCGGATCCACTTTCCTCTCTTTCTTGAAGATGGGCACCACGTTGGCCATCTTCCAGTCTTCAGGCACTACACCAGAGTGCCAGGAGTTTTCAAAGATCCGTGCCAGAGGCTGGGCTATGATGCTTGCCAGCTCCTTGAGTACCCTGGGGTGTAGATTGTCAGGGCCAGCAGACTTGAATGTTTCCAGCCTCTCAAGGTGTTCCTTCACGAGGTCAGCATTAATGGAGGGCAGCGGATCTACCTCACCCGGACCTCCCTGTCCCGTAGTGGGCATGGGTGTCCCATGGGACTGATGAAAGACCAGCGCAAAGTACCCATTTAATAGGTTGGCTTTTTCCTGGGCGTCAGTTGTCAGTTGCCCCATCTGGTTCAGCAGGGTCCATTGTTGCCTTTGCTTTTCCTCTGGCTCCCCACATATCTGAAAAAGAACTTTTTGTTGTCCTTGATGCTTGAAGCTAGTTGGAGTTCAGTTGCAGCCTTGGCTTTCCTGGTTTGCTCCCTGCAGGACCGGACCAGTGCAGAATAATCCTCCTTGGAGGTGAGTCACATCCTCCATCCTTTGTACGTCTTCTTTTTAGCCTCAGGAGGTATGCTAGGTCCCTGGAGAGCCAGGGGGGCTGCTGTGCCCTCTTGCTGCCTTTTCTCCGAGATGGAATAGACTTAACTTGTGCATTGAGGATCTCTCCCTTGAGGAGGAGCCACTCTTGTTGAACTCCCCCCTCCCTGGGATCATGGTCCCTTAGGGCCTCACTGACAAGCCCCCTGAGCTTGTTAAAGTCGTCTTTCCTGAAGTCAAGGACTTCTGTGTTGCTGACTGACTTGCCAGCTTTATGGAGGATGGTGAAGGTGATCAGCTCGTGGTCGCTGTTATCCAGCTTCCCATCGATCACTAGGTCGCCAATTAGGTCATCCCCAGTAGCCAGTACTAGGTCGAGAAGTGCTTTGCCGCTTGGCTTCTTGAGTCAGGTAGAGGTCATCCATGCATGAGAGGAAGCTTTGCGACTGCTCAGATTTTGCTGAGTGATCCTCCCACGAGATGTCCAGGCAATTGAAGTCACCCATGACAACCATGGTCCTGGAGCATGTGGCCTCAGCCAGTTCCTGGGTGAACTCCTGGTCAAGCTCAGGACTTTGGGTGGGAGGTCTATAGTACACTCCCACCGTTGTGTCTCCTGTTCCATGTTCCCCATGGATTTTAACCCAGAGGGTCTCCAGTCATCTACCCTGGTCGCCAAGATGAGCTTGCAGGGACGTGTAGCTTTCCTTAACATAGAGAGCTACACCCCCGCCACTTTTATCTACACAATCTCTCCTGTACAGGGTATAGCCATCAATATCCGTGGTCCAGTCATGGGTGGAGTCCCACCAGGTCTCCATCTGCTTGTTCCCCAAGCTCCTGGTATTTATGTACAGGCAGGCAAGTGTCCCCTTGCCCACAGATTGTACCAGGACTGGGGCAGCGGTGGGCTCCCTTAAGTGCCTTGGTCTGCTGGCTTTGCAAGGGTTGCTCGGCAAGCCACCAGTGGTGGTAGTCCCCCTGTCCCCCAATGGAGCAGGTCAGCCAGTTTGGCTGAGAAAAGCCTCCTCCACAGGGGAGAGAGGTGGAGGCCATCTCTTCCCAGCAACTCGCTGCTTCTCTTGCCAAAGAGCGGGCTGTGGTCATGGAAGCCAAAGCCTTCCTGATGACACCAGTGCTGCAGTCTTTGGTTGATTACGTGGATCCTCCTCTCCCTCCTCAGCCCATACCCCGAGACTGGGAGGATCAGCGAGAACAACACCAGTGCCCCCAGACCCTTAAGTCCTGCTCCCAAATCGCTGTTGCACTTCATGACCCGGTGGGAGCGCTCCAAGCCGTGTCATTGGTGCCCACATGAATAAGGAGCATAGGATAGTGGTCTGTGGGCTGGAGGAGCTTTGGGATCTTTGCAATGTCCTGGATGCGGGCCCCCGGGAAGCAACAGACTTCCCGGGCTAAGGGGTCAGGGAGGCAGATTGCCCCCTCAGTCCCCCCTCAGAATGGAGTCTCCCACAACAAACGCCTTACGCAGCAGTTGCCTTTCCCTTTCCCCCTTAATTTTCAGCACAGGTACTCTATAAACACAATTTAAAGCACTACTTTTGTATCTATTTATATACATACAGCCTGTTCATGATATTAGTTTTAGAGCCAAAAGGCTCATAACTGATTATATAGTTCATTGGGCTGGGTCCCAGCAGAGTCACCAGTGTTTCAAGCTATGGTAACTCCATAGCTCAGCACTGCTCAACATGTATATGTACTCTAGATATCCCCCAAAACAGATCTGTATGCTAATTGCCTCCCCCTACTCACAACTGGAACTGGGTGTTCTCATCACAAGTATTGGGACTCTCCAAAAATATATATGCAGATGAGGCACAGAGCTGCAGGGTCCATCTCTACCACATAGGAGGGTGGTGCCACACTAATCATGCTACAGGGTGGGAGAGAAAGCAGCAGAACCTCTCAAGTTTGGTGACGTTTCCCAGACATTTAAGGCTTGTGAAGAAACAGGAATCATCGAAAATGAAAAAGAAAGGCACTGCTCAGCTGTGGGAGTGAAGAGGAAGTTGAAATGTATTTGGTGTAGCTCCCTGCACCATGACTTGAAAAAGAATTAGCTAAGGGGAACTGAGTACAATGGGTACTATATCTTATTGAGATGGGCTGCCCTAACTTAGCCTTGGGTAGGTTTCTATCAGTATATCACTTCTCAGCCTGTGGGTCAAGATCAGGATGATGGTTTGGTATGGCTGGAAGGCTTAGAAGGAATTGGTGGTGGTTGGAATAGCTGCGGCAGTGATGGCAGCAGCAGTGGTTGGAATGGTGGCAAGGAAAGAGATGGGACAGACTGCACCTGGTGAAGGACAGTGAATGAGAACTGGGAGAAGAAAGCGGTTCTGTGTAAGGATCTCTACAAGGTAAGGCTTTTGCTCAGACATTTCAAAGCTAGAGATGACTCAGCTGGATTTCAGCAGGCTGATGCTGCAGGTGATGTTGAGGGTTTAGGCATTTGATATAAATTGCCCAATCCAGATGCCAAGCAGCCTGGACTAGGAGGTAATGTTTAAGGATGAGATGGCATACTGAAAATTCTGGAAGACTTGCAAAGAATGTTGGGAAGAACCTGTCCTGGCACATTTTGATTTTGGGGCTGTTGAGAATATTCTTTCTTTGGTGTTCTCAAAATTAAGATGTATTGAGGAAGAAGAGGATATAAGATTTTGGCCATTGAGGCACTGCAAGAGAATGGAGAATGTGGACAAGGTTTGAGACCCAGATGGAGTATGGACAGGGTCTGGAGAGCCCAGGTATTACTCTTGGTGGGCTTAGTAGGGGCAGGCAGGGTACAACACCTGCCTTCAGTAATCATCTTAGGGCCTCACAAAGGACCAGTGTTTTACTATGGACAGTCAAATCTATGTATGAGGTGCCAGGAGGAGGAGCATTCAGCAGTGGCCTGCCCATATGAGAATTGCATGTCGTGTGGGGAGAAGGGTCATGGGGTGAGAGCGTAAGAAGGAACGGAAGTGCATTTTTTTGCAGAGAATTGGGTCATACATTCTGTGCTTCCACCAGATTATTTGTAAATCAAGTCAAAAGAATTCCAGGTGGGGAGAGTACAGCAGGGGAAAGTGGATGGGGAGCAGGGATAGCAAGGGGCACAGATGAGGGAAGAGAAAGCAGATGAGGCACAGGAAAATAATAGGTTAGAGGGGGAGGAAGAGATAGGGCCCACAAAGGAGGATGAGTTGGCAGGGTGAGGGAAGAAGAACTCTTTGGTAAACTAAATCACAAAAAGGAAGCTTTTAAGAAGTGGAAACTTGGACGAATAACTAGGGAACAATATAAGAGCATTGCTCAGGTATGCAGGGGTGAAGTCAAGAAGGCCAAAGCACAATTAGAGTTGCCGCTAGCAAGGGAGGTGAAGGGTAAGAAGGAGGCTTTCTGCAAGTATGTTGGTAGCAAGAGGAGGATAAAGGGAAGTGTGGGTTCCTTACTGAATGGGGCAGGCAACCTTGTGATGGAGAATGCAGAAAAGGCTGAAGCGCTCACTGCCTTTTTTGCCTTAGTTCCTGGAAAAATCATGAAGAAGATCCCCAAGGAATCCATCTTGAAGCACCTGAAGGAGAAAAAGGTGATTAGGAACAGTCAGTGTGGATTTGCTACAGACAAGTCATGCCTGACCAACCCGACTGCCTTCTATAATGAGGTGACTGGCTCTGTGGGTGCTGGGAAATTGGTGGATGTGATTTTAGCAAGGCTTTTGATACGCTCTCCCACAACATTCTTGCAGGCAAGCTAAGGAAGTATGGGCTGGATGAATGGACTGTAAAGTGGATAGGAAACTGGCTGGAGCATCAGGCTCAGAGAGTAGTAATCAATGGCTCAACGTCTAGTTGGCAGCCAGTATCAAGCGGAGTGCCCCAGGGGTCAGTCCTGGGGCCAGTTTTGCTCAATGTCATCATCAGTGACCTGGAAGATGGCACAGAGTGAACCCTTAACAAGTCTGCAAGTCACACCAAGCAGGGGTGTGGAGAGAGTAGTAGATATGCTGGAGGGTAGGGTTAGGATTCAGAGTGACCTAGGAAAATTGGAGGATTGAGCCAAAAGGAATGTCATGAGGTTCAACAAGGACAAATGCAAAGTCCTGCACTTAGGTTAGAACAGTCCTACGCACTGGTACAGGCTGTGGGCTGACTGGTTGGATAGCAGCTCTACAGAAAAGGATATGGGGGTTACAATAGACAATAAGCTGAAGATGAGCCAGCAGTGTGCCCCTGTTGCCAAGAAGGCTAATGGCATACTGGGCTGCACTGGTAGGTGTGTCACCAGTAGGTAAAGGGAAGTGATTATTCCCCTCTACTCAGCACTGGTGAGGCTACATCTGGAGTACTGTGTTCAGTTTTGGGCCCCCCACTAGAGAAAGGATGTGGACAAACTGGAGAGGGTCCTGCACACAGCAATAAAAATGGCGAGAGGACTGGAGGGCATGACTTATGAGGATAGGCTAAGGGACCTGAGCTTACTTTGTCTAGAGAAAAGAAGACTGAGATAAGATTTAATAGCAGCCTTCAAGTACCTGAAGGGAGGTTTGAAAGAGGATGGAGCTAGATTGTTTTCAGTGATGGCAGATGACAGAACAAGGAGCAAAAGTCTCAAGTGGCAGCAAGAGAAGTTCAGGTTAGATATTAGGAAGAATTTTCTCACTAGGAGGGTAGTAAAACACTGGAACAGGGTACCCAGAGAGATTGTGGAATCTCTGTCCTTAGGGGCTTTCAAGACCTGGCTAGACAAAACATTGGCTAGGATGATCTAGTTGGGAATGGTCCTGCTTTGAACAGGGGGTTGAACAAGATGACTTCCTGAGGTTCCTTCCAACCCTAATTTTCTATGATTCTATATCTTTATTAAAGTGCTTTTTCAATAAACATTTGATTTATAAAAAACATGTATACAGGATATGAGAAACATTAAGAGTTATCATTTCTCCCTTTCCCTTTAAAAAGAGACTCACTGGTGATAACAAAATATATCCAAAACATATGGAAAAATATATAGCATTACCAGGATAGTGATTTTCTGTTTCAGTCTTTTTATAGTCCTTCTGTCCAGTCATGTAATATTTTGTTGCAAATGGAATTCAGCACCATTTCCTCCTGTCTAGGCAGAGATTGATGTGTAGGTGCTACTGTTGTGCTTTATTACCATGTCACATGAACCCTAGCAAGAGAGCAAAATATTTGAAGAAATGAATCTTTTGAATGATCCTGGCAACTTCCTTAATTTGTCAGTCTTTAAGAGCCAAAGCTCCACACTTCTATCAGTAGCAATGCTACTGATATTAGTAATTGTTCATTTATTCATTGGGCTATTATTAATAAGCGTCAGATCGGAGGAGGGGTTGAGTTTTCTTCATGTGTTCTGGGTTTATGGAAGGAACTAAATCATACTGAGTAAACTTGAAAATCTGCAGTTCTCTAAGCCCAGAGTAGAACATGTTTTTAAGAAGTAATCCTGAACATAGGACCATACCTGCATAAAAGGACTTTTCAGACAAAAGCACATGGCTGAGAAATGGAATCTGCTGGCCCCAACTGTAGTAGGGGTCATGGAGCAGCTCTGTGTCTTCCACTAATGGGTATGTAGAAAAGGGTGGACTTAATCCATTGCTTATTCTCCATTTAATATTTAGGGCCCCAGAATGTATGCTATTTCATCCTCACAGCAGCGGTGCACCACCCTTGCTCAAGAGTATCCATTTTCCCCGATATGTTTTCCTTTCTCAAGTTTCATCTGGTATATAATCACAATTTTAAAATAGTAGGTGAAAATCCAAAAGAACTGACCCAATGGAGACATTTCTTCTATCCAGTCAGGTCACAGTCTTTCTAATAGCACTGTTGGGCCTTGAACTTTCTTTCTTTTGTGTGATTAAAATGACTGACATCATTCCTTTTCTCAGTCTAAATGGATTCTGTGGTGATAAGCACAAGTGTATTGTATGCTACACTGACCATATCTTGATATGTCCAGTGAACACTTGACCTTAGAACACTTGCTATTGGGAAGGGGAGAAAATGTCAGGAGTTTTGCTTTCTTTTTTTCTTAAAGTTATCTATTAGGCTGCTGAGTGTTATGGTAGATTGTACCATACTGTTAGTTGTTTCATTGCTGCAAAGTTTCTATAGGGGTTTTACAATATGATGCATTAGCTGAAATGTTTTAGAACTGAGTCTCCCTGAAAATAACTAGTATCAAAGACAGAACTGTGTATGTATCAGTCAGAAACAACAGTGTCTTGAAAGTGTCCCTCCTTTCTGGCATTGCAGGATTGTTGATGAGTCTACCTGCCAAAACTGAGGGTAGACAGCTGTCACTGGATTAGTTATTTGTACAGTTTGCTTTGCATGTAGGTTTCCAATCTATTTGCCAATACAGTTAATCTTGTTTATTTCTTACAAGTCAAAAGAATCTCTAAGAAACACTATGCATAGCAAATATAAACCATTTACTAGATATGGAAAGTGATATTTAGCATATTAATCTCTATTGTGTTGCACCCAGTGCACATTTTATGCCTTTTAAAAATGAAACTGTTATTATTTTTATTGGGCAATGATTGTGGGTAACTTTCTGCTGCATAGTAGCCCTAGGATTCCTGTTAATCTCACAGTATCATACTTGCTTTTGAATTTACTAAATAAGGTTTTGCACAACTTCCTTTGAAAGGTTTAATGTACAGATAAGAATAGCATCAGAAACCATCAATGTTTCTTTAAAAATTGTATTGAACATGGAAATATTTATAAGACTTCATTTTCCTAAGGAAAAATGTCATTTGCTGTTTGCTCTGTGCTGCACCTTTGCAATGCCTTCTATTGTTGTTGTACCTAAAGTATGCTATGAACAGACAAATAAAGACACAATATTTCTGCCTCAAGAGGCTTGTAGTATAAGCAGACAAAGCATGAAGGAAGATATGCAACCAGATGAGAAGACTAAGCAAATAAGATGCAGTGTGCATTTCAGTTCCATTGTTTTGTTTTATTATGGTAGCATTTAATTTAGGTGACCTGAATTGCTTCTCCTTCCTGATGAATTCTGAAGAAAGGCATGGAGGATCAGATTTTAGGGTTGCTTATTATAGCTGTGTTGGTCTAAGGACATAGGCAGACAGGGTTCTTTGGGTAGATGTGATATGTTTTATTAGACCATTAAATAGTTAGAAAAATTGTTCCTTGCAAGCTTTCAGGTACAAACACTCTTCTTCAGGCATAGAGAGAGTCTTGTGATGTTTTGTGTGCTATCCTGAGTAGAATAGAAGTCAATGTGTAAAATGCAGGTCTGTGGAAATGCAAATACATGGCAGTGAGGATCAGAAGGAATGGGAGACAATAGATGTGAGATAAGTGCGGGGCGGTGCAAAGCAGGGAATGTTGAACTGGTGATGGAATGTAGCTAGTAAAACACAGACGGGTTACCTGAGGTTACTGGATGGCAGGCAGGTTATAATGTGCCATAAATCCAATCTCTATATTTAGTCCATGATTTTCTGTATCCAGTAGATTTATGAAGTGAAGTTAGTAGGCTCATCTATGAAAAGTGTTTTGTAAATTCCCTTTGAGGATTAGAACTGAGAGATTGGAAAGAGAGTTGTTGTCTTGTGAGAAATGTGCACCCACAGGTAATTGGGTATTCTTGTCTTTGATAGATTTCCAGTATGTGTTCATTCTGGTACACAGTTGTTGTTTGGTTTCTCCTACATATTTTCCATCAGGGCATTTAGTGCACTGGATGAGACATACCACATTTCTGGAAGTGCAGGTGTAAGATCCAGGAATGGTGATGGTTCTGTTGTGGACTGTAGTTATTGTGGGTGTGGTGGACATACGTTGGCAGGTTTTACATTTTTCATCCTGCCATGGTCTGGATCCATTTGGTCATTTGGTGTGCTTTGAGCCATATGGGGTGCATCCACACATGCAAGCACGTGCGCTTGCAGCAGTTCAAATAGAAGTGGTGCAAATTTGAGCTGGGGCTTTTTGCCTCAGCAGATGTGCTCGGACATGCACTTTGGTGTGTAGCAAATTGTGCCACTTGGGGCAAAATAACCCTGCCTGGCTCCTCCCAGATCTGCAGCCAGGGGGAGCTAGAGCCTGGGGCCAGCACCTGTGCTGTCCCCAGCAGTATAAAAAGATGCCCTGTCCTGTCCCCAGCAGTACAAAAACCTGCCGTGGCCAGCAGCTCAGGGTTACTTGACCTCAGGAGTTTCTGAAGCCCAAGCAATTGGTATCTGGGGACACTAGCCCCTTCTGTCAGCTAGACTGCTGAAGCAGCATCCCAAATTCACTTTCAAAAATACACCAAAATCCACATTCTTCCACAATTAGAACAAAAGAGAGAGAGAAAGGGGGATTGATCAGATGGGCAATGTTTTATTGTTATATTTACAATGTTAAAGAAATTTGGAAGCCTATCAGTGTCTCTAGCATCATAATAAAATAAATCCTAAATATGTATATGTTTCAATGTTTGTTTTGGGTTTCCTTATTACATGGTGGGTGTGTGATGGGGGGATGTGGGGTTTGCAGGAGGGGGTGGGAAGGGGTGTGGGAGATGTTGGTGGGTGTGGAGGGATGTGGGAGGATGTGAGTCACTGTGTGGGTAGGTGTGGGGGCTGCTTAGGAGGGGTGGGTCCCTTGCATGAATGCCGCATGCCCCTGGTGGCTGGCAGGGCATGGCAGCACTGATGCCAGTGGGAGTGTGGTGGCAGTGGTAAATTGGGAGTTCCCACAGATGCCACCGGCACTGTTGGCAGTCGGGGGAGGGGTGGTGAGCAGTGAGCACTCACGGACACCACTGGCAGCGACAGTGATGGCCAGTGGTGATCAGTGACTGCCCACAGACACCACTGGCTGGGGGGGGTGGCAAGCAGCAACCACCTACAGGCACCACTGACAGTTTCAATGGTACCTTTTTTGAGGGGGTGCACCGCCATGCTCAGGGAGTGCATGTGCACACCCTATGCATTGCCAATGGTCCCCTGCCCCCCACAGGGCAGAGCACCCCCAGCACATGGACTGCCCTACCTGCAGGGTCCCAGTCCCCACCAGGGGCGACAGCTCCACCCCCCCCCCCGGTCTCCAGCCCCCTGTTCATTCCCCTGCTCTTTTCCAGCCTCTGGAGTTGAATCTTCCTCATAGTTTTTCATAGTACTTTTGAGTTTTTTGTAGTAGGTGGTGTCAAAGAGTTGTCTGTTGGCTTCTTTTATGTAGTCTTCATGGTTAAGGATAACTATAGCTCCTCCTTTATCTGCTGGTTTTATTACTATTTGCTGGTTGGATCTTAGAGAGTCTATGGCTTCCTTTGAGAGGGAGAGGTTGTTATGGTGGTACTTGTTGATTATTTCATTGTTCATTCTTTCCTTGAAGCAGTCAGTAGTTGAGTAGTTAACTTAGTAGTTGAGGTTTGAAATTTGTCCACTGTGAGATGCCCAATCTGATTTTTTAAATTTTTTTTTGGAGTTTTTGGTGTTAATCTTTTCCTTGATGTTGTTACCAAATGAAGTGTTGTTGTAAGTGAATTCATTTCAGTTGTGGAAATATTCCTTGAGGGTCAGCCTGGAATTTTCAGGCATTGAGATCAGGTTGTGTGAGGAGGGTAGGAAAGATGGAGACAAAAAGAGTCAATTAGTTGTTTGGCTTGGGCAGTTTCAAGGAAATAGTGGATTGAAAAGATCTGGAAACCAATATGAAAGTCAGAGAGAGCTTGTTCAGGCTTTGAGAGCAAGAACAAATGGTGGTTTAGATCTGATGTGGAATATAAAGAAAAGACAGTGAGAGGATTTGAAGAGGGACTCAGGATGACTAAAGCAGAAAGCAAAGTATTTACTTTTTGGTTCGGGTAATCTGGATGAACTTTTTGTGGTAAAATAAAATGGTAAAAGTCTTTAGGATTTTTACCAGGATTTTCTGGCTTCTAAATGTTTAAAAGAAAAAGAAGTGACTTTGAGATTATTCTTTATGCTGTTTTCCAAGAGACACTGGTCCAAATTCACTGCTGGACTAAGATAGTTTCGTATGGTTTTGCATGGATAGTTTTGCATGCAAATACAAAAGTTTATGCTTGTGATGAATTAGATTGACTTTGAATCATCAGGTTTCCTCTTACGTCTCTCCTCCCATCCCTTTTGCACTTCTTTTCCTACTTTATCTATTTTTAATATTGTTTTAAATTCAAACTTGGCACTATATGTACAGTACTATCATTTTAAAATGCAGTTTCAATAAACATGCCAACCTGGTATTCTACATTAATGTAAATAATGAATAAGGTAGCTAGAACAGCCAAGAAACCTTCAGCCATGTTTTTTTTAATTAATGACTGTGGCTGTTGTATTTTCTGTAGCACTTGAGTGCCACTGGTGTGTGTTAGATGTACCTTGAGCTTGCCTATCAGATATGGCTCTTTCAGGAGCTTAGGCAAAGTTGAGGGGCTCTTGGCCTTATGTGTGGATTGCAATGAAGTTTAGGTGGGAGCTAGGCACCCAGCTGCACAGACTGGGCAGTTCTGCACACACTCAGAAGGGAGGTTTTAGGTCCAAAATAAAGTGCCTAATTGCTGCAATTGTGGTTGCAGCAATGGGTGCATTTGGGATTACTTTTTTGGCTTTAGGTGCCTAGATTCTGCCTGAGTCCCATTTTAGCAGCTGGAAATATCTCTGTGGATCTTTCCCTAGTATTATTTATTTGTTCATCTTTAATTATATTTTTCACATGGAAAAAATCCCAGTGTCTTTTGTTACTATAGCTGGTGGTTGGATTCATTATGGACATAAAAGTAGATGGAGAGCGTGTTGGGTAAAACGAGTTGAGACAAAAAGTTAGATGAAAAGCAGTAGTCAGAATTTTTGTCACCATGTTATACTAAAAAGATTTGACATAACCTTCTGGTTTCAAAACACTAGGATAACACTTGAGCTGGAGCCCATATTTACAGTGATGTTCTTTTGATTAGAATGCATCAGTGGGATGATGGACTTATACATAAAGAGAATAACTAACCCTGGAGGCTTGTAATAATTTTAGTAAAACATCTGTTCTAGTTTTTAATGCCTTGCAAACTGTTTTATGATTTTCTTGCTATTCAGTTTTTGGGCTTAGTTCTTTTAATAAATTGTTTTCTGGGACTTCTCTAATGTTGTAGAATTTTGCTTAGTGTTTACAGTATTTATTTTCTCATCTGTTACTTCAAATGATGTTAGTTTATTTCAAGTTTCTGGCATTCTTTCCCAGGCCATGGCTGCAAGAGGACTATTAATGAATTACAGAAGGAAGAACATGGAGCAGTTCTTTAGAGCCTTAATTCAATCTCTGAGAAATTCTCTTACTTTAATTAAATGCTTCTATATCTCCCACCCTTGATTTGTTTTTATTTGGTTATTATTTAGAAAATAGAGTTAGTTTATACTGCCATTGGACAATTTTGGGTGAGTAAACCCTCTAAATACAAACTGGAAACAACATGTCTAGAGAGATGAAAATGTTACGTTAGTTATTAGTTCTGCTTATAATATAGTAGTGATTGGATACTCCAGTAATACCATCTTGAGATGATGACTTTAAAAAATTGTTTGCAAATTCTTTTGGGCTGATACAGTGTGGAAAGACTTCTGTAGTGGTTTGGAATGCAACAAAACCAAAGGCCTCATTTCACAGAACATTGCTATCTTCTAGAAGATTTATTTTTGTAGTTAAAAGTTAAATTGAATGGAGAGAGACAGCCCTGTGTACGTAGGTAGTACCAGGCTGCACAGAAATCTGCCAGATAATACATGAAGAATACATATCCTTGCTACCAGAACTGCATGTGTAAAGTTCTCTTGAAAAAGAGAAACTTCATAATGGTGGGGGACGTGTGTAAAGGCCTGACTTTTCTGAAATAAGTCCTATTCTGCAAAAGTTTGTCATTTCCCTATGTACCCACAAGGGACTGATTCCCTGTTGACACCAGTGGAGGTCTGCATGGGTGAACTTCATATAGGAAGGACTTTTGAATTCAGTGGGACTCAGTGCAGTTAGAATGGTCTAACTGGTTTACCCCATTACAAAAGTAGAGTGATAAGTCCTTATTCTATGAGTTAAATAGCTGGCACAGTCTCATGCCCCTATGTGGTGCCATTTTGACTTCATTTGAGGTGCATGAAAGTGAACTGGGTCTCTCTTGTCATTCTCATTGAAGCATTGTTCCTCTAATATATGAGATCCAGAACCATAAGGGTATTTAAGCATTTAGGGCTCAACAACACATGCGCTTTAATGCATATTAGCCTAGTTTAATGCTCATTAAAACATTACTAAAAAAACCTGTGCTACTTAGTTAATGTGCATTAAAATAGGGTAATTTGCATTAAGTGCCACTTAAAAACTGTGGGTGTTTTTACACATACTCCGGGGGGGGGGGGTGTTGGGGGGGCGGGGGGAGTGCTTTAATTAAAGTGCTGCAGCATTTTGTGTATCAGCATCCTCAAACTTAAAAATGACATCAGGAGTGCTTGAACTAAAGCTCATTTGATGATTAATCAAGTCTTCTCTGACACGGTCATGTACAGGCACCCTGTGCTCTTTAGTTTAATGCATGTTAAGGCAGGCTAATGCTTATTTTCCTTGTACCTCACAATAGAGGGCATTTATGCACATACCTTTTGGTTCCGCAATGTGCCAGGGATCTGTCACTCCAGAACAGGATCAGTTAATCTAGTCTGCTTTGCATGCAAGCTGACATGCACTCTGCTGTGCCATGTGCTGTTTTGTATGTGTTGAAATGCATGTCAGTGTGCAGAAAATGGCAGTGGTGCACTTTTGAACTAAAGCACCTTCTATGTGTTTTAGTTTAAAAGTGCACTGCCACTACTTTCTCAGTACTGATGCACATTTTGCTGCTTATACAACTGTAAGCATCACAGCTATTGAAAGCACCCAGCGCTATGGCACTTATTTGTGTAAAAATGCCCAGAGGTACTAGATTTAATGTGCATTAACTGAAGTGTGTTAATGTATGTGTAGATGTGCCTAAGTCTCATTAAAATGCCATTGGATCCAGTGGGTACTAGATGCCTAAACTGAGGATCTCACTCTAAGTTACTAACAAACAAAAAGTAAAAGCTAACGTTCTTGAAATACATTTGATTAACTTATGTTAATAATCAAACTGATTTGTGATTGCATTCAAGTAAATGTGTAAGTAGGATTTTTACTTTAAACCAATGAATTCTTTATTGCTACAGCTGTCTCCAGTTAAATGTGTGGAGAAGTTTCCACTGTTACATGGATTATCAAATGTACAGATAATGAAGTTCATATTAATGAGGCTTTGGAAGGACCCATGTAGGGATTTCTAGCCTATAAGATGAATTGTGTGCGTTATTCACTTGACATGGACAGTCAGGTAGCCAATTCCTTACAACTGATTCTTTCTTTTCCTGGTCCTTGCTTTAATGTTTCCTATTAGGCAAGACTTCAGGGACACAGACTCTCAGGAACTGTTAACATTTTGATTGTAGACGATAGGGGTAGTTACTAAAATAGGAAACTCTGGAGAAAATGTAAAAACTGATGAGTGATATTGAAAATTAGGACAGAATTCTGCTCACAAGTAAACAGCAACACAGCCTTATTTTAGCCCAAGGCTACCTACATTCCAGGATACTCCCATGTCTGATCATAGATTTCATAGACATTAGGGCTGGAAGGGACCTCAGAAGATCATCCAGTCCAGCCCCCTGCCTAAAGGGCAGGAAGTCAGCTGGGGTCACAGGTTCCCAGCAAGATAAGCATCCAATTTCCTCTCAAAAGTGTTCAATGTAGGTGCTTGAACCACCTCCGCTGGCAGACTGTTCCAGACCTTGGGGGGCTCGGACAGTAAAGAAATTCTTCCTTATGTCCAGCCTGAAATGGTCTCGCAGTAGTTTATAACCATTTGACCTCATCATCCCATGGGGCGCTCTGGTGAACAAACGTTCCCCCAGATCCTGGTGGTCACCCCTGATAAACTTATAGGTGGCCATCAGATCACCCCTGAGCCTGCGCTTTTCCAAGTTAAAGAGCCCCATGGCTCTCAGCCTGTCGTCGTAAGGTCTGTTTTCCTGACCTCTGATCATGCACGTGGCTCTTCTCTGGACTCTCTCAAGATCATGTTTGCCTGGATTAATTACGGTCAGCCAACAAAGGAAATAATATATTTTTTTCCTATGGGCTGCTAAGATCGACATTCCATTACCCTTTTTCAGGTAGAGTAGCAACTTATTCCACAGCTAGTCTCATTTAGTTACGTGGCCCGTTGTGGAATACAGTACTATTCAATATGAGTAAGGGCATCAGGGAATAGTCTTGTTTGGCACTGTGTCAATGAACATGATTATGACTAACTTTTTAAACATTTCATAGTGTAAAATAAACCATACCATTCCGTATTGCATTTGCATGGATGTAATGAGGGACAGATTTCTACCCTTCAATTGATATCAAACTTCAGTGCCCATCTATTTTACTACAGTTTCCTGATTGGGACACTCAACGCCGCATCAGTTCAGACGTTAGCAGGCTCCACCTCCCTCACCGAATGCATTAAATATAATGATCGAAATAATAAGGAATAACCAAGTGATGAGGTCATGTGGATGTACAGGAGCAGAATTTGGTCCTGATGATATTTAGATAAAATATGTTAGTGAATAACAGATTTCTTTTTTCTCCTATGTTGCAAATCTGTATGCATTATTGACTGAAGGAAAAAGGGTAGTTCATGACATAATTAGACACTGCTTAGAATATATTAGATTTACATAAGAAATTAAATGAAATCCTCTTTCAACTGTTTTAGTCAGTCAGGTTACTACATAACTAGTGAAAAGCAATTAAATAATACAGATAAAATATGAGCCACCTCGAAATGAAGTGATCTTACATATTTCATTTGAGGATGTACAAATATCACTAAAGGTGCTCTGCTGAGTCTTAGCTGATTTCCTAATGCAGGCTGCATAGGTGCCTGTCAGCTCATACTTCTCAAGATTGGACCCTAAGAAAAGTCCTTGAGACTGACCTAACTTTGCCCTTGGGGCCAAAATGACACCGTTCAGGCCTACTTTTGGGGACAGAAAAACTTGGGAAATTAGAAAGCTACATGTTTGATAGGGCTGTCTGAAACAGCATCGTTCCACTTCAACTTCCGTTTCGATGGAACAGTGTTTCATTTTGAGTTTCATTTTGAAAGCACTGTTCCTTTTCATTTCATCAAAGGTGTTTTGACATTTTGCCCATAGGCTGTTCGGCACCCAGCGCTAGGAAGACAGGTGCTGCCGCTGGCCCCAGCTGGCAGCACCAGCCTCCTGTGATCCAGCAGGCAGATTGGGGGCCTGCACTCCTGGGAGCAGTCCGGCATAGTCCCTGCAGCCCTCCTGGGGGTGTGGGCAAGCCCCCGATCTGCCTGCTGGATGACAGGAGGCTGGTGCTTCCCTGCACAGGCTGTGCCCAGTGCTGGTTTCCAGCCAGCAGCACTAGCCTCCTGTCATCTGGCAGGCAGATCAGGGGCTCACCTGCACCTTTGGTTTCATGTGCCCTTGTTTCATTTTGATTTCACTGTTTCAAGCTCAAATCAGTTTCATAATGAAACACAGGATGAAATTTTGCACAGCCCTAATGTTTGAACACCCTCTGGATGGCTACAGCCTAGAACCCAGGTTGTCTGCTTCTTTGGTATGTGGTCTCACCAGTCAACTACTGGGGCTAAAGTATGGAAGGGGTGGTCCACCTCTTTCCCCTGTGTTTTTTCCTGGATTTAAGTTCAGGTTTTGTACATACTTGGCCAATGCATAACCCTACTGAACATGCTCAGTCTGTGTAAACACTTACCTACCACAGAGTCAGCATGGAGGCAGGGCCAAAAATGCCCAGGTATGTGGCTAGAAAACTGCCAATTAGACACACAAAGCACAGTAAAATTCCATCCCAGGTATCTGGCCAGAAATCCTTGGTTTGTGTATAAGGCACATGAGATTCCAAGCTGTAACCCCATCTGTGTATTAGCCCAGGGCAGCTTACCTTCCAAAATTAAGTGCATTCAATCTGACATGGCTGCTTCATCTATGGATGACAAAATATAATTTATCAAACAGAAGAAAATTCAGTGTTTCCCTGGAGCATTGAATAAATTGAGGGCATTACAAATGGTCATAAACTGAGAAGTGAAACCTGCTTTTCTCACACCCAGTGCTATTTGTGTTCTCCTTGTTAAACTGTAAATCAAAATCAGTGGGAACTTCCTGGAACTCAGTTCTTGTGGCGCATGCATCTAACTGATATGATTTTATGTGCTTTGAAAAGTCAGTGTCATTTCTATGATATAGAGGTTAGTTGTTGTCAGCTTGTTTATAGCATATCTAATTTAGCTCAGTATGAAAACAGTTATTCATGGAGCAACCAGAGAGGCTGAAGTTTCACTGTATGAATAAATAAGGTTCAGAGTTCCTATATTTTCTGCGCTGTAGTTGCTTATAAAAGTCGGAGTCAAATTCTGTGACTTTTAATTGTAAGCAGCTCAACTTGACTGTTTTAAATTTGATGCAATTATGAACGAATCATCTTCTATATTTATGTTTAAGAAGTACAATAAAAAACCCAAATCAGTAAGAATGTATTCCTTATACACACATAAATAAGTCATCTGAACAAAGTTGTTTATCATTCGCTTCCAGACTGAGGTAGCCTTTTTTCATCCCAACGCATGCCTTAATAGCTGAATTAGTCTCTCTTCAGTGAAAAGCTGGCTTGATAATTAAAATGCTGTCATAGGCTAAAATGTATGGCAATTGGAATGACATTATAATAAGAAAAATATGGAAGTTTTATTCAGTTTTCTAGCTGTCTTAAATAACAGATGCTATCTAAGACTTCTGTGATATTACAATTCACAGAACTCAATCTAAGTCTATCACTGTAATTGATTCTTGGATGTATGATCTTCGTAAGTGATTTCAAATAATTTCCTTTGAAATATGATTATTCATAAGCATAAAGCAAGCTCTGGCACATTACCAGCCTGGTAGTTCTGTATCTAGTTTACAGCTTCCTTGAACCAGACAAGAAACTTAATTAAATCTCTACAACAAACAAATATTTGTCACTGTGACAAGATTCTCTTAGAAGTTTATGTGAGTTAAATATTGATTTATCCTTACTTCCTTTCAACTTCCTTTCATAAAACTCCTGAGAAACAATATAAGCAGCCTGAAAGGGGGGGGGGGCAGGATGAGGGAAGCAAGCTGCTCTGCCAAATATATCATCTTGACAAAAGAAGGAAAAAATACCTTATTTACTTGAATCCAAGATAAGGTTCCCCCCCATTTAACATGACACATAGGGCTCCTATAGAGAGAAGCCCCTCATCTTGCATTTGAGTACAAGTGTGTGTGGGGTTAGGGAGCAAAAAGGGAGAGAGGTAGCTGCTGCAACTCCAACTCTGGCCCCGACCTGAGCTCAGGGTCAGTGTTGAAGCTGCAACTGCTGCCCCATGCAGCCTCTGCTCCCTCCTACCTGCACCCTCCACCCCCACAACTGCTTGCCCCTTATTGTGGCTCTGGCTCCTGCCTAACTATGGCTTGGGGCAAAGAACACATGGCTGCTCCAGGGCTGAGACTGGGACCACCACTGATGCAATTGCTGCTGTATGGCCAGGCAAGGGCAGGAGTGACCATGTGATCCATGCCCTGGGCCAGTGGGGCCACAGCTGGACTGGGGAAGGATGGTAAGTAGCTGTGGGGGGAAGCAGGCAGCAGGGGTGCCAAGTGCAAGGGGCAGGTACCAGAGGGCAGGTGATGGCGGGAAGTAAGTGGTGGGGCAAATACCAGGAGGTGCAGGTACGGGGAGGTGCAGGTACATGGGGGGGTAGGCAGGAGGGGGACAAATTGTGGGGTTGGCAGCAGAGAGGCAAGTACTGTCGGGCAAAAGGCAGCAGGGGACAAGAGGCAGGAGTTGGGCCACTTGACTCCCCCACTGCCTGCCCCTTGCTTCTGCTTGCCCTGCTGCAGCAGTGAAAAGAGGGGCACATTTAAGATGACTCTTCAATCATTAGATTATAATTTGCCAGATATAGAACACATTTATACATTTTACATGTACAGAATCTAATTATTGGGGTGGGCGGGGTCTTCTTTAAATTTGAAGTTGTCTTGGATTTGTGGAAAGATGGCAAGGAAGACAAGAACGTCTCTGTCCATGAGCAATCTACATACTAAGGTAACGTCCAACATTAAAAAAAAAATACTTCCTTGAAAATAGTATACAACTTGGATGAAATTAAGCAGGCATGGGATCATGGATCATTTATTATTAGACATGCATTTCAAAATATTATTTATGTATTAATTTGTAACAGGAGATGCTGCTATGACAAGCAGTTTGAAAGTAAAAACATGAGGAGTATGGCTTTAAGGTGAGTTGCTGAGAGGCCAGAACAGGCAGACGCTAAGGATGTAACTCCAGTTCCTGGGGCAATATGGGATCCACAGCTGAGCCCGTGGAGACTGATCATTTACAGGGCAGCTGAACCCAAGAGGTCTGCTTATAAGAGTAGGAGGTGGCAAGTGTGAACGGGTTGCGTCTTCCAAGGCTAGGAGGGCACGGTAACTGCCTGCAGGTGGGGGCATGGTGGCGGTGAGTGGGGACCACCCACAGGTGGCTACACTGATGTTGGCGAGGGCAGGCTGAGCGAGGACTCCCCTCAGGTAGCCACAGTGATGTTGGCGGCAAGGCAGGGGGTGGCAAGAATCAACCAGTGGTCAGCAGCCATGTGCAGAGGCCGGCAGTGGCCAGTGGCAATCAGCAACCACCTGATCCTTCTTTTTTTTTTTTTTCTTTCTGTGGAGCCTGCCTGCCTCTCCCATGGCTGGGGAGCAAGCTGCCAGTGGGCCCTGAGCTGTGGGGTCCCTGGAGCTTCCCTCCACAGCAGTGACACTTTCCAGGGCCACCTGGACAGGCAGTTAGCAGGTGGGTGCTGCCCTAATTCACAGGCAGCACTGAGCCCAATCCAACTGTTCCCTGAGCCTGAGCTGAGGCAGCACCCACCTGGTAGCATCCCATCCAGGTAGCCCCAGTGGGCACCATGGCCATGGAAGGAAGGTCTTGGGACCCCCTGCAGCTCAGGGGCTGCTTGATGCACTGGCAGCTCGCCCCCCCAGCCACAGGAGATGTAGGCAGGCTCTATGAAGGAAAAAAAAAAAAGGATTGGGCCCCTCACCGCTTCTGCCTGCCTCTCCCATGATGGGGGAGTGAGCTGTCAAAGGCTGCAGCGTTACAAATAGCTACATTGCAAACTAAGCTACATGTGGATGTGGTTTAGTTTGCCAGCTAGCAAACTCATTTCAATTGTAAAAAAACCAAACCCCTGCAAATATACAGCATGATGCTATTAAACTCCAAAACCAGACAGTTTTCATCATGGGTACAAGTGCCCCATAACTCCAAGTAGCTGTATTTGTACTGTGCATTCTGTTTTAGACTACCCACAAAACATGACAGTGAAACCTAGAAACCAACACAGTAATATTAACATAACCCCCTGGTGAAGATGTGGTATATGTCATCTCTGTGCTGATCTGCAGAGGACATGATTTCATACAGCCCCAACCCACACAGCTTCATCTTAAGCTGCAACATTTCATCCCTTTTTTTTTTTTTTTTGGTCTGATGAGCAAAGACATTCATTCCCAGTGTGTTAAGCAAGGTGGCAGCTGGGACATTGAATCTTTGTAGCACTAGAGTAACTACTAATATTCATTTGGCTCAAAATCTTATCTCCTTCCTTAGCAATTTAGTATATTAGTGGTACTTTTATATATGCTCTTAAAGAAAAATATAAATCTTTCATAACCACTAGTTCCCAACTCACTGCTTTGTAAACAGCTATTGGAAAAGAGTTCATTTATCATTTGCAACCAAAAGTAACTGCTGTACATTGTCATCTCATTTCACATGCTTTTCTGCATGTTACACAGGAGCTGTATATAGCAGTAGTAAATGTATTGTAGAATTCTTAGGTATAATCAGAAAGTTGTAATGATATCATTTAATTTTCACAAAATGGTACTGTGAGGGAGTCTTAGGACAGTGATTCTGTAATAACTTTCTTCTTTTTTGATTTAGTTAGACTTTATTTTCTTTGCCTCATAATATAGCTGCTTATGGTTTTCTTTATTGGCTATAGATTTCTTAGCTGTGCTGGATTAGATCATTCCCCTTTCTAAGTTATTCATTTTTCTCACCTTCTTTAATGTAATTGGAATAATGAAATAGTGGTGACTTTCGTCTCCTTAGACTAGTGGTTTGCAATCTTTTTAGACTTGAGGCACCATTCTCCAGACCTGAAGCACACCTCAGAAAATACAGCTCTTAGTCTTCACTTGGTTTTTGACTACAGAAGAATATTAAAGCAGTTGTTTTTATGTTTCAAAGAACTTAGAAAGCCCACAACAAGTCAGAATATATTTAACACTATGGCATCCTATTTGATCTCTCTGGACACATCCCCACAGGCAGGGGAATGCGCTTGCAGCAGCAAAAATTTGGGCCACTACTTTTTGCTGTTGTGCATGCCTCTGCATGTGCACTTTGGTGCGGGGCAAAATGCCCCACTTTGGGCAAACTGCCCTTTCCCAGCTTTTCCTGGCTCCCGGCATGTTGGAGGAACTGGGGCAGAATTAAAAGGAGGGGAGATGCTGTGGCTAGCAGTCAGTGTCTCCCTGGAGGACCGAGCCTTCATGTCTGCTGGCGCACACTCCTGTGATGTGTGCCACACTATTTTCTTTTAATGATATTTTTTTTTGCTACTGGGATTTCCTGGAAGCAAATTTTGTCCCTGCATTGCAAATTTGCAGCATAGGGCATGTTTTAACATGTTGGGTATGCGGTTTGTGGTGCTGCAAAGAGGTTTGCGGTGCCACAAACCACAAGTGCTTTCACATCTGGATCTGGCCTCTGGGTTTATCTTGTGAATCACGTTTGCACACCTAACAGTGCTGACATTGTGGCACCCCACAGCAATCTGGTTTAGAATCACTGCCTTAGACTAGGGTTAGATTCTATACCTCTCTGTGGCAGGATGGGACCTAGGGGTGCCGTGAACTCCCCTAGCTCCCCCTACCTACCGTGCCAAATCGGGTTCAATGCACCCTTGCTATCTCACCTGCCACGTCTTTGATGGTAATATTGTTAAAGGGAGGCTGCCTTTCTACCCTCTTTGGCACGGTGCCTTGAGATGTCCCAGTCCGTGCCCTGCCTTCAGTGACATGGTACACTTTAACCTCTGGGGCAATGCATGGGCTCTACAGTCTCCCGGGCCCTCAAAGACTCTCCCTGGCTTCCCGTGCTCTTGCCACTCGCACCAGGGCCTGTCTCCGCGATTCCTGCCCACACCAGGGCCTTGCCTCATGAGCCCATAATCGAGGCTCAGGTGGCCGTAGCTGTGCCTGGCCTCCAGACCCCCTTCTCGGGTCCTACGCCCCCCTGGGGCTCCTCACAATTGAGGCTCAGGTGGCCGTAGCCGTGCCTGGCCTCCAGACCCCCTTTCCGGGTCTTGTACCCCACTGGGGCTTCTCACCTGCGCCCACACTGGGCTTCTCCCAATCGATACTGCCCACGTTGGGGCCGGGGTCAATACACCCCAAAACGCAGCACCCTCTCTGGCGCCAGGAACCCCCACACTACTGGGGAGCTCCTATGAGGCCTCCTCCAACCCCTACAGCCTCACCCAGTCCTCCGGTCTTACACAGCTACAAAAACAGAAAACTCACACTCCTGTGTTCCAACATAAATTCCAAGCCAACTGGCTAACCTTCATTCATATCCCTATCAGGGTTTCCTCCACCCAGTATCATCAAGCAGAAGCCACTCAGACCATCAGGCTTCTCTGCTCTGCTTGCTCCAACAGAGCTCCACCTTCCTCAACTGCCAGGCCTCAGCCTGGCTTGTTTGTATAGGCCAGGCCCTGCCCCCTTCTGGTCAGCTGACCAAACTGGTTGTCTCGGCAACCCACACCTGTGCTGCCCTGGTGACTGGCAGCTGAGCCCATATTACTGTTTGTCAGTAGCAGGCACCTTAGTGCCCTGCTACACTCTCCTTAAGTAGGGTGAGTGTGATTCTGTTCCACCCTGCCCAAATCCATGAAAAAGTTGAGATACCGACCATCTGCACCTTTAGGCTATCACAAAAAATAGAAGGAAGGAAGGGGAACCACATATTACATTAACTGTTTTTTCAGGGAATAGGTTTATACATAAGAGGTCAAGTCTACTTTTGTCTCTAATAGGTAGAATAGGGGCTGGGCTATATGTTTTAGGTGGGAAAAGGGGAGAGGGAGGAATTCCACAAACCAGTTTCCTCTCATTATAATAATACTATTTATTTCCACTTCCTCTTGGTAGTAATAAAAATATTTGGGTAATTTATAATTACCTAACCATTCTTCATCAGAAGTTTATAATCTTTTATCAAATGGCCAATTATCTTTTTTATTATTACATTATGTAGAATGAGAATTTTTGCTATCATCATAGTAATACATTTCTTTTGATCTTAAACGATTTGTAATTTTGCATTAAAGCAAAGCCTTTAAGGCAAGTGATAAAAATTCAGCAGAAAGTATCAATAATTGTTTTCCTTGGGGCTTGAGTGGGCTTCATAACATCAGGGAAAATTACGTATAACTTTTCTCCTGATATGGAATATTCATCCCATTGATGAATAGGTGGCTTTGCATATTCCCTATCCATTGATGATGCAAATGTTACTTTTCTGCTTTTGGAAAAAGATTCAGATGAAGAAGCAGAATAAATAATGTCCTCCTATGTCCAGGCTGCTAAAATCTAATGAGAAGTTAATCAATGTGACCGATTTTTAATGGATTTTATTTAAGGTTTCCACTTTGTCCAAGAAAGGTTCCAATGGAGAGTCATTTTATTTCTCTCTTAGGGCATCTTTACACGTGCTCTTGGTTGGGAGTGGGGGTGCTTTAATTAGAGTGACTCTTGGAAGTGGCTTTAATTAAAGCGTCCTCAGTGTCTCATGTATTCAGTGTCCCATACTTCAAAATGGTGGCAGGGCACTTTAACTAAAGCTTGTTTGCCTGTGTTCTTTACTAGCCCCAGGAAGGAAGTAAGATATGGTACTTAAACTGGTTAACTGCACTGTAAATTTAAACACGCTATGCAGGCAAAGTAATGCTTGTACCACAAAAACGGGCAACCAACCACAAAAATGACCAAAGTTACGCGGTTGTTGCTTGAAAAATGCAGCCCATTTTTGTAGCAGGTTTCTAACAAGCTTTAATTTAATTTAAATGTTCAGCATGTCCCTGAGAGGCAATCATGACCCTTCTATCTGCCCAGAACTTGGCCCTGTTTGCCTGCAACCAGGGGTATATGTAGGGGGTGGGGAGGTTGACAAGTTTTAGTATTAAGTATTTAGTATTTAGTATTAAGCCACTAGTATTCTGAAGCATGGGAATGCTGAATACACATGATGCCAAGACTGCTGGAGCATGATAATTAACACACTCCAGCAGACTCAATTAATCAAGTCTGCTCCAATTGCATTCTAAGTAGAATGTGCCAGAGAAAGCATTGGACATGTGTATAGGGGACTTGGGGATCTTATTGGGGATCCCCTTAGTGACTTGGGGATCTTATTACTTATGCAAGTGCACTCAAGTTTCAGAGAAATCTGGAAGAATTCTTACTGCATTTCTGGTACAAACTTATTGAATCTCACACATGGACCTCAAAGACAATGGATCTATCCAAGCTAGATGGAAAGAGCACTTTGAGGGATTCCTGAGTTGTGAATCAACTATGGCAGATACCACCATCACATCTATTCCCCAACACCCTGAAAGTGGATTCCTCACTAATCCTCCTAGCCTAGAAAAAGCCTGGTGTGCCATCAAGGAAACAGAACAACATGGCTACTGGACAGGATGGCATACCTGCTGAAATCTACAAGGCTGGTACTAAGGCTGAGACTACCCTAATTTATTTTTTGAATTTGAAACAACAAAGAGATTCCTGGGGACCTGAGGAATGTCAACATTGTTCTTATATTCAATGAAGGAGATAAGTCTGTGTTTGGGAACTATCCACAGCAGGAAAAATCCTCACTCACATTGTCCAGAACCATCTTCTACCTCTTGCTGAGGGTGTCTCACTGGAATCTCAGCGTGGTTTCAGGCAATCCTGTAGGGCAGTTGACATGACCTTTGTCATTTGTCAGGTCCAAGAAAAGTGTGGAGAACAACATCAGAACCTGTACATGGCCTTCACTGACCTTACTAAGGCCTTGTGAAAAGTACTTATCAGATTTGGATGTCCCGAAAAGTGCATAAATGTCCTGAGGCTTCTCTGTGACCCGATGACTACAAACATTCCATGTAGTGAATAAAAGATGGATCTATTTAGCATCTGAACTGAGGTTGTCTCAACTCTGTTCTCCATTCTTCTGACAGTCATCCTGGTTCTCATTAAGGACTGCCTTCCTTCTGGAATTGACATTAAATACTGAATAGATGGAGGGCTCTTCAATCTGGATCATTTTTGCTTGAAGACCAAAGTATTCAAAGTAACCATCCTTGGCCTTCAATATGCCAATGACTGCACCATCCTTGTGGATGCTGAGAAAAGCCTCCAGACTATGCTGAATCTTTTCAGAGAAGCTTAACAAACATTGGGCCTCTCTCTCAACGTTGAGAAGACTAGAGCAAGCTGATAGAGCACTTTAGTCTAGGCCATGAATGTGATTTCACTCCTCTTCCCCCCACTTCTCAAATTAACATTGAGGGAAAGACCCTGGAAGTAGTCTAGCACTTCTCCTACCTCAGTAGCCACTTCTCTTATTGGTGTATTGACCTAGCCCAGGATCTGGTGGGCAAGTGCTTCCTTTGGGAAATTGCTTTGATGTGTCTTTTTTATCACAGTCACCAGAAAGATACCACAAGATTCAGGTCTACAATGCTGTCATCATCCCCACTCTTCTCTACAGATGAGAAATGTGGGTGACCTACTGCTAGGGTGACCATATGTCTCGGTTTATCTGGTACAGTCCTGGTTTTCAGAGTCTGGTCTTGGCCAGCTATTGATAATTATAATAGGCATCCTAGAAATGCAGGGTTGCAGAGCACAGTCTATCTGGGAGTTGGAATGGTACAGAAGGCCTTTCAGGCTGGAGAGCATGCACCACTTCCTGCCTGACACTCCGCCCCACCCCCACCAACTTGTGAGAGTGTGGGGGAGGCAGCATCCTGGATAAATGTCCCAGACGTCCTGGATTTCCTTATAGTCAGCCTGCCTACTGTCATCATCTGAAGAGCCTGGAGAGGCATCATCAACGATGTCTCTGGAAAATCCTCCACATCAAATGAGAGGATCACTGTACAAATGCTGGCATCTTGGCTGAAGCCAATATTACCAACACTGAGTCGGTGATCCTCAAGACATCATGTGCAGATGCCTGACTTGACTCCCCAAACTCTCCAGGATTCTATGAAAATAAGTTCTCTACTCCCAGCTTAGTAATGAGTGTCTTGATCTTATGGTGACTAGAGGAAACACTATGAGAACACATTGAATGTATACCTCAAGAAAACAGATTTTGACATCAAAAGTTGGGAGGAGCTAGCTGCTGACAGACTCAAATGGCACTGCAAACTCAACCAAGCAACAGCAAATTTCAAGGTAAAATTTCTTGCCCTTGAAGCAGTGAAGAGAGAGAGCAGAGGAAAGAAAATCAGAGTAATCCCAGCTTGCAGTGAAGAGAGAGAGCAGAGGAAAGAAAATCAGAGTAATCCCAGCTTGTAGCCTACTGTCCCCTGGAGAAAGACCTGCAACTTTTGTGGACAGCTCTGTGCCTCAAAGATTAGACTCTTAAGTCACCTCAAGGCCCATCCATGAGCTATGGTAGACATCATCCTCAAATTGAGGGATTGCTGACAACATTGGTTGAAATTCTGACACCAATGATGTCAGAGACAAAACTCCATTTAATTTCTGTCAAGGACATGATATTGCACATAATATTGTGCCCTGAGTTGGTTTGGGTTTTTTTAACCTGCACATCAGGTGTTTCACTGAAGTCTGAGGACCATAGCTATTCATTTCTTTGTTAATCTGACCGTTATATTTCAAATGACTATTAAAAAAAATACCATATTTACTCCAATATAAGACTATCCCCCCAGTCAGCATGGGAGGGAAAAGGCCCCTTGTCTTCTATTTGCATATGAAATAGAATGGGGAGCAGGTGGCTATTGTGGCTCTAGCTCTGAGCCTGGGACAGGGCCAGAGTCAGTCCCAGAGCAGCCTCCTGCCACCCCAACCCCCAGCTTCCCCTCTCTGCAGCTTCTTTCCCATGCCCATTCCCTTCTCTCCTCCTTACTATCAGGCACCACTTGGCTTCAGCTCAGGCTGGAGTCTCTTCTGGGCAGAGTATATGAAAACTTTTTCCCCTGCTTGGCCACTCAGCAGCAGCAATGCTGTTTCATGGCCAGGCAAGGGCTGAGCTTCCATTTGTTGTGCTCCAGGATGGAGAAGAACAAACAATGTCATGGGAAGGGGAAGAGACAGGTATTGAATGAACTTTGGGGGGAAGAGACTGGGGGTTGTAAGTGGTGGGGCAGAAGCTGTGAGCAGCTGGGGTAGGGAGGTGCAGATGGCAGGGGACAGGAGGCTGTGGCAGCCTAGGTGGCAGGCAGAGTCCAGATAACAGCTACAACCTCCTGGCAGCCTGAGCATAGAACTGGGGGCCTGCACCCCAGGGAGGAGTCCAGCACAGCCCTCCCAGGGGTTCAGGCCCCCAGATCTGCGTGCAGGATGACAGGAGGCGGCTGCTGCTGCTGCTGCTGCTGCTGCCACCTAGGGCTACTGACAGCACCAGTCTTCCTGGAGCTGGGTGCAGGCTGCACCTGGTGCCGGTCCTAGATGGCAGTCTCCTGGCATTCTGAGCAGAGATCCAGGGACCCACACAACCAGGAGGAGTCTGGCACAGTCCCATAGCCCTCCTGGGGGTGCGGGCCCCCAGATCTGCGTGGGGGATGACAGGAGGTTGCTGCTGCTGGCAAAAAACATGAGTTCTGCTTGTCAGCACCTTGAGGTGCAGTTTCCCAGAAACCCCTGCACCTATCTCCTTGAAACTTGGCAGGCTTCATGCCCGCAGGAAGGATTACCATCCCTGCAATCTTCATCCAAATCAGGCAAGAAATGACAGTTTTATAAGCAGTTTCACAATTCCCCATTATAGACTATGAGCGAAACATCGAAACCATCAAAACAGTGGAACAGTTTTGATTAAATGAAATGGAACAGTGCTTTGAAACTAAACGAAATGTTGAAACAAGACACTGTCCTGTCAAAACAATGAAACAGAAATCAACACAAAATGTTGCTGTTTCACACAACCCTACTTAGAATTATGGGAGTATAGTTGGTATGCTGCATTTTCAGTTTTTAGTTCCATTTCAGGGCAACTTTTCAAAGAAACCACAACAGTCTCTAAATTTAAGTAAGTAAGCACAGTTGTTTGTTCAAAAGTGTTCCCACAGAGATGGCATTTAGATACATACTTTCAGTTTCTATATGCACAATATTTGAGGTAAAAATTGAAAGCTCAGGCTAAGGTCACTTTATAAGAATGGCTTTGAGAGTCTTTCATTGATCAAGATTTTTGCATTGAAAAAGCTATTTTCATTTGTTAATCTTGTCTTTCATTGCATTGAACTGTTGAAATCCAGAGCTAAAGGGTTTAAGGATTTTGCTTTTTTGGAACTAGCTGGTATTGGAATAGAGCTCCATAGAATAGAAAGAAAATATGGAAAACATTTTAATGTAACAGTAATCCAAGCTGTACTAGGATCTTATATCCATAAGTTTTCAGTGAGCTTGAAGCACTCCTTTGGAATACTACTGTTCTTCATAAAGACTTCCCTCTTTCATATACTCAGGAGGCAAGCCGAGAGATTATTCTCTAATATTCTGATATTCTCTAATTTAACTAGGATCTTAAAATATGTCATTATTTGTGCAATCATAAAGTGCCATGTTTTTCCTTTAAAGATGTGACTATATCAGTGCTCAGATAAAGCACAAAATTTGTACCCTGGGGGACTGAAGTTCAAAAATACCACTGACAGTTGCACTAACTGGCCATGTCCACGTGAGGATGGATGTCTGTTTCCCCAGGGACAAGAAGCAGTGACACACCTTGTGCTGCTGCTCCTTGTCCCTGGGGAATGCCCATACCATACACCCTCTGGTACATGGCAGGTTACACCAGGTGGGGTATGGGAGCCTGGGAGCCAGCAATTGTGCTAATCCTAACAGCCTTACTTGGGGTCCTGGGGGCCTTGGGGAGCTATAGCTATGGCATTCCTGCACCTGGGGGTCTGGCTGGCAGCCAGAATATGGCTCTGGCAGGCTAGGCTCTTGTTTGGGTGGTGTGTGCTGCTGCCATGTGTACCTTCCTGCTTTTTTAAAGCATGGGGTTTTTTGACCTATCAGGGCCAAAAAATGCCTCTGCACTGCAAGGTAGCAGTGCAGGGACCACCTGCATGTCTGCATTCATCTGGATGTGGCCACTAGGTTCAAATGACAGAGGAAATCAATCCTTATACTTTAAGTTATAATGTGAATAGTGTATGGAGTCAGGAATAAATTTGGTAACACTTCCTCCCTCCTCACTGGGGTACTACGGAATTAGGTGGAAAATGAGGCTTTTATACCTTTGACTCATGCTGAAGTGAGACTTTTACTGAGAGGCTACCAGACTATATCTAGTGTCTGCTATTTATACTAAACTTGCTAAAGATATCTACATCCTTAATGGACTATGTTTTTGGCTTCCTTATGTTCTGTCATATGTTTCTCTGTTCACATAATAGGCCCCTTCTTTTTATATTGCACTTCAGTTTTCTTGTCACCTAAGTGAAGTGTATTACAAGTCATTTAGAATAATTAAGCTGTTTGCTGTTGTCATATCTAGGAAGTAAAGCAAGTATGCTATCTGTAATGCAACAGAGCATGAATGGTTGATGGGGATAGCATTTTACATAATAATGGGAAAAGCAATCACTCAAAAGATTGAATACTCCAGAGTGAGATAAATGAAGATAAATATACCCTTCTCCATGAAAAGCAGAGGCTCTTTGCTCTGAAAAAAATCAATATTAGAGTATACAGCAGTGATTAGAATGACATTTATTGTAATTAAATAGCTGACCCAATAGCCTTAAGTCAGAGAAGATTTTGAGAAGATGTACAGTTTTGTAGCAAAGGTCTCAGCTGAGGACTCAGGTAATATGAGTTTCATTCCTGGCTCTCATGTACATTTCATGAGCTTCTTTGGGCAAATGGCAGAGGGTGGGATTTTCAAAAGTGAGCTGTATTGGTCTAACTCTGTTCCCACTGAAGGAATTTTCTTACCACTGTTTATGGGAGTAGAGATAGGTCAGTGCTGAGTTTTTTTTTAAAAATATGGTCTCTCCTTCATATCAGAGATTTTACCAGGAAGGCAGTGGAATAATAAAAGCTTCTCATATCTCCAACTCCCCTTACCCCTACCCCCAAACAATCAGTGCCCTATCTGATCAAATTAGTCTGGATATTCATATTTGGATATGTAAAATTAGGGACTATTTTTAACAATTTCACTCATCACCACATTGACAGTGGGAAACACTTTAATTAATTCCTCTACTAGAGCTGTCTTGTACTTAGGGAGGGATGTGGATCCAGGAAGGATGCAGTGACATGGTCACAATTCCCAGCATCACAGACTCCTGGGTCTTCCATGGAGTCTGAGGTGTGGCTGGAGACCTGGGCTAGTGGGGGATACTTGGGGGGACCAGGCTTGGAGCAGGTGAGGAAGAGGGAGACCCATCTACCACTGCCACTGTCCCTGGCTAAGCCACTGCTGTGCTCCAGCCAGGGTCCACTAGGAGTGGCTGTGCAAGGTGCACACCTTGGCAGCAGCAGGTGGATCCCTGCTGCCTGTCTCCTCCCCAGTTTCCCTCATTGTCTTGGGGGCTCTAGCTGCAGGGAGCAGTCATGTGAGGTGCTGGGCTTAGTCACTGGCAGGTGGTTCCCTCTTCCAGCACGTGCTCGCAACTAGTGAGGGACAACCAGGGTACTGGGAAGGAAGCAGGCACTGGAAGGTGGGGGACCCGCTTGCTGCTGTCCCCAGATGACTCTGGCTCTCTGTAAAGCCACTCACTGAAGCTGTGGCTGCAGCAGGGCAGGAGCAGCCCTGGGGTAACCCCAGCCCCAGTGGTATTCTCAGTAGTGGGGGTGGGCACATCCGCCAATTCCTACACGCAGAGGACAGATCTGGACACCCCCTGATGGAGAGGTGGAGAGGGGAATGGAAGGGCAGGGGATGGAGGTGCTGCTGAGTGCTGGAGGGGAGAGGGTGCCTGGTGCAGGGGAACCATACCCGCATCAGGGACTCCAAAAAGTACCTAGCAGCGGCTACTGTAGCATGGTCTGCCTGGGAGGGGGTGGTTTCAGTCATCCATATGGCTCCAGTCACATCTGTATCCCACCACTTTTGAAATCCTAGATCTGTCCATGCTTGTAATTGATATTTATATCTGGTATCCATAGGGCACAATGCTTATTGCTGAAAGACTTTTTATGTGATTTCAATCTTTTAAATAATCAGAGGTAGTGATTATATCCAGTCATTTGGTGTGGAGTTTCTTGCTGGTTTTTAGGGCTGTGCAAAACAGCACCATTTTGTTTCGACTTCCGGTTTGACATTTTGGTGGGACAGTGTTTTGTTTTGAGTTTTGTTTCATTTCAAAACATTGTGCTGTTTCATTTTGTCAAAACCGTTTTGCTATTTTGACACTGTTTTGACATTTTGCCCATAGGCTATAATGGGGAACCACAAAACTACCTATAACTTTGTCAGTTCTTGCCTGATTTGGATGGAACTTGCAGGGATGGTAGCTCCTTTTGAGGCCATGAAGTCTGCCAAGTTTCAAGGACATAGATTTAGGGGTTTCTGGGAAACTGCTCCTTAAATTCTGGAAAGCAAAACGTGTGTCCCGTGTGTGTGTAGGCGCAGCAGGGTGAAAACTGCAGGCACACTATTCCCTGCTGAGGCCACAAAGATGACCAAGTTTCAAGGAGATAGGTGCAGGGGTTTCTGAGAAACTGCAGCTCAGGATGCTGACAAGCAAAACTCGTGATGTGTGACTGTGTGTGTGTGTGTGTGTGTGTGTGCAGGCACAAGGGGGTGAAAACAGCAAGCAAGGTAGCCCTGCTGAGGCCATGAAGCCTGCCAGATTTCAAGGAGGTAAGTGCCAGGGTTTCTGGGAAACTGCACCTCAGGCTGCTGACAAGCAAAGCTCATGACATGGGTGACAGAAAGCAGGCCAGTTCAAACAGTGCTGCCTTTTATGCTATTTTTCCATCCCTCCCCCAGAGCACTGGGCTTGGAAGGGACCTCAGGGAAGGACCACAGTCACTGGCCAGCTACACAGTCAATATGAGAGCAGACCTTCTCCCCTCTTCCCCTCCCTCTCCTTACTTTCTGTTTCCCTGCAGGCAAGCCCTGCTTGAGTTTCAAAACTCAAAACGTTTCAAAACGTTTCGACTGCTCTCGTTTTGTTTTGAGGCTTTTTTGAAGCTCTTCGTTTTGTTTCGATTTTGCTGTTTTGAGCTTGAAACGAGTTGAAACAGCATTGAAGCAAAACAGCCGGCAAAATTTCACACAGCCCTACTGGTTTTCTTGTGCTTGGCATGCACCTGAGTGACCCACGCCTTGATATGCTTTTACTTTTTTTCTGGTAACCAGTCTGCTTTCACTCCTGTCCAAAATGTAGTTTTGTCATCATTCCTCTCCAGGTGGAAAGCAGCCTGCCTTGGGGTTGTCAGTCCACTCACCAAAATTTGTTCTAGCAGGACACTTAGCAGGAAAGCCACTGCATACCTGAAAACACCCAAGGAATACAGTGGTGTGAAGAGTACCCTTTAATTTTCTGTTCTTTATTTGCTATTGCAAATGTCCTCAAATGCAGCACAATTCTTTCTGATAGATGCTTACATCTCAAAACTAAGCCACTGTTGGCATTCTGGCTGTCTGAACTTCTTTCACAGGATTTACATATCGTTAGGGGAATCCCAAACACATAAGTTAGGGCCAGAATGCAAAGTGGGTGAATGCAAAGCGATTTTGAGAATGCAAAGTGGGTGGATGTTCAAACAGATACATTCACTTTTTATTCATGCTCTATGAATATATTCAGCGCATGCTGCTTCCTACTTGCAATAATGTTTCCTGCAAAGGGTTTTGGGGATATTAACTGCACAGGATGATGGCACTGATCTCCTATAGCTGCTGCTGGGGCTGGTTAGCTGGAAGGAATAGTGTGGTGCTTCCATGAAAATAAGTATTAGGCCCGCAGGCCTTACCAGCCAGGAGGAACTGTCATCAGGGGGAACTGCTGCCAATTCTCATGATTGACAGTCTTGATCTTATTATAATTATTTTTTTAAAGTGCCAGCTGCTGGAATCATGATAGTGAATAAGAATCTCAGATTATATTTTAAAAGTAAGCTTCTAATCCTCATGATTGCAGGAAACATTTTTGAAAACATAAAGCAAATGCATTCTAGTGACTCAAGAATAACAAGGCAGACATAGAAAATTCAGCATTTATTATTTTAAAAAGGCCACATGCTTTTTAAGCAAGTCCTGTAATTTGGGGATACTGAAGCTCCTCAAGTCACGGTCTAAAATTGTGTTGTCATGTCATATATCTTCAACAGTGAATGGTTGGTTTATTATGTAACATGAAAATAGAGTTTTATATTGCTATCTCATTTAAAGCTCTTCAGTAGATTTAAACATTCAAATATCTAAATAAATGGGAAATTTTGAGTATGGTAGGTGTTTATGTCTGTCTGTCTATCTATCTATCTATGTAATCTGTATTTAATTCATCTTTCTCCATGAAGAAGGCTGAGATTAGTATTTTGCTATCCTGTTTCCTTTGGTAAGATGGAAAAGCTTGTCTGTCTCCCAACCATTACAATTTTAAACAGATGACAATATTCAAGTGAAGTGAAAGCAAGTGACAGTGTTCAAGATGCTTTAAGTCCATTCGCTTGTCTATTATGCTGCTATTACCCTGAATAGAAAATAGTTTCATTAATGTATTAGCCAAAAATAAAGACCACTGATTTAACGAAAAAAAGGAGCCAAAAATAGGAAACAACTTAATTTTAGGCCTGTCAGGATGAGGACGTCTGTTTTCCTTTTCATACCAATGAACTACATTTTTCTTCCAAATGACTTTGAATTATTTCACAAAGGTTTCAAAAAAAAGATCAACCCTTTGTCTTATGTTCTATTTTGGCTCCCAGTGACTACATCAAAGGTTTAATAGACACAAAACATGATAGACAGCTGTATACATGCCACTCTTTTAGCACATCAGGGAGGACATTATGCCACACCGATGATTTGACGATAGTCTATTCAGGAAAGGTGGATTACACGCCCTGTCTATTTTCTGCGAGAAAAATGAGCACATTCTGGCAAGCTATCTGGCTGGAAATTAAAAGAAGCTTTTGTAACATGGTTTGATTGAAAGACAGGGATAGTAAGGCAGAGGTTTGACTTGATTGCAAAATACCAGTTTGGTTTATTCAGATGTGGAAGAGCTGAAATCATTCCCCTAGGAAGTGAGGAACGTAAAAAACAAAGTTAGTCCAGAAAGTGATCAGACTGTTAAGAAATAGTATCAAATAAAAGAAAAAAATCACCACTTTTCAATATCATGTTAACCAACAGAATACATTTGGTATAATAATATTTTACACTGACAAATTCTAATTATAGTCTGATCTGACACAGCTAACAATTCCATTCGCATCCATGTTGGCAGTGGGAAAGAGGTTATCTAGCTTAATGCACTAGAGGTGCCTTTTAATTGATATTTGTATTTGGCATCTAGTCCATGAGTGGATCTAGGATTTTGTCCAGGGGGGTGCGGGAGCAGTGATCAATGCTGCTGGGGTGCTTTCTCTGCTCCCAGCTTTCTCTCCCCCACTGGGACAGGCATAAAAGCAGCTGCTGAGGCCTGCTTTTTAAGTCCCTGAATCAGGCAAGAACCTCCCCATAACTCTCAGCACCCTCTCTTTTTCCCTCCTCTGAGTGCTCAGCAGTACTTTCCCTGCCTCCTCTCACATCTGCTCCCTCCCACACCTGTTGCTGACAATGTCCCTGGTTGCTTCTGCAACAGGGGAGCTCCAGAGATGCTTCTACCCACCTCCAGCCAGGCTTTGCAGGGAGCTGGGCTCAGCTGGAGACAAGAGCTGAGGCGGTGGCAGTAGGCAGATTTCCTCTTCCCTGAGCCTGCTCCCTGGCTGGCAGGAAACACTAGGGACAATGGGTGGAGGGGGGAGTAGGCAGAGAGGAGGAACCCACCTACTACCACTGCTGCCACTGTCTCAGGCACAGCCTTGCTGGGACAAGGCAGGAGTGGCTCTGGAGTTCCCCTTGGCCCTTGGGCAGAGTAGGTGCAGTGGTGTAGCTGTGATATAAAAATCGTGGTTCGTTTCTCGGGAGGTGGAAAAAGACCTTCACAGACACACTCTATTAGCAACACAAAAGGTATATATTTGCAAATAGGGTCAGAGAGAGAGACAAAAGATCAATCACTCTGCCCCCGAGCACAATCATTAGCAGGCTTTTATCCCCCCTCTCCTGACCACGTGTGTAGAAGGAGGAATTTTTACAACTCATTTCCGGTTCATACAAACATATATGTAAACATGTCGCTTCATACGTCCCATGTGCATTATAATTAACTACTTAAGTATGCGGGGCGGGTAGGCTTAATATGCATTAGGCTATCACGCGTGCGTGGATGGAACCCAAGGTTACTCAAGGTTCAACCTGAAGGCAAAAATGGCATTTGCTCTTATCTTAGCCTTAGGAATGTGGGGTCATGAAAGAAAGTGTGATTTAGTGTAACAAAGAGATAGTAAATTTGCAGGACAGAGAGGGAGTGATACCTTAGTACATTGGTGGTTTTTCCCATCAATTTCCAACCCCCCCCTTCCCTCTCCCATTAAGGAGACAAGGAGGGGTAGCAGCTGTGTTTTGTTTTTTTTTTTTCCTAAATCTGCTATTGATAATGCATTTTTAATAATATTTCTAACAGCTGCAACCCTTATCTGTCCATACTACAGGAGCAGCAGCCAGGGACAAGAAGATAAGCATTTCCCTCTTCCTTACTCCTCCATGCCCAAAGGCATGTCACTTCCCTTCCTGCTCCCCTTCCATTTCCCCCTCTCCTGCCTCACACTGGGACAACACCTGTGGAGAGGAGAGGTCCTGCCCACCCCAGATGGGCTTCATGAGGGCTGCATGTGCCTTGATATGCATGCATTGACTTTTTTCTGGTAACCAGTCTGCCTTCACTCCTATCCACACAGCCAGGCAATAGCAGTTCCCACTTCCTGCCTGCCCCCCGGGTGTTCTTTGCCACCCCAGGAGCAGACAGGGGGAGGGTGAACAACATGCCCCAAGGCCACTGCTGCTGCAGTCCCCTGTGAGTGCAACCCCCACACAGCCCAGTTGGAGTGGGCAGCTTTTCTCACTCCCGGGACACCATTAGGTAGCAGCAGGCAGGAGAGAATGAGAGAGAGGGGGAGGGAATATACCTCTGAGTGTGGAGGGGAAGGGAGTTGGGGAAATGATCAACTTCCCTGAGACCTAAGTCCTTGGCAGGCTTTTATCCCTGCTCTAGGTGGGGGGGTGTGAGAGATTGGCTGGGGGGTGGGAATCTGGAATGTGAAGAGTTAATGGGATGAGAAGGAAGCCCCAGGTCATGGGGACCCAATCCAGGCCCCTACCTTGTTCCCCCCTAGACTCCACTTGTGGACCTGTCCATGCTCTGTGACCTGGCTAGCTGGCATGTGCTCTGCAGGCTGTTTGAATGGGGTTGTACCCCTAGGGTTTGGACCGTCACACCACCAAGGGTGGGAGGAGGAGTTGGCTTGGTGCCAGAACTACCCCCTGGGCAGTAGAGTTCAGGGGGTAAAAAGTTTTTCGACACAGAACAGCAGGGTGTGGGAGGAGGCAATGTATCCTGGGATGCTGAAGGACTGCAACTTGGCTGGCTCATCTGTGGGGAATGGCCACACATTAATGGAACATAAGCTGGGTAACATGGATCAGAGAAAAACCAGCCCTGGAGAGTCGTAACTTTAAGCCACCTAAAGTGTGATTAAAACTAGTTTCAGGTGTTAATGTGTGGACTATCCAGGGGTTAAGAGCTCCAGGATCTTCCCAAAATTAATGTGTAAAAAGACCCTTAGCGCCAAAAATACCACTTAAGCAGCTAGAAAACTGCCATTTAGATGTGCAAATGAAAAGAGACTTCTACCCTTAATGAGTTTTTAGGGCCTAGTGCCAGGTGAGTGTGAATCTCACCTTGGGATTTGGTGTCTAGGTACATACTGATTTTGTGAATCTGGCTTCTGAACAGCAAGATGAACTGGGAAAGAATAGGCCTATTTTATTTTTATTTCCTGCTATTGATTTTAGTATATTTATTTCAATATACTTTATGTTTTTGTTGGTATAATAGACTACAGAGCAGAAGAAGGTTTTTTGGAATGTTTCACTGTAGCAACTTTGATCTATAACAACTTTATACTGTTTTTATGGAAACAATTTTGTATAGTCATAGCCTGTCATGTCACATATTTTAAGCAGTGAAAGCTTGACCCATTCTATAAAACATACTTACTATGTTCATAGCAACTTTCACTTCAAGTTTCAGAGTACTTCCCAAACTTCAGTTAATTAATCTTCACAAGACCTCTGAAGATGAGTACTTTTATTTTGCATTGTACTGGTTAAATAAATTAGTGAGTAGTTCAAGTTCAAACAGCAGCCGGTAGCAAGTTCAGGGATTAGAAGAACCTAATCCTAACTCTTAAGAAGAAAGCACATGAAACGCCAAATTGTGCATATTAGAAACTGAAAGACGGATCAGTCCAGAAAGACCTAGATGCTGAACTTATAGTTTAGGTCCAAAATATAAATATTTGGAGAAGCAAGGATTTGAGCTCAGGTCCCCCATGTAAGACCCCTGTATAATTGTGCTAGTCAAGAAGCAACAGAGCCATTCTAAATCACTACCTTAATGAACATTTAAGTATATTCTATAAAAATGGAATAACTTCAACAGGAGAGAGAGCCATAGCTGTCACCTCAGAAAACCCTGTAGCCCATTGTTTAAGTCATTCTTCTGAGAAGTAGTAGAGCTGGGTTCAAATTGCTGCTCTAGTCAGTCAGAGAAGGGTTTTGAATCTGGGATCCCTACTTTTCAGGTAAGTGAGTGCCCTTATCATTGGGCTGTTCATACAACTATTAATTCATTCTAGTTTAGAACAAACTTTCCACTAAGGGGTGGAACCTAAGCACCATTGCACTTCTCACCAGACTTGAATGCAATTAAAGTTAGTTTTTCCAGTGCTTTCAACAGAGGCGGGATTTCATCCCAGGAACTTAATAAATGAGAACTATGAGTGACTAGTAGCTGAGCAAAGATTCAGCATTCCTGTTGATTGTTAGAAGAAACATGGTGCATGTTGGAATTAACTTTATAAAATATGAGGCATAATAAGCCAGTGAGAGGAGAATGTAAACACTGAGACAATGACAAGATAATGAAGTTTTATTCTTCCAAAACACGAGTTTAGCAAGACACAAGATAAGTTCATAGGAAAACTGGATCTGTAAGCTCTATTATTAACCACTTACAATTAGGTGCTAAGGAATAATAAATAAGCATAATGGATCACTAACAGTAGTACACAAAGAGTATTTCAATCATTGGGAAGAGTAATGTGCAATCCAGAATGGTAGTTCAAGGGTAATGGTCAAACATGCAGAGTTATTTATTCAAGCACAATTTTATTATTAGAGTGCAGAGAAAATATTCGTAAATTGTAAGGCCAGAAGGGACCTTGGAAGATCATCAGGTCCAGCCCCCTGCACCAGGCAGGAAAGACAGGTGGGGTCAGGTGACTCCAGCAAAATGACTATCCAGTCTCCTCTTGAAGATTTCCAGGGTAGGCTATTGCACCACATCTGGAGGAATCTTATTCCACAGTCTGGACACCCTAGCTGTGACGTTTTTACTGATGTTGAGCTTGAAATGGTCTTCCAGGAGTTTGGGGCCATTACTCCCCAAGGGTGCCCTGTTGATCAGCTGATCACCGAGCCCCTGATGTACTCCCCTGATGTAGTGGTAAACTGCTACCAAGACCCCTCTCAGCCTTCTCTTTTTCAGGTTGAAGAGTCCCAGGTCCCTCAGCCTTTTCTCGTATGGCTTGTCATGCAATCCTGTAATCATACAGGTGACCCTTCTCTGGACTCTCTCAAGTTGTACCATGTCCTTGTTAAAGTGCGGTGCCCAGAACTGGACGCAGTACTTCAGCTGGGGTCTCACCAGTGCTGAGTAAAGCAGGAGAATCACTTCTTTGAAGCGGGAGAATCATCTCCTTCCACCAATTACTCTCTAATTGGTGGAAGCTTTAATTGGACTTAGATGTGGGCATACAATATTTCAAGGGGCAGGGAGCATATGACGGAAGAAACAGCAAGATGGAGAAGAGCATAGAGATTTTAGGTAAAGTAGAAGTATAGAAGGAAAGCATTTCCAGTACAGAGGAATAACATTTCAAGGAAAAGGCTTCCTTTTTATCCTTTTAATGCAGTCACAGAGGGCCATAGCAAGGTTTTTTTAAAACTTTGGTGTCCTAACTGAGCCACCTAGATCCATACTTAGTGCCCAAATCAAAGGTTCCTGCTTTTCAAAGAGAACATAAAGTTACAAGAAAGGGAGAAAAGCGTATATGGAATAAAACAGCCTGGCTAGGTTTTTATATGTAAATTGTATAGGGACAGAATTAACTAACTGATTGAAAGAGGAAAAGAGTTGATTCACCATAACTTAATACACACTTCTATTATTTTATGCCCGATGCCAGAATTAAAATTTCCATCATAATAATTGAGATGGCTACATTGGAGAAAAGTTATAATGTAGGGAAATGAAGAATACTGTATATGGGGCTACAGCTGGGAACTAGGGTAAATGATCTTGTGCAGGCAGAGAGGGGAAATTGAGTACTTCAATGTATACAGCTATATGAACTATTTTGCCCAGTCAGGAAAAGGCCTGTTTATCTTTCCTCCATTTTCTAGTCATAAATAAATAAAAATCATAATATAGCACTAAAGCAACTGCTAAAAGTTAAGGGAAAATAATATATTCAGACCAATCAGGACTTTTCTCTGGGTGAGCATTTTGACATAAATTATTGACATTGAATGGGATTATCTGAACGAGGGAAAAATGTTTTAGAAATAAATGGTGATTATCCTTTTAGATGCCAAAAAATGATGCAACACCAGTGCTAGAAAAAACATTTCTGCTGTGCTAGTTGGAATTATTTTAAGACCAAGATTTACATCCAAATGAATATAGTAAAGCATATAGTAAAGTTAATACTATGATTATGACAAACACTATATATTTTAACAGTACTGAGTGTAAAATGAGAATTGGATTAGAGATTTTTGTTGTCCTTCCTATTGTCTGCTGGCAACAGTTTTTGATAGGAACCTTTGATTTATAGATGTAAATGTTGTGATTGGGTTGAAAGATTCAGAGCCTATTATAGACAATAGAGTCATTAAGGTGCTGATTGTCTCTTGAGAGGCATTAAATCTTGTTGCTAGGGTGAACAATTCACAGTCTTTGCTGTAGATTAGATTCACTAGGGTGCTAAATCCCTCCTGAGAGGTACTAAGTATTCCCAAGTCCCAAGGAGTCAATGGGAATTGAAAAAACTAGAAAACAGAGGCTGTTCAATTGGTTGTTAGATCTGCCTATATATTCCTCTAGTTTTAGAGTAAATTGCCTGTCCTGCAATTTCTATAAGGGGTTATTTATAACCAAATTTGGAGACTATTTAAGAGAAAAGGCGAAATGTTGGACATATCCATGATATTTCCTCTTCATGCAGTAGCTGCTATGTAAAAGAGATGGTAAATGTAAACATATGGGAATATAGATCTTTGAAAGAGAAGTTCTGTATTTAATTAATAATTTAGTTCCACTGAAAAGAATCTGTGGCTAACAAAATTTACCTTTCTTGCTCATACAGAGTGTAAACTTTATCATAATTGTTCTAAGTATCTACATATGTGTTTGAACACTTAGGACATTTACAGTCCTAACAACAACATACAACCCCACATTTTGGAACTGATCATATCAAGTAGCATTTAATGATTTAACTATCAACTGGCACTATCCTTATAATTCATACAGATATAAGGGCCTTTTCTTATATTTAATCCTACTCCACAATGGGAGCAATGCACAGTTCTCCAGTCCTAGTGGAGGTGCCTGGAGACATAGGAAGCTGTCATTTGTATCCATGGAAAGATGCACATAGCAAGATAACTGCTGTCCTGAAGAAGTAAAGGGGGCTGTCAAGAGTTCAAGGACGGAAATTACATCTGACTGCTGCACAACAGGTGGGCCCTGTAATATTGTACAAATACATAACAAAAATGCATACCAAGTTTCCATTAGCAATATGTCTAATTTGATCAGTGTTAGAATGATGTTGTAGCCCTGATGGTCCAGGAATTATGTGAGTCAAGGATTTTTTGCAGGAGCGATATCTTTTATTGGATCAACTTCATAGTTAGAATAAAGTTTGACAAGCTTTTGAGTGAAAGATATTCTTAAAATGGATCAAAGGCAATCTAGAAACTTTTGGCATTCTTTATTTTGATTCAGTCATGCATGTGAAATTATATTTCTGAGTACTGAAATTAAATTGGGCATAGTATTCAATTAGATTAATTAATATATTTTTTTTATATAGTGGAGTAGTAAGATCTGCAGCATGTATTCGGTCTCGATGCTTTAATCTGCCTTTTGAGATCCAGAGACTGAATATCTAAGGGGGAGCTATAGGCACCCCAGAGACAGCAGGGGCTTCCCACTCCGGCTTCCCACGGGTACAAAACCAAGGAGGAAGGTTAACTCGGGAAGGAACAGAAGATACCCTTGGCAAAAGTAAAAAATGGAGCAGTGCTGGGGGGATATCACCTGACTCAGGTTCTAGGGCAGAGAGAGAGAAGAAGCAGCTTAGCCTAATCTCTTCTCTTCTATCTGCCTTCTTTTCTTTTTCTTTAAGTCCTTTTTCTCTTTAGTTGCCCCTTGTCCGTATATAGTTTCTTGTGTTGCTTTCATGGCTTGTCTTTTTCTTTGGGCATTCAGTGGTTAGAGCTACCTCAGTGGGGGTTGGACCAACACCTCAACACCGGGGTGATCACGAGGCTCAGCAAGTAGCCACCAACAATAGGAGACATAGCCGAGATAGGTGAACCTACCAAAGAGATGAAGTTAATAACCAGTCCCAAAGAGGACATTAAGACCAAAGATTATCTAGATCAGAGGGACGGCCGCATTAAGATCAGGTGGCCCATTGGAGGTTGGCATAAGGAAAGGGTGTAGGGGAGGTGGAGCCCCACAAATATCCACCGGGAGGCGTAACCGACCCCGAGGGACCTACAGAAGAAGACACCTCCACTGAAAATATACTCAATGTCATGGCTGATGAGTTCAAGGGCCTTCTCTGGGATGATCGAGGTCCCTCCCAGTGGTCACACAAACCCTTGCCAGGCCCACCACCAGGCGCTTGCGCGAAGGCAAAGCAAGACGGTCATAGAGAGCAATATTCTGCTGCAGAGAAAACAAGTGCTAGAGTGGCCATTCAAAGTGTTGTTGCATTTTTTCCTCATGTCCTTCTGGCCAGTTTATGAACAAAGTTAGCTCATGCTTTCATTTTTTAGCAACATTCTGTAGATGTTCACAAAAGGTGAGGCTCTGATTGAGAGTTATGCCGAGGTATTTTAGGAACGTCTCATGCATAACCTCTTCTCCACAAAGTGATAGCAAGTTTTTGGTCAGTATGGGCATTGTTTAGATTAAATGATGTGACAGCAGTCTCCAACATGCGATATATTCTTCAATTTATACTAAGATTCCATTTATAAATATTTTTAAGTGTAAATAAATTATTAATAAATATTACAAGCATGCTACTGTCTTGTAGATGTCCCAAACAGTGCTTACAAGATGATTCTAAGCTATGGTTCTAAACAACCTACTGATCTCTTAGGGTATGTTAGGGTAGATATCTACATAGCACAAGGTGATACTGAATGCTGAGAGACACTCAGTGATGCTGAGAGATGCTTTCTATGTACTAGCTCTGGAACTGGAAACATCATAGCCATGCTAGTTTGGATCTTATTAGCATATTATGTTCAGCACTGTGCTAATGTGGCTAAACTGCTTCTAGTTTTGAAGCCAGTATGCACAGAGCTACCATGCATTTCTGCACAGCTCAGCTGGTTTCTCCACAGACATGCACTTAGTCAAGTGCTTTGTTAGACTCAAAGCAGTCCTTAGAAAATTCCAGCTCTTAGCTTTCACTTGCTTTTTGACTATGGAAAAATAGATCAACTCCTGTGTTGCAAAGAACTCGGAAGACCACAAGGGGTCAGAATGTTTTTGACACTATGGATTCCCATTTGAAATGTCCAAATCAGTGGTTCTCAACCAGGATGCCATGAGACCCCTGAGGGTAGAAGTGCCACGAGACCCCTCACCAGGTAAAAGTGATCCAGACACCTTGTATACTGTCTGCACTCTCGTGCCTCATTAGGGTTCTCTGATAAACCTAAAGCAGGCAGGAGAACCACCTCATGTGGCAGCCCTTCTTGGTCTGCCTTCCCACCCCCCTACCTCCCAAAAGCCACGTTCTTCCTGGAAATGGAGGCATGCAGGACAGTTCCACCTGCCCCGTGTGCCTCTTTTCCTGGGAGGTGCTGTGCAGGGTTAAACCAAGAGGGGCTTCAGCATGAGGTGGTTCTCCTGCCTGCTTTAAGCTTATCAGAAAAACCTAATGAGGCAGGACAGCATGCACCTGCCACAGTTGTTTCTGGTCAAGTTGTACAGCAGTTGCACCAGGCCGTTTTCCCCAACTGAGGTAGCAGTGGCAGTTGGTTGAAAACCACTGAGGCAGCAAAATGGTTACTTGCCACTGGAGGTGCCACCAAATTCAAAAACGTTGAGGATGGGTGTTATGACTCTGAAAAGGTTGAGAGAGACTGCTCTTCTTGGTTTATCTTATGAGTTGTGTAGGTGTTTTGCACAGCTACAGTGCTAAGGATCTCACAGTCATGTGGCACGCTGGTTGAGAACCATTGACTGAAATGCTATAACAATTATTGATTGCAATTTCAATTAATTTACTAACTTTTTATGGGATCTCAATATAAAGTGTTACTAGATCTTTTCAAAAGACCTTTCCACTCAGTGTGTTGTAGTTTCTTGAAATCCCGGACAATCATTTTGGTGCCTAAATTAGGGGATAGCTTTTTACAAAATTGGTTAGTAATTATACCTATTGAGAATTTGGAAAAGCTGGCCCGTCACGGTTTAATGGACAGTAAACACTGTGCTTTAAATGTCCATAGCATGACGTTCTCTCCTTCCATGCATATTACCTGGTCCCATATATTCCATGATTCTATGCCTGTTAAACTTCCACAATCTCTTATATACCTGGACTATAGGATTTCATGTCTAAAGATGCAACAGGAACCTAATAGAATTCCTGAAGACAGAGAAGGTTAGGTTCCTAAATCGTTTTGATTTCAATGGGAGTTAGGCATCTACTTGGCTTAGACACTTTTGGAAATCATTTTTGGTATCTCTTCACAACTCTTGAAAGCAGAGACTAGGCACCTAAGTCATTTAGAGCCAGCACTTCAGTGATTACATTACACTTTATCTTAGTTTAGGTGCTTGTGCCCAGCTGGGAAAGAGTCCTGGAGGTTGCTACCTTTATTGCAGTTTATGGAATTTATCTAATGACTCTTTAATGCAAAATGCACTAGCAGTTCCAGGGGAAGGAGCTGGAACCCAGAATTCACTTGTACCAGCTGAGTGTCCTTATCAGTGAGCTGCACAGAGTGGTGTTTTCTCTTGCTTAATCTTTTCTTGATGCCTTGAATTTTTCATTACTTTCTGCACAATGGCCCAGCCTCAAGAAGAGGGGAGAAGGATTCTCAGCCCCTCAGATGTTGGTTAAGTTAGTCTCTTGAGAAGTGAAATATGTGGGTTTGAATCACGTCAGGCAGATGAAAGCCTAGAAGTCAACTCTTTCACTTCCTGGGTGAGTGCTGTGACCTACTGGCTGTTATGCAAAAGGTGGCTCCCTCCCCATCATTTTGAATGAAAATAGTTGTGGGAACTGAATTCAGTGCTATTCATGTGTGTTGAGTGACTACATAATCAGCTAAGATGGTAGCCAGGACTGCCGGGGTGGGGAAAGGGGGGCAACTGGGGCAATTTGCCCTGGGGCCCCTGCAAAGCAAAGGCCCCCTGCCTCAGGTCGTGTGTGTACTGTTGGCCCCTGCCCTGCAACATATTGCTCACCAGAATTCTTGGTATTTTGTTTTCATAAAAAAGAGGAAATTGATGTATTAGAGCGTAAGATGTCACTGAATCATTCTCAACATGTCATTGTGAGATTATGGGACTGGTCCCTGACCATGAAGTAAATATTGTACATAGCTGTGTGTGAAACAGATGCTAATTTGAGGCTTAAGTGATTGTTACGTTGATGTCCAAGGGGGAGTCTAAGCCAGTCATGGTAAGGTAACATCTTTCTTTATCGCTGGGCCGCAGTAGAGACAAGGTTGATCAGGCAGAATTATGATTGCCCTAGCCTAGGGCCTAGGCCAAGTAGCCCTGGTTACAGAGTCTGTTGTGAGGAGAGAAGGAACAGGGAAGGCTTTAAGGAGGAGCAAGAGCAAGCCTCTTGTCACACAAAGACCTCCAGGGGAAAGAGTTCAAGTCATGAGTAACCTCATGCGTAAGTTCTGTGGGTTCTTAAGGGCCAAAGTCAGAAATGAATTTGCAAGAATATAATGATTAAAATGATATATATTGTTTTCTTTATATTTGGGAAGGACAATAACAACATTAGACATAACACATATTCAGGTTCATATATTTCTCCACTTCAAAAAATGCTTAAATGCAAAGTGCCTATACATAGGATCACATTCTACCCCAAAGCATGATGACTGTGGGTTATTCCTTTCTACTATACAGTTCATCAGTAAATACAGTCAAGATCTGAACTGCCACCTTGAAACTGTTATGGAGTATCGAATGGCTGGGGAGAGAATGCAAGCACACTACATATCCTGGCATAGTCAGAGTGAGTATTTGGAGGTGTGTGGCAGGAAAGTACCAAATATGATTCTTGAGGAGGTGAGAAATGCTCACTACTATGGAATCATAGATGGGACACCTGATGTCTCTCATACTGAGTAGTTAGTATTTATCATGAGATTTGTACATGAAAAAGATGGAAAATGGAATGTGCAGGAACAATTTCTGAAAATGGTGGACTGCGATAAAAAGAAAAGAGTAGACATCGTGGAGCAGATAAAGAAAGCACTGGTGAAGTGTAAGGTAGAGTTGCAGAACTGTAGAGGCTAAGGGTATGGGAATGCTTCAAATATGTCTGGGAAATACCAGGGTGTGAAAACTAGGATACAAGATGAAAATTCTCAGGCATTGTTTTCACCCTGCAGTGCACTCTCTCTGAATATATGTGGTACCCGTGCCATGGAGAAGAGCCTTGAAGTGAAAACACATTTTCGAAATGTACAAAAGCTGCACACTGTATTTTCATGCAGTCCTGCAAGATGGAAAATTCTTCAGGAAACTGCAAGACTCTCTCTTCACTCCATGTCAACAACTAGATGGAACTCGAGAATTGATGCTGTTTGCCCCCTCCTGAAAAATCCTAATGGGATGCTGGATTCTCTCTTGAAAATTGAGGAAGAATTGGACTTGACAGCAGAAACCCAGGCTGATGTTTCAGGTCTCATTGAATGGATGCAATCCTTTGAATTCACCCTTCTGACTACAGTGTGGGACAAGATATTGCAGTCCATCAATATCCGAAGCAAACTTGTCCAAAGATCCAAGCTCACCATGGAAGAAGGGGTGCAACATGTCAGGAGTCTCCTGGAAGAAACTCAACAGTTGAATGATTCCTGGCCAAATGTTCTCACGGAAGCTAAGGTCATTGCTGAGGGGCTAGGTATCACCACAGAAATCAAGAGAACACACAGAAGAATCCAAAAGATGAAATGTTTCCATGATGAGTCAGCTAATACAGAATACGCAATCTCTTCTCCTGAAGATAAACTCAGGGTTGAAGTGTTCATCGCAGCCATGGGTATTCTCCTCTCAGATCTCCAAAGCCTAGCTGAGACCATAGTGAAGCTCTCAAGCTTGTTCTCACCCATACTTGACCCACCAGCTGTTGCAGAGAATGAAAAAATTGCAAAGTTTGCGGAGTCCCTGTCCACCACATATCCACAAGATATGAACAAGGATGAGTTGCAAGAAGAACTTTGCCTGTTTTACAAAATCAGGAAACTTTCAAATTTGTGCACCTCTGGAGGAGCCATGGACACTGCACTTGAGCTTCTCAACTGGGTTTATGGCAAAGGTGTAGAATCTGTGTTCCCTCAGATATGCATTTGCCTGAGAATGCTCGTTGCCTTGCCAGTCTCTGTTGGATCTGGGGAACACACTTTTAGAAGTCTAAGATTATTAAGAACTACCTGTGGTCAGCGATCGGGGAGGATAGGCTGAACCATTTGATCATGCTCTCAGTGGAGAATGCACTTGCAAAGCAAATAAATTATGATGATGTAATGGATGACTTTGCATCCATGAAGGTGAAAAGAAAAACTTTCCTCTTCTCATTTTGTTCTTAAGTTCTAAACTTTGTAGCATAAGTTTAATAAATGTTTCACCTGCAAAATGTTAATGCCATTGTGCTTTAGTAATCTGTCTTCAAGGTAAATTCTCCCTGCCTAGCCCTCCTTGCCATGGGAATAAGCGGGGAAAGCCCACTTGTTCCCACTCCCCAGGGCAAGGGAAGGAGGAGCTGCATGTGAGAATTGTCATATGTGATGCATGCGTGCAAGAATTCTCGCATGTGGTCCCCCAGCTTTGTACACACATACATAGGTCCTTGTAGGGGGCACTGGTGTGGCCCCCACCATCACACTTGCCCCAAGCCCCATAAACCCTCTGGGTGGCCCTGATGGGAGCAATTCTAATCCCACGTAGCACTTGAACTTAGATCCCTATGTACGTGTTTGCCAGAAAACTTGGGTTTCCACATCCTATACTCTACTTCTGTGGCTCTCTAAATCCTCATTCCCAGTGGTTACAGAATGATTGGCTTCAAGTAAAAAGTTTCTTCAATCATTTAGTGTTGTAAACAATTAGTTGCTCTTGAATAATAGTCAATGGGACTGTAAGATTAAGGCCTGAAACAGCAATTGCTATACCCACACTTCTCCATTAGCTTCTACATGAATTGCAACTAAGACTGAGAGAGAGGAAAGTTATCCCATAAAATACAGACCTGCACCTTCCAAATGAAACACGAAAACTCAATCAGAAAAATTCAATACAGTCCGTGGCAGACTGTGACTTTTTATTTTCTTTCTTTGTTTTTTGTTTAAACCCTGGGAAATGGTACAAATGGATGTGACAGGAAAGGGACAGAGCTATTTTGCTCACCTGAGCACACTTGTGGAGGAGCTACATACATGTATTGACAATCCTCTGTATACATGTAGTATGTTGGCTGGCATGACACAATGCTCTACATGTGAAAGGGAAGCAAAGGGGAGAGAAAAGCTTGGCTGAGGCACTGCCCTTGTTGTGTCCACGCTTCACCTTTCATAAAGCTGTTGTCTGAGTAGCAGTCACTCTTGTGCATGTTCCCTTGCTCCTTGAAAGCAATTTATATCGCTCTTTCTTCCACAGGCAAACTGTCTCCAGCCATTACTATATGAGCCATACACTCTTCCAGGAATGCCTTTGGCTTGTACAAGAAACCATTCTAAACTGCAGTTGCTATGACCTCTGTCAGACCACTCTGAACATTTATTACCCTCGGCACATAGATATTCTCGCTAAACAATTTTATTCCCAGTTTAGCATTAGCTCAATCCTACCATTTTTCAGCTTATTGTCCTTTTAAAGACAAATGCAGTGCTTTATGGTTTCTGATATTTACCCGTGTTGATCACAATCCCTTTTACAGTATTAAAATTAGTGCATGTTGGTTTTTTGTCACATAATAAAGGTTTTCTCTGGGTGCTGCTTTCTTCACCATCCTGAGCCATGTCAGTTGCCTGGGACCAGGAAGTCAAGATCAAACTCTTCGATAGCATTAATTTCTATTCAACCTTTGCTTCAGCATATGTTATTAGTAGGGACCTACCAAATTCATAATTTTGTGATTTTTGCAGAAACAGCGAATTAGGTCCCCTGTGAAAAAGCAAGCAGGAACCACAAAAAAGCAGAAAAATGCCTAGCAAGAAGTTGGGGGAGAAAAGGGAGCTGCAAACAGAGGTGGTAAATCCTGGCATCCTGAAGCTCAGGGGGAGGGAGAGGGCGGTGGGCGGGGTGGGAGATTTTCACAACAAAGCATGGCGGGTCCTTCACACCTCTGATTGGCTGAGTGGCACCAGAAACCTTGCCTCTCCCAGAGATTAACAGGTGGTGACCTGTCAATCTCGGGGGGGGCAGAACTTCCAGGGCCCCTTGGCCAATTAGAGGAGTCTGGAGGGGGGGCAGGGGGCTGCTGTGCTCGGCTGTGGAAATGGCACCTGACACTATGTCAGGACCACGAAATCTGGAGGCAGCCTTCATGAATTGGGTAGGTCCCTATATTCTTAGGTACTGAAGGCATGAACAATGAAGTTGGCCTCAGACCTAAATGTAACATTAGGGCCTTCCATACCACTTGGAGGGATATGACTTCTGCTCCATGCTAACTAGAGGCAGAGTAGAAACTGAAATTGAATCAGCAGTGACATCTAGATGGAAATATGTTTCCCTGCTTCAGGAACAGGAAACTTGTTGCCTGTTTGAAAGCAATTTAAATGATTTGAAATGCTTAGAATTAATCAGAATAACTTTGGACTGCACCACTAATGATACCAAAAGGAAATATAATTAGGCTGATTGTAAAACAATAAAAAAGAAGAGAACTTGGTTTTTCTGACAAGACTAGAAATTTGTTTATTTAAACCATTTTTATTTTATTATACTATATATAGCGGTATTAGAGCTATGACAAACATTTCTGGCTTACAAACACCATATTCTAAATCCTCACTTGTCTACTTATTTTTCCTCTGCTATAATGACTGTCCTGGTGATTCCCTAAACTACAGATCATGAACCCATACTTAGCTAAGCAGATCATTTCACATTGCTTGTTACAGTGTTTGGAATTTACAACCTATCTATGAGCTGTTTATTTGCAAGCAGCCACTTCATAAACACTTACTGCACCGTTCCCTTTATAGACATCTTTTTTTGCACATTGTCTCAATGGACCTTTACTAGTCAAATTGCAAATATGCTTAGCAAATTGCAAGCTTAACTTTAATTTTTGATCACATTGCTCTTTGGGCTTTCACTTATTATTGTTTGAAAATCTATCTGGGTCAGGATGTGACATAATCAATGTCCATGTATTCCAGCTCTCTGTCTCTCTCAGTCTCTGCTGGGGAGAATACAAGCACATGTTCCATAACCACAGTAATCTAAGGCTGGATGGTCCATTTAAAAAAAAATTGTGCATCTTGAAGAACAATATTTTGCCATTGGTAAGCTGAGTTTTAATAAGCTGAACATTTTAGCATCTTTTTTTCTTCATTCAGTGTTCACACACAAAATTTGAATGCCTTTGGGTACTTGATAGGCACGTGGCTGAAGCTGATGTTTGCAGGTGCAGCTTCAACTAGTTTTGCCCATGCTAGGGTTTGTATAAATGCAGGATAGCTAAACAAAGCAGTAGAAATCAAGCGTGTCTATCACAGGTACCAAGCAGCTGAAAAACTACAGACTTCAGTTGTAGGTGCCCTCTAAAAATGTGTAGCTGTCCTCTAAAAATCAGGCATTGAAAATCATGACGATAAGAGACTGAGGAGTCATACCACTTTTAGGAGGACTGCAAGGAGGTGTAAATACCTCCAGGATGAGTGCACAGGGCATGTGCAAAGGAAGCACCAACCTTTTCCTGGGTAACCCTATTCCAGCACATACCCCTAGTTTGATCTCCAGATGATGCCTCTCAACTTGTCTCTGCTGCCTTTTGTGTTGATCTGCTTGACTGAAGGTGGAAACAGTTATCGCATTTGTACTGCCATAATAATTTTCATAGCTGTACAAAGTGACAGCAAAGACTTCTATATCTTTTTATCATGCCAAAATGTGGCTGTGACAAAGGGTAGCAATACATTATGCTGTTTTAGTGTTGTGGATGTCTATTTACTTTACGGCTGGAGAACATGGGCAGCCAGAGTTGCTGGCACTTTTCCATCACCTTGGATGGGGGCTCCCAGAGTTTGAGGGGCCCAGTCCTGCATGCCACAGAAATTCCTGCACTGGTGTCTCCCCCTCCCCCCCCCCCACCAATCCCTGGAAATCCCTGTCCAGTTTTCCCTACTTTCAGAGACATACCACCAGTAATCTCCGGGACGCATCTCTGCAAGCAAGAAAAGAGGGGTTTCCTGCTTTGAGAGACTCACCCTGGAGATGGCTGAGGTCATGATTCTGGAAGTGGAGACCATGCCACCTATTGTACTGCCTGTTGATCTTGCAGGAGAAATGGGTGATGCGATTCACCTACCTGTGCTAGGACACAGCCAATGGCTTTATACTTTCCCAGGCTCAGGACTTCCTGATCTCAGAAGGAGATTAAGTAGAAGCATTGACAGCAGCAATACACACTCAGTCATATTGGTTCTCATCACAAAGCTATCCCCCCAATTTGATCTCAAGCTGACTTCTAAGTAGAAAAGCCAAATGAAACAGGCTTTGTCACTACAGACTCAGGATAAAAGTTCAAAAGGCTCTAGAATCATAACAGTATATAATTTAATGTCAGGTTAAATTCACATGTCTCCCTGCTTACAGGAAATATACTCTAGTGCTAATTGCCAACCCCAAGGACTTGCCCTTGCCCTTTCTCCCTTGTATAAACCATGCATTTTGCACAAGGGGCAGGCAGGGGAACCACACTCAGGTTTAGAAACAGACTTTGCCAAGTGAAGTGGATGATCTGCGCTTGGATATGTTCAAAGTTCATTTTTGGTGTAATTCTAAACATTGATTTCATTAGATTTATTAGGAATGAATTTATACACATCCTGGCATAGGGACAAATGTGGGTTGCTGTATTTCTACAAGAATGTTTCCATAAAATATATCAGTAGCCTCAATCTAATATTTGGGAACAATAAAATCAGTCATTGAGATGTCTGCTTTCTTGGCAGCAAAATGAAGTTTTATGTTGGTTTCTTACAGGGTACTAAGCATAACTTTGATCGCAGACTTCTGGACTTTGAGTTGAATACTTATAGATTTTTTTTCTGAATAACAGATTTAAATTATAAATATGTAAAATATCAAATATTACAAAGATGAGAGGCTGAGAAAAATAATAAAGATCCTGAAGAAACTGCAGAGAAAACAGGGAAATTAATGTTTTCCCTCTCAGTAGTTACATCATGAATAAGATCGTGCCACTAATAAGTGCCCAATGACAGCAGCATATTAAAGTTATTTGTTTTTTTGCTACAAAAGCACCATTTTTCCCCCCAAGTAGGCTAAATGCCTGGGGTACATTTGAAAACCCAATTTAAATTCTGCTAGGATATCTTGTGCCAAGACACATGTGAAGAATGATTTTGGTATTAAGTTGTTTCCTTACCTGACCTCTGAAGTCAACACTTGATTGTTGATCCTGTAATAATCTCAGTTCAATCTAAGCAAGAGCACACATACTAATTAGCCAGATGAACTAAGCACCTGTTCCTTCAAAGTACTGAGTACCTCCTGGAAAACTGCTATTTCAGTAGTAATTGTGGGTATACTTGCCAAAGAGTGGTCCAACATTTCACAGGTCTGGGTCCTAAGACTACAGGATTCCTCCCCCACTCCTGCACCCATCAACTCTATGTTCTTCATCTTATTTCCAGCACATGTATTTTGGTAAGCAGACATCAGTTTCTGTGAAATAATCTGTAGTTTACTGCCATAAAACTATCTTGGAGTATAATGGACTGAGTAAGCCCAAGGTAAAATGCAGGTCATAGTTCATTGGTAAGGTGGAAAGCACAGTCTTACTTTCCATTCCTTTGGAGAAGAAGGCAAAGTGCACTCTCCCTTCCCTAGTGTCCCATTTTCCTTTTTACTCGCTCATCCTGAGAGCCTAGACAGCATGCCTGGTCCTCCATCTCTCCAAGGAGGGAAAGCACTGAGGTTATAACAGGATGTAGTATTTGTCACTCCGGATGGTAATTACACTACACAGTGACACAGTAACTGGCATGATGATAAGAGGTGCTGAATCTACAAAAATCCTCTGGTGAGGATGGGGGTGGGAGGCAGGGATAGTTGTTGTAGAGACTCATGGGCTCGGAGTGTATAGGCTTCCTTTTTAGGGAAAGGGGCTTTCTGGTGTGGAGAGTACATGTTTCTGTGGGGGAGATAATAGGTCAATGTCTACACTTAATGACACTTAAAATATTAATGGTATAGTATGGGATATAGACCCTGTCAGGCCAGGCCTCTCTTGGTCTGCCATCTGGTGCCATATGAACCAGTACAACCTGTTCCCTGGTCAGGATGTCAGTGACTCAGCGGGCACCCCCCTGGGCTAGTCTGGGTAAAGAAGGTGCGTGGACACCCAGCAGGACTAAAAACAAGACCAGTGAAAGGGCATATGAGCTCCCTGTGAGCCAATGGCTATCCATATCTGGAGAGGAGATGGGCATCACCAGGCCACTTTGCCCAAAGAATCATCAATTATGCACAGCATCTAAGGTGCCCCAATGGTTTCACTGACCTTGGGATTAATTGACTGACTGACAGATGGAATGTAGTAAAGAAATTGAGATATAATAAAGAAATTGCCCAGCCATGGTGATGTCAGCCTTATACATTTGTATAGTAATGATAATAGTCAGGTGCTTTAATTACACAATATTGAGCACGTGGGGAGTATCAAATTATTTTTATCCTGAAATTGTCTTGTCCAATTTTACTTTATAAGAACTAGAGATAACCATCCTGCCATCAGTAACCTGTAACCAGCAACATGCCAACCCTGTGTCTGATTCGTCTTAATCTTCTCTCATTTCTGTCCTCTGACTGCGACTTAATTAGAGCATATTCTTTCTACAGGGCAATTTTTAATTCTTCTCTAGTTGCCTGGGCTACAGAATAATGCTACTGAGGTCCCACTTTGCCAGCCCAGAATAAGAAGAAACAAGGGAACATGGGGGTCAATATTTTCCTCAGTCACAGTATCGTATGTTGCTTGGATCATTTTAGCTTTTCAGTGTACAGAGGATCTCATAATGTGCCATCATGCATCATGGCTCACAATTTCTCATCTCCATTAGCTTTATTGATCATTCTTCTAATTAAATTTCATTTGATTTCATTTAGCAGCTCATCATCTGCAGACAGAGTGCATCTGACGTTGAAGTTTCGGGTGAACATATTCACATGGAGAGAATTGTAATCAAAGGAATACAAAGGCCAGGGCATAATTAATCAACATGACACTCCTTAGTACTGTACAGTTCAGTGAAAAGCAAGCAATAATCCTGAAGGTATTGTTATGAGTAAGTGACCTACCTACCTGGGGGAATTGAAGCGTTATAGACTCTTCCTACTCACCTATGTCCAGACCCAAGATCCAGGGGCATGCTTTGCAAATAGCTGGGATAGCATGGGGCTTTACATCCTCAAACTCTGGAGGAAGGAATTGCAATCTTTCCCCTAAATTAGCAAAGATAATATAAAGATGATCCTTTCCCAAATAAAATGTGTGTAGACTCTGGATCCAATCCCAGACCTCTGCACCACATGTTTTCCCTGTGATCTGAAGTGACTACGAATAGGAAAAATAAAAATAATGTAATTATTTTTATGTTTATGAATCAAGGCTTCCACCTGTGATGAATTAATGCAAACTAAATGCCAACAGTAACGGTTAGGGATCTGTCAGCTTCTAAGGATTCATTTTTCACTTTGGCAGCTGGATTCTGCATTGATATTAATAAATTGTATCATACCTAGCTCATCCTGAAGTAGTTATAAAAGAAACATACTCTTGGTATCTAATAAAATATATATAGTGAAATTATTTCAGATGGCTTTGCTGTTTAATTTTCTTCAACAGAAAATTAATTACAATTTCTGAGCCAGAGACCTTTGCTTCAGGACAAGGAGATTCAATCTTATAGATGAATGAAAAACATATTCTTCCTGTTACTGTACTAATACATGAAACACGCAGTTTAGAAACCTGCAAATTTTGTTGTAGAAATTAATCAGGATTAAGGAAATAACTAGCACTACTCATGTCAAGCACAATAACTGTGGGGTTTAACATCAGGCCAACTAGTGTGAATATCGTGCTCCGCACCTTCAAGTCACATTGGGAAAATACTGGATCCTGACTCAGGCAAGCTGCTGATGTGTTCACCTTTCAAGATCTGGCCCCAGTTAAATAAATTACTGCTAGCCCCAGGCAATCAAAAAATGCCAACAGCTTTTTAATAGAATATTCTAGGAACATAGGACTGAGCAGGACTTCCCAGGTCACTGGGTAAAGTTGCTTGCAATTTCAGGCAGCCAGCCATACCCTTTCATAAACTGATCATGCTCCTTTTTAGGGTTCTGCCTCTGTTTGGAAGATTGTTACAGAACCTCAGACCTGTGATGGTTAGATATCTTTTTTCTGATTTTCAGCCTAAATGCATTCGTGGCCACTTGACTTTTTTTTAATGCCAGTACTGGCCTTTAATGTCAATAGCTTTTTTTCCCTCTTTTGTGTTTATCCTCCATCCTTTGGATGTGTTTATAGAAGGCAATCAAATGCTCTCTTAGCCTTCATTTTGTTAAACTAAACAGGCCAAGCTTTTTGAGGTTTTTGTAAAATTCCTCTGATCATCTTGGTATCCCTTCTGCAGCGGCCCATGCCTAAATTCGTCATTTTTGCACATGGATGGTATGGAGTATTCTGCATGAGATCTTACCAGTTCCTTGTGCAATGTGATCAATACTTTTTCCCTTTCTTGGAAATACCTCACCTGATACATTTTAGGAATGCATTTGCCTTTTCCATAGCTGCACACTCTTGGAAACCTATAAAGGAAATATGTTATTTATATAGCCCACACAAAAATAAATATTTGTTAACCTTCTAAAACCAGTCCATACTTCTCATATATTGTTTCTAAGACATCATCATCTATTCTTTTTAATGTAATATTATCTAATCTAATTTCTACTATTCTATTCAATCTAATCTGGTTTGTTTGATTAATCCCAGCCTATTTTATTCAAATGAATCTATCTTGGTTAATTCTTGGTATTTCTCTTGTGCCTATACATTAGTATCTAAGCAGTTGTGTTAACATTACAAATGTAGTTTCTTTCTGTCTGTAACTGAAACAGACGTGTTCTCACTTTCACTCTTTGCAGCAACTTTTTTAATTCACTGAGACGGGAACGGAGAAGCAAAACTAACAAATCTCACTTTAAAAGGTCAGGTTTATTGTCTCTATTATAGAAATTTCCATAGAAATAAAAGCAGATGAGTCAGTTCTACCTTCCAGTTACTTTTTAAAAAGTGATCTTTCTGAACAAGATCTTGGATCAGTTAAGCCAAAGTGTAATAAACACCAAATGTTTATGAATAGAAATAAACACAGCTCTTGAGTCAGAGGCTATATCTTTTATTAGACCAACTAAAGAGCAAAAAAAAAATCTTTCTTTGCAAGCTTTCAGTTACAAAAACTCTTCTTCAGGCTGAAGAGAATTCAAAGACTTTAAAAGAAAGACATTTTTTTACTATTGTTTAGTTGGTCTAATAAAAGATATTGTCTCTGAGCCAAGAGCTTTATCTCTCTTTCTTAGACCAACATGGCTATCACATCCATCCCTGAAACATGGTAAGTTATCATATTTAGGTATTTGGAAATGTAAACTTCATTGCTAACCAAGAAAGAAGAAATTTTCACCTCCCTGCCTGACACAGATGCCTCCAGGGAAGCAGCCTGCCTATTCTGCCCCTCACAAAGCAGCCTTCTCACCAAAGGACTCTGAGGTACCCAGGGGAATAAATGTCTACCCTGCATCCTTCTTGCGCAAAATGAAGGGTTTTTTTCTACCTAGGGTAACTTTTACAGTCTGAAGAAGGGTGTGTGTAGCTGAAAGCTTGCAAAGAGACACATTTTTTTGCTCCTATTTAGTTGGTCTAATAAAAGATATAGCCTCTGACCCAACAGCTTTGTTTATCTCCCCCTCTCTTAGACCAACATGGCTGTAACGTATATGTTTATTAACACATTCCTATCTTGCTTTCACTCCCACCTCCCCCCATTACAAAAACAGACTGATAAGTGGAAAATTTTGTTAGGATAAAAGTGTCAGGCTCACCTTAATTCTCAGGTGCTGAATGCCTGCTGTGACTTTAATAGCCAGCTTATAAAGTTTACTGCACTTCACGCTAGAGGGTGAAAATGTAATTACTGTATTGTTTTGATTACACTTGACTCTGCATATCAATTGACCCCACATGTTCAGGTTCAATTTTAGAAAAAATAGCTTTATTTCTGAATGTAAGTCAGTAGATGCAAAGACCTTTAACTGACATTATTCTTGCAAAATCCCACAGGACAATCAAATAACCAAGGAAAGGACCCAGATGGTAAATGCATTAAAATGCTAAAATAATTGTAATGAGAAGTTCTGATTTGATATTTTTATTGCATGCATAAGAATATGGCAAGTTCAAAAGTCAATATTATTGGGAGCCTGATTGTAAGAATAAGATGAATGTGATTTTTTTATGGTTATTTTGGAGGGAAAAGAGAAGATTGAGGAATAATCAGGACAAGATAACAATTGTGTTGTGAAGGCCCATGAAAGTCTGTCTGATGTTTAAACAGACAAACTGGTTAATCAGTACTACCAACACACAAGTTGATACCACTAATTAAAGTCCTTTTGAGTATTCCAGATAATCAAGTTGATTTGGAAACCAGTTATCTTGTCCTGCAAACATTTTTGAGATTTTTTTTTTCTGTCTTCAATGGGGACAAAATATTGTGGGGAGGAGTGGCAGGGACACGGGAAGAGGTTTTTTGTTATATGCCTACATATAGATATATAACAGCAATCTTGGGAAATAATAGAAGAGGTGAGACTTGGGTATATGTTAATCATAGGATGACTGTGTGCCACCAATATGATATGACCATGAAAAAGGTGATCGTAGGATAGATCGAGGCAAAAAATATTACTGCCATTTTACAAGGTCACTCTTGGGTCATTACAAGATCTCTAACAAGGTCCCATCTAAATAAGGGATGCAACTCTGGCTACCCATGTTCCAGAAAGAAAAATTAAAGCTGGAACAGCTACGGAGAAGATTACTAAAAAGATGGGAAGTTTGTAAGGAAACTGAATGAGCTTACTATGGCAAAGGAGATATGACAGTTTTATAAATACAGTAGGGATGTTTACTGAGAGGGAGTAAAGCTAAAGAACAGATTGGTCTACACAGTAAACTGGCTAGGAATAACTTAGTGGAAATTACAAGATAGCTTCTAGCCATCAGAGGAATGAGGGTCTATAAGAATCTCCCAGTCTGAGTAGTGGATCAAAGCCCTAACTGGTTTTAAGAGTGGGTGTGATCACTTTCTGAAAGGGTTTAGACCATATGGTTGCCTGCAGTTGCAAAGAGTTGGATTCAGTGGTCCAGATGGTCCATTCCATCTGGACCACTGTGTTAGTCAGTATGTTTAATAGTATTCTAGGTGAGGCTATTGCTATTTTTAATATTCTGTTGCCTGTATCCTTCTGGTATCTTTTAAGAGAACGATATTGAATGATATGGGTCTGATTACTGTGTCCCATTGGTCTGCTTTGCTTTTGTACTTAAGCCTGACAGTTCAGATCAGTGGGGATAGGATGCCATGCCCTACAATAACCTCTATTGGTATAAGGCAGAGCGACCATGGCTTCACCCTGAGCTCCTATGCTGCACTGATGCCCTGGGCCATGCTGCCCTGGGCTTGTGGGCTGTTGCATTGCCCCAGCACCTAGGGCAGTGGCAGGAAATGGAAACCAGAGGAGGGAAGGGGATCCCAGAGCCTGATGGGGGCGAGAGGTGGGATCCCATGGGCCTGCAGGCCATCAGTTGGACAATACTGGTATAGAGCAACCTTAGTACTGGTAGGTCCTACAGCACTCTCACAAAAGGACTCCCTGTGCCCTGCAAACCTTACCTGCTGGAACTTACTTTCAGGGTTACTTGCAGCCTGTGTGCTCTGGAGCACCCTGAACTCCACCAGGAAGTAATCTAGCACTGAACCAGCCCCTAACTTCTTTTTATCCCATCTCCAGATGTGCCCCATCATTCCTGAACTCAGTTAAAGATTTGGCCCCATCCATTTGTATTTCTGCTAAGACTTCCATTAGGGTAAATGGCAAAGGCTAATTATTTTTTCAGACTGGCTGTGGCTACAGCACATGCAATATGTGTTGCTCCTTGTCCCCTCTTGGGTTCCTTGCTTTCTTTTTTTTATTGCTTCCCTCCTAATAGTGTTCCAAAAGGCCTCATGTTCACATGTGCTGCATGCGTATACAGAGCCCGCTAGTCAACCCTTCCCATGCTTTAAATCATTGTATCAGAACTATGGAAGTGTTTTATGTGATGCTGTCTGAGCTCCACAGAGGAAGCCTCATTCTGCAGCCTTTTCCATTGCACAGAGTTCATTGGGTGCTGCTGGCAAGCATCTGAGCCAGACAAGGCCCTGCAGAACAGCATTCACGCTGAGCAAGTAAGATGAGCAATTGCTTTGGAATAAGCAGCTCAGGTGTGGGGCTGTCTCAAAGAGCCTTTTCTCTGTGCTAGTCACTTAGGGTGGCAAGTCACTAGAGTGTTTGTCTAGAGAGAGTAATGAGTATTTGTTTGGGATTTTTGTTCTTTTCTTTTCTTCCCCCCTTTGCAGTGACTGAGTGACAGGGCTTGCTCTGGGTAGGGCTGGTTTAGGTAATTGAGGGGTGGAGCTAGGATAGGTAGCATTATAAAAAGGCCACCTCTAGCAAACTGGAAACAGTGAACAGAGGGCAGCAAACAGAGACGAAGTTTGCTTAGGGAGCTCACTTGAGGAGGAAGCCATGGAGCAGGAGACTCTGTGTGTGCATGTGTGTGAGCATGGGCAAAGGCCCCTGTGCAGGTGTTTGGTGTGCAGGTTCTTGTGCTGTGTCTTTCCCCCCGCTCTTTTGCCCCTACATCCTTTTTTATCTCTTTCTTTATAGCATAGGTGTTCTCTGGGAGACACAAATGGAGTCTGGGTCAGCTGTTGTGACCTGTGTGGGATGCTCCATGCTTGTGTTTCTCCCAGAGGGTCAGGAGCATTTCATTTGTAGCAAGTATAAGCCCAGGAGGAAAAGGTTCAAAGATTGGAAGCATGGGTATCTATGCAGCATTGCATCTGAGACCAGGAAGATTACTTGGACAAGAGTTGTGAGAGGCTGGCACTGGAGAAGCCAAAAGGCAATGATAAGTGGCAGCATATGACTACTCAAAGAAGGAGGGTCCCCCGAATTTAAGAACAGTGGACTGAAGTCAGCAACCACTTTCAGGCATTCTTCAGTGGAGCTGCAGAGGAAAGGGAGAGAAGAGGACATCTGCAGACATGAGGCAAAGGAGGCAGCAGCCTAGAAATCAGAAAATGCAAGGCCTCAAGGACATGGGGTCCAGGACCACTGAACCAAAACAGAAGAGAAGAGTTGTGGTGGTTGGTGACTCCCTTTTGTGGAGGACAGAGGTATCAATTTGTTGCCCAGGTTTGGGGTCCTGGAAGGTGTGTTGTTTGCCTGGAGCCTGAATTTAGGACATCAAAGAGACTGCCAAAACTCATCCATCTTTCAAACCACTAGCCCTTCCTGCTTGTCTGTGTAGGCACCAATGACAGGAGTAACCAGAGGAATGACCAGAATGATCAGAAGTGACTACAAGGCTCTTGGCAGGTAGATTAAGGAGTTTGAGTGGTGTTCTCATGTATTCTTCCTGTGGAAGGTAGGGGTCCAGGCAGGGACCATTATATCCTGAAAGTGAACGCGTGGATGAGACGATGGTGTCAACGTGAAGGCTTTGCCTTCTTTTGCAATAGGCAGATGTTCGTGGGAGGAGGACTGCTATCAAGAGAAGGGGTGCATCTGATGAGAACGGGGAAGAGCATCTTTGAGCATTGTCTGGCCAATCTAGTAAGAAGGGCTTTAAATGAAGTTCCATGGAGGATGGTGATCAAAGCCCTCCAGCAGCAGAGCATTCAGTACAGAGGAAAGTACTTGAAGAAGCAATTCAGCTCCAAGAAAAGGCCAGAGAACTATGGGACAACAACAAGTAGTGCAAAAGGGAAGCATGACAAGCTTTATTTGTCTCAAGAAGTCTATGGACTGACAAGAGGCAAGGCGTTGCTAGACCTAGTACTGGCCAAAGGGGATGATCTAGTCAGTGACCTGAGAATCAAAGGGAAGCTTGGAGACAGTGACCATGAGTTGATCACTTTCTCTATTCATCGCAAAGCTGGCAAGTCAGTCAGAAATACAAAAGTCCTTGACTTTAGGAAGGGCAACTTTCACAAGCTTAGGAGGCTAGTTGTTCACGCTATGAGAAACCACAATCTGGCAGGGAGGAATGTCCATGATGAATGTTACCTCCTCAAGGATACAATCCTTGAAGCACAAGGGAAGTTCATTCCAACCCGCAGAAAAAGTAACAAAAGGGCTGGATGACCCCCTTGGCTCAAGTGGGAACTCAAGGACCTCCTGCACCTAAAAATGAAGCTTATAAAGGATGGAAAATGGGAAACACCACTAAGGAGGAGTACTCTGCACTAGCCCACACCTGTAGGGAGCAAACTAGGAAAGCCAAGGCTCAAACTGAGCTCAAACTGGCCACTCAAATCAAGGACAACGAAAAGTCCTTCAAATATGTGGGAAGTCAGAAAAAGAACAAGGGTAACATTGGACCCTTATTAAACCAAATGGGGCAGCTCATAAACAACACCCAGGAAAAAGTCAATCTCCTTAATGACTACTTTGTGTCAGTCTTCCATCAGCCCAGTGGGATCACCCTACCTGACAAGAGGCAGGATCACCAGAGAAAGGCCGAACCTGCACCCATCATTACCATTGATCTTGTGGGGGAACACCTTGAGAGACTGGACATCCACAAATCAGCTGGCCCAGATGAAATGCACCCAAGAGTGCTAAATGAACTAGCTGACATTATAGCACGGCTTATGGTGAGTATATCTGAGAACTTGTGGTGCTTGGGCGAGGTGCCTGATGATTGGAAAAGGGCCAATGTGGTGCCTATCTTCAAGAAAGGGAGAAGGGAAGTTCCAGGAAACTACAGGCCAATTAGCTTGACATCAGTCCCTGGAAAGATCTTGGAAAAAATCATCTATGAAATCATTACCAACATCTTAACAGAAGGTAATATTCTGAGAGATAACTGACAGCTTTTTGGCGGGTAGATCTCATTTTACCAACCTGATTTCCTTCTATGACTAGGTGTCGCATTACCTGGACAAAGGAGAAGAGGTAGATATCATATTTTTGGACTTCAAGAAAGCCTTTGTCCTGGTGTCCCATCATGACCTCATGAAAAAATTGGGCGATTGTGGCCTAGACAATTTAATGGTCCAAGGGCTGGGGAACTGGCTCTGTGGGTGGACCCAGAGAGTAATAGTTGATGGAACTTTATCAACTCTGCGCACTGCAACCAGTGGTGTCCCCCAGGGCTCCATTCTTGGACCTGCACTCTTCAGTGGGTTTATAAATGATCTGGACTCAGATGTTATAAGTGGAGTGGTTAAGTTTGTCGATGACACCAAGCTATGTGGAAGCATGGTCACCCTAGAGGATAGGCTGGCAATCCAGGCCGACCTCAACAGGCTTACAAGGTGGGTGGATCAAAACCTGATGGCATTCAATGCTGAGAAATGCAAGGTGCTCGACCTTGAGAGAAAGAACCCACACCACATTTACAGGCTCAGCAGTGCTATGCTAGCTAGCACCATGTCTGAAAGAGACTTGGGGGTCATGATTGACCACAAGATGAACACGAGACACCAATGCAATGCAGCAGCCAGCAAAGCAAACAAAACTCTGGCTTGCATCTTCTGATGCATCTCAAACAAGACGCGGGAAGTCATCCTTCCACTTTACTCAGCCTTGGTGAGACCACAGCTGGAATACTGTGTCAAGTTATGGACTCTGCGATTCAGAAAGGATTTCGAGAAGCTTAAGAGAGTCCAGAGGAGATCCATATGAATGATTACAGGACAAGAGAGCAGGCCTTATGAGGAGAGGATAACAGACATAGGACTCTTCAGCCTGGAAAAGAGTAGGCTCAGGGGTGACTTGGTGGCAGCCTATAAGTATATAATAGGAATGTGTGAAGCTTTGGTCACTGATTCAATTCAGCAGAGATTTGGCCCAGTTCAGTGGCTGAATCTCTGAATCCGAATTGAATCAGGAGATCTTTTAATCTCTCCAAATCAAATCAGAACCTTTGAATCAATTTGGAAAGATTTGATGATTCGGACATAGACACATTTTTAAATGTTTTTTCTACATACCTCAAGGTACCAGGCAGCTTGTGAATGCTGAGATGCTGGGATGGATGGAGCATGCCACAGGAGCACAGGGGGTCCCCAGCGTGCTTGGTAGCAGACCTGGAAGTGGACCAGAAGCATTTCCGGTTCACTTCCACATCCGCCGGGGAGCATGTTGGTCCTGGAATAGACTCCTCCCAGAAGTGGTGCAGTCACCTACTCTGGATTCCTTTAAGAAATACTTGGATGTCTATCTTGCTGGGATCATTTGACCCATGCCGACTGCCTGCCCTTTGGGCAGGGGGCTGGGCCTGATGATCTTGCGAGGTCCCTTCCAGCCCTAATGTCTATGAAATGTATGCAAGGAGGTCAAAATGCAAAATACATCTGATATATGTATACAGATGTGAGTAAAATGGGAATAAACAAGATGAGCTGGAAGCTGCAGCCTGTGAAAATAACAATGATCTGACTGACATCACTGAAACCTAGTGGGACAGAACTTATGACTGGAATGTCAACAGAAAGTTATGCTCTTTATCAGAAGGATGGTGAAAAAAGGTGCTGATGTTGCCTTGCATGTAAAAAATGCATACACTTGTTCCTTGGTTCAGGAGAAAGAAGACAGCAAAGCAGAATGCATTTGGGTGAAGATGAAATGTCTGCCTTCATTGGCATGCAAGGTCTCTGCAGGATACATGATCCAACACTGAAACATATTTGGCTGTCTTGGAGGATATCTTAGCATTCATTATCCCTGCTTCTTCTCAGGCTGCAGCATGCTGTTGCAGCATGCATGTAGATGCATTATAAGCCAGTGCCAAAACCCTCCCACTTCCCTGGACTGGCTCCTGGACTGAGCCTACATCACAGGATCAATCAATGATTTGCCCTCTCTCTGTCTTCCTGTGGTTCAGGACTCTGGGACTTTCCACCCATTTGTCTTCTTGCAGCCTGTTTTTTCCCTCCTCAGCAAGCCCACCAAAAGCATGAAGCCCATGCTTTTTCACTTAACTTGCCCAAAATTGCAGTTTCTGCAAAAATTACATAATTACAGTTTCAGTAGGTCCCTCTTTATGGTAATGTGTTTCAATTGTTTTGCTTGTGTTACTATGGTCAAACACTTAGTCAGTGATTTCCTGTTTACAGCTATAAAAACATGAAATCTAGCCTTGCAAGCCTGTCTCTATGCAAATTACCCAAAGTTTGTTCCAGTTAATATGTAATGGAGGATATATACAAGTTCCAGGCACTTATGCCAAGGCTTCTAATGTGTTCCTCACAGAATGGGCGTCCTGGGTCAGGTATCCTGAGCCAGGTAGTCTGTGGTCATAGGCAACCATTTACCCAAGGGATCCCTAAAATTTCCACTTGAAGCCTTCACATGTGGCTAGAAAGCACAATACCTGAAATACTAGGAACCAACATCACTGCTAGAGCAGTTTAAAGTGTCCTTGGTTTCACTCAGAATCAGCTTATCTGCATGTTGTTTTTCTGTAATTTATATAATACTAAATGCACACTTCTATGCATCAGTTATTCATCATTTTTATTATTTGATTTTTATTAGCCATTTAGCATTATTTACTGTTATCTAAGGTTGGTTTTCCAAGTGAATCATTCAGTATTGCTATGTGGTTATTACAGTATCACGGCTTCCACATTTTGATGAGTCTTTAATAGTCTGTCAAAGCTTGAGTATTATACCATGCATGATTTATGGCATAATCCTTGGTATTTTTAACTCAATGTTTTGTGTGTGCTCAGGGTGGGTGTAACTGACATTTCAGTAACCCACAAGAAAGACAACACTTTACTATCCAGAACATCTAATCTGCTGTATGTAAATATTAAATCAGTTAAATTTTAGGAAACAGCTTAATTCAGTAGCATTATAGCATTCACTTGCCTTGCAATCTTACTAGTTATAATATCATCACTATGGAAAAGAAATGTCAGGCTCTGTGAATCTAGAGACTGGTCTCTGAAAGCAGACATGATGGTCTTGCTAACAGCTGTATATTTCTTCACAGCAGGAAAATCATTAGTCAGAAGGGAAAGGTCAAACTTATTGATCACAACTTGTCAAGGATCACTTCTCAGAACGATATGGAAAAGAACTTCTGAAGTCCTTTCTATACTCTGCAGACCCATTCCCATTACTTTACCTATCTTCTAACCAGGTTATGCATCTGCTTAAACAAAGTGGTCTCTGAGAGCAGTGCCCTAAGGAATCTCTGTGGGTTTCCCCTTTCTTTTGCTTTTAAGTGACTGAGTCAGTCATTTCAAGCTGTTTGGGGTAGAGACCATCTTTTTGTTATGCCCTTAGAGTGCCCAGAACAACACAATTAATTTTTACCAGGGCCTGAAGGCTGGTAAAATACAAATACACAAAGGTAATACTTATGGTAATACTGTGGGCTCTGACACATGTGCAGGCCCCCACTCTAGCTCATGGTGCTTTACATAAAGTGCTATGAATTAGAACACCGCCCATAACCCTAGAAACACTCACCTGTTGGGTGGGGGGGGGGTAGGATCAAGCTCCACTTTGGAGATGATCATGCCCAAGGAGCTTGCCTGCAGCCTCACTCCCCTAGTCCTGCCCCCACTCCCTCTCAACTCTGGTGCTTCCTGCAGCAAGAGAGTGGAAAGAAGGAAGGGGGGAGAGCTGTGGATTGGGGTTTGCCTGGCCTCAGCTGCCGGGGGGCACAATCCACCTGCCACCCCCTCCTCCAGCTTAGGCCAGGCAAACCCCAGCCCAGATCTCGCTCCCCCTCCTCTCTCCTCCTTCCCTTGCTGCAGACAGCCCTGGGGGTGGAATTGCACTACACCAGCCCAGCCTTGATCCCACAACAGATTGATCCTAGGGAACAAAAGTTCCCTAAGGTGCTCCAAAGTGTAGCTCCTTCATCTGATCCTTCATCTGCTGAAGGTTAGTTTGTCATGCAATTGGCCACTTGTAAAGTGTTCTGCAGCCGTGCATGTGTTTCATGGCACAGCTGTAGAGTGCTTTCAGGGATCCAATTGTATGACAAATGAAACTTCTGTCTGCGTCTGATATGTCACTTGGAAGTGTGACACGAGAACTGCAGGTACATTTTCTTAATTGTTTTCCTCTTTCTTGATTTTAATTATTTTGTCCTGTCTCCTCTGTAGGCAAGAAGTGGTTGCTTCAGCACAATTAATTATACACTCATGTGCTTAGGAGCTTTGACATTCAACTGCACTTCCCCAGGTGCTTTACTGCTAAATAATCTTTGTAGCACTCCCGGGAGTGCCAACCAGGATTAGAACCCCCCTTGTTTAACTTTTTTTTAAATTGTCCTCCTCTCTTGGTCTGAGTATGAAGATATTAAAGTTGGTGAAGAAGAGAAGATAACATTAGCCACTTTTTGCAGTTTATTTGAAAGGTTGGGATTTCTTTTCATTTGCTTCACACCATTCATTATGCCCAGGCATGGTACAAACCATGAATGTAATCAAATATCTAAAGGCAGCTTGTTTAGTAAATTATATATTAAACACAATTCATAATCAGTCTTCTCCTAATGCATGAAGTGGAGATGATAGCTGTTGTATAACTTCAGACAAACTGCTTGAGACCCATTCTCATTGATTTTGATAGGAGTAGATCAGGTCCACTGTTAACGTGTGACACCAGCTGCCCAGTATACATGAAGTTTCATCCTCAATTATCATAGGACTTCTTTCCATAAAACAAACTACTGGATATTTATTCCTTAAAATTCTTTTGAGAATGAAAAAAATGAATGGAAGAAAAATAGATGTTTCATGATGTCTTAGGAAAATAATTTACTCCTCTTATTTATCTTTTAACAGGGAACAACTTATGTGAGGAATACACATTACGTTTTTTCCTTCAGACATTCTACAGATCCAGATCTCAAGAATTTCAGATAAAACATCTATCCAAAGGTCACCTAACTGTCTTTCTGCTAGAGTCACACGTGCTGTCACTTTTTTGCTGCATCAGTTAACACAAGGAATAGAATAGCCATGATTAACAGGACTTAAATCATGCTGAAATATATTTCATAGTGCATTTTTCTGACAATGTCCATCTTGCTGGATACATTTTCAGGACTGGCCACTGAGCAATACAGTTTTCCTTTAAACTTACAAGGGAATTTTAAGAAAGGCTCCCAACATTGCCTTTCTATGGGTGCTATTTTCCACTTGCAAATAAGAGTCCATTTTCTCTGTCCCCACCCCACACTGAATAAACTACAGATTTACATTCTGTTACATAAACTTATAAGTGACTCATGTGTGGGCACAGTCAGGTGAGATGTAAGAAATTAGCAATTGCAAGTTGAAGTTAATTGGAAACAAAATTGCACGCAATAATAGAGACTCCTTCTACAATACACATGTAAATGGGCTTATACCTGGAGTGTTGCCTACTTAGCAGACAGGCATTTAAGAATTTCAAAAATGCAGAAGACAAAAGTCATATGTATGTATAATATCAGAATAATGATCATAGGTAGAAATGAATATTTTAAATGGCTGGTTTACTGAATTATACTGCATATCATAGGATCATAGGAAAGCAGGGCTGAAAGGGATTTCATGAGGTCATTTAGTCCATCCCCCTGTTCAAGGCAGGATAATCCATGAAGAAATCCTTTCAGCCAAGTGTCTGTCTAACCTGTTATCTAATGCTGTGTTACAGTTAAGCACCCCAGTAGGAAAGAATGGTATTTCCTGTAGTAACAGTTATAATTTGTATTTTTTTTTAAATTATAGTTTGTATTTTTTTCTTTAGTTCAGGTTACCTAAAAGGTATAATGATCTGACAAGAGAAGCAGATGTAAACTTTGTAAATAAATACTTCTTTTGCCTTTGATATGGTGTTTTGAGGTATCTATTACTAAAGTGTGCAATTAAAACATTTTAAAGGCAAGAAATACCAAAGTAATGAAAGTTCATGAGAACTGTACGCACGTGTTGCAGTGGACGTAGTTTCCGGACTTTAGGAAGGCCTTGGACACTGTCTCTCACCCCATTCTGATTAAAAAAATTAGGAGATTGTTATGTCAATGCCTACACAGTCAGATGGGTCACCAATTGGCTGGAGGGCCGCATCCAGAGAATGGTGGTGGATGGGTCATTTTCGACAGGGAGGAATGTGGGCAGTGGGGTCCCCCAGGGCTTGGTCCTCAGGCCCACACTGCTCAACATTTTCATCAGTGACATGGATGAGGGGGTGAAAAGTACCTTGTTCAAATTCGTGGATGACACTAAGATGTGAGGAGAAGTGAGCATGCTAGAAGAGAGGGACAGGGTGCAATTGGATCTGGACAGGTTACAGGGGTGGGTGGATAAGAATAAGATGGGATTCAATACTGACAAGTGCAGGGTACTGCACCTAGGGAGAAAGAACCAGCAGCATACCTACAAGCTGGGGAACTCCCTTCTCGTCAGCACAGAGGCAGAAAAGGATCTCAGAGTCATTATTGATTCCAAAATGAACACGGGCTGCCAATGGGGGACACAGTCAGGAAGGTTAACCACACTTTGTCATGCATCCACAGATGCATCACGAGCAGGGCCAAGGAGGTGATCCTCCCCCTCTATGTGACATTGGTCAGGCCACAGTTGGAGTACTGCATCCAGTTCTGGGCACTGCACTTCAGGAGGGATGTGGACAACATCAAGAGGGTCCAGAGGAGGGCCACTCCCATGATCGGGGTCAGCAGGGCACGCCCTACAAGGAAAGGCTACAAGACCTGAACCCGTTCAGCCTCCACAGGAGAAGGCTGAGAGGAGATCTGGTGGCCATCTATAAACTGGCCAAGGGAGACCAGCAGGCAATGGGAGAGTCCCTGTTTCCCCAAGCACTACCGGGAGTAACAAGGAATAACAGTCATAAGTTGATGGAGAGTAGATTCAGGCTAGATATCAGGAGGTACTACTTTACAGTCAGTGTGGCTAGGATCTGGAACCAACTTCCAAGGGAAGTGGTTCTTGCTCCTACCCTGGGGTCCTCAGAAGGAGGCTACATAATCACCTAGGCGGGGTTGTTTGACCTCCGCATTCTTTCCTGCCCATTGCAGGGGGTTGGACTTGATGATCTGCTCAGGTCCCTTCTGACCCTCTCAGCTATGAAGCTATGAAACTATTAGGTGTTTGGGGAAAATACTTGGAACAATGGGTTTTTTTGGGGGGGGGGCAGGGGTTGTAGAATTTCTAGAATGCATCATTGTTCAAATGCTAGGGCTAGAATATGCTCCTAAAGTTAGGCACATGCTTAAATGTTTTGTTTGGGACAAAGTGTTTTGACTTCAAGGTCCAGCCTCTATGAGGGTCATTTTCTTAAACATTTTCTCTCTGATGTTTCTGGGCCAAAACTTTTTGTTTGTTTGTTTGGTTTCTCTGTTTTCTCTTCCATGGGTGAAATCTTGGCTTCATTGAAATCAATGGTAAAATGTCTATTCATTTCAGTGGGACCAGAATTTCACCCTCATTATCCTTGACATCTCAAACACTGTTCCTTAGATACTCGTTATTCTGCATGATACCCCTCCAAAAGTATGAATAAATGCAACTTTATCTTAGCTTAACTTTAGCCTTAGCTGCAACAAGCTCAATTCACTATAAACATTGCATTCTCTTATTTCAAACCTGTTCTTTGTAATACTTCATTTTGACAAAGCAGAAGGCAGGATAGAGATATACCTTATAGAGTGACTGGATGCCTCTACACATTCATTAATGCACAATGGTTACTGCACATTTAATTTAGTACTTGTATAATCAAGTACTAAATAAATGGTTAGTAACTAGAGTCACTGTGCAGTAGCACTGCCAAACACCTTTTTAGTGACTCTACTGGGCAGTAGTAATAATACTGAGCAGCAGTGTATTAGTACTATTTGTGCTGTGACACTACTGCGTAATATTAGGTTACTGCACAGTTAGCATCTTGTGTAAACATACCCACTGAATCAGATATGCATAAGCTTTTATGAACAAGAGCTCACCTCAACAATTGCTGAGAAAGGACAAGCACAGAGGAGGCTATAGACAGATTGATTGATATATTTGCTCAAAGGGGGGGATAGAGAAAAAGAGAAAGCAAGAGATGCAGGATTACCACTGTTACTTTCCAAGGAAATAATTTTAGAAGAGTTAATCTTATCCAGCAAGATTTAGCACTTATTCTGTGAGTGAAATATAAGAAATCAACAAATAAAGAAACTTAGCCAAAAGAAAAATGTGAGACAAGGATTTCTGTGGGTGATTATCTTTTATTGGACCATTTTATTGCCTCTTTTATTGGTCCATTATATTGCCTCTTGCATTTGTTCTGAATCATTGTGGCTACATCACCCCAACACTTCCTAAAGAAAAATAATCTATTGTTGCAAGAGACCTGCATCTTCTTCAGATATTAGTTCTGTGCCCTTAGCATTAAACTGTGTGAAAACATTTAAACAAGTTGTCAAACTTGTTAAACATTTTAGAATTTTTTGTAATCACAAAGAGGCAAAACTATTTTGTCTAGTCAATTGATTATATATACGTGCATGAGGGAGATGGCAAAGCTGTTAACATTCTAGGAATACTCAGGACCCAGTATATATATATATATAAATATAAAACACATGTAACAGCGAGAGGGGAGTCACTGGAAATAAAGGAAGAGCTGTTTAGTTCCCCTTGTAGTAGTCTGACTGCATGCCATGGTAAAATGTTTTGTGAAGGATCCCTTTTGGGCAATATGACTTATTTTCTTGACATTTTCAGAAAGCTTTTTCCCATATGCATCCAAAACAATAAATTAGAAGAGATTAACTGGTCTGAAAACATTTAACTTATGCAAACAGGGGATTTCATTACCCATCAAGCATTATATTTATCTATGACTCCTGTTTTCCAAGTTTATATTATATATGCTGATAACACTGAGGAATCCAGACAATACTTTAATTGATGCTTTAAAGTTTAGAAGAAATAATACCCATTTTAGGGGATAAATACCAGTCATTTAATACACGCTTTTGCATCTTGCTCTGTGCATGTAAAAGTAATTCTTTCTTATTTATGCTGAAAGTCATGAGCATATATAGGTTATGTAGTATGCATTAGGTCAAAATTTATTTTCAGTTACATCAGATAAGATTTGTTGAATATTTGGAGTGGGACAAAATTTTAACCTATAGTCCATGTCCAGATGAGCACAGCTGCATGATATGTGGAGCCACATGATGCATATTCAGATGTTCTCTCCACTGCAAGTGAGCACTGTCCATGCATACACTGCTCTACTTTTTATTTATCATGGGGCTTTTTGACCCCATGATAACTCAGAGGTCAAAAAAACCCATTGAAAAAAACATGGAGCCGCACATGCATGGGCAGCACACACCACTCAAAAGCAGAGCTGGGCCTCCTGGAGTGGTGCTGTGGCTGTCAGCTAGGCTTTGTGTGGCAGAATCACTGCTGCTGCAGCCCCAGAAGGTGCCCAAGACCCCAGATAAGGCTGTTGGAGCCAGCCCAGTGCTGTCCCCAGCCTCCCCTATCCCACCTGGGGTAACTTACCATTCACCAAAGCATGCATGGCACAGGCATTCCCTGGGGACAAGTAGTGGCGGAACAAGGTGCGTCACTGCTAGTTGTCCCCAGAGAACCAATCGTCCACACCACGTGTGGATGTGGCCATAGGGTGCATCCATACATATAGGCACATGCAGTTTGTGGTGCCGTAAACCTCTTTATGATGCCACAAACCATACACATTGCATGTTATGCCATGCACGGCACTGATTTGTAGTGCAAGGGCAAAATTTGCTACAGGGATTTCCCTTAGCAACACCCCCCCTCCAAAAAAAAACCACCAGGAAAAAAGGTGGTGCAAAACACATGAAAATAGCATGCACTGGGGCAAATGCAGAAATGGGGGAGCCACAGAAACAGGGCTTCCTGCTTCCCTATCTCCACCTGCTGTGATGCCCCCAAGCTGAAGTACACGGCACCCCACCCAGCTGCTTCGTATCTGGCTGGGGTTCTGTGTTCCTCAAGATGGCGGAGCAGGCAGCCCTAGGCTGGCTCGTCCCCTGTCTCCGTGTGCCTTAGCGTGCTGCTCCCCGGCTGGCTGGGGTGCAGGATGCCTTAGTGTGGGAGCTGCCTGCTGGCTAGCCCTGAGCTGAGGGCACCCTGTGCCCCAGCCACTCTCCGTCCTCAGCACATGGAGAGCATCCAGGAGCTGGGCATGGCCTGCAACAAAGGGCACATGTAGGGGTGTGCTCTGTGGCACAAAGTGGTGTCGCTAGTATATGTGCCACTAGAAGTGCACATCCTTGCTTGTCTGGATCAAGCCATAGTGTTTCCACACATAAATAATGATTGGTGGTTTGTTTTGTTTTGTTTTGTTTTGTTTTAAAGCTACTGCATCACTTCAGTTGTTATCCTTTCATCTGAAAAAATAACTGTTTGTATCTCGGACTAACAGCACTAACCCCCCTGGAAGATGGTTAATGAACTATTACCCATATGTGTGTTGCTAGTGCTGTTAGTGTTATCTAAAGTGATTGAAAGAACTGGAACCTGTTCTGGCAGCAGAAGTTTTAATGAATAGGGCATGTTAATTTCACCTGTCTGCATGCTTCATTGCAAATTGCAGAGGGGTACAGATTAGCAAGAATAAAAGCAATTGCTGGAGAGAGAAGATTAGTCTGGTTTGAATTTTGATAAACATCTCAGAATAACAATACAAAAAATGAGAGTGAACTAAATTTTCTTTCGATTTGAAACAGTAAATGAATTGATTCAGAAGTGATATGATCTCTCTGTGGCACTACTCTCTACACAGCTGCTTGGAAAGCTGGAAGATATGCCTGGGAATCTTCAAAGACTTTCTCAGTGATAATATTCCATTGCTCTCAGGTGGGCAAATGACTTAATCATAATAAATCTGGCTACTTTCATAGCTATGAGTTTAACTTTCAAAGCATTTATAACAGATCTGGTCATCCTACCCAACATGAAAATTGTCTGTATCTCCCTACTTTCCCTAAGCAATCTAGGGTTTTCAGCAAATGAAATGGTTAGACATCCCTAACTCAATGCTCCTCATCTCTTGACTCCCTTGCAAAGATTCGCTTCTTCTGTGAAGCCTCCAGATGCTGTCTTTGCCTTTCAAATTCTTATGTGTGGGACAAGGGTTATTTGTTTAGTGCCAAACACACTGGATGCATGTACACATAAACATCTTACTGCGCAGTAACCCAATTATTGTGCAGTACAGGTGTGTATCTACATGTACATGTGCAGTAAATATAGAGACTTAGGCCGACTTGAGCATAGATTCGATACCTGCATCATTCAGGTATCAAATTTATGCCTGATTAGTTATTGTGCAGTAAAACACAAGTAGATGCCTTACTGCACAGTAACACTGTGTGTGGACTGACTTGGGACTAACTTTAGTTCCAAATCAGTCCACACACAGTGTTAATGAGCTTTAATGCCTGCATGTGTAGATGCCAGCCTATTCCAATTTAAATTGGCATAAATGCACGTGTAGACACACCCACTGTTGTCTACTACCTGCTGCTAGCTGTGGGTATTAGATCATAATCTGAGTAGAAAATAATAAATAGTACAACAGAGATTGTAGGAAGAAACTATTCCCATTCTACCCAGGAAAAAATAACCAAAGCGAAGACTTCAAACTTCAAATAAACACAAAAACATCTCCTCCCACCTTACACTTTAAAACTTTTAGCTGTATAATGTAGCAACTTTTTAATGAATTCCCTTGGACTGAATTCCCCTGGAATAGACAGTGGGATAGGATGTTTGAACTACAGATGAGAAGCACTTTAATTCAACATAGCCTTAAAGCCTTTTGGGATATACCTAATAAATAACATATATATACTTTCATCATTAACTTTTGGTGTCACTTTCAAAGGATAGATTTCATTATGGGACTGTCACTCTTTTATAGATATGATCTATGAGGCTGTCATTAACAAGTAAGAACTGTCAGCTAATTATATCCTTGCTTCTAATATGTCTCTGAGTCCTAGCTATTCCTGATGGCAAGGGAGATGTTGGGAAGTCTTCTATCATCAAATTTTTCCATCAAGTAAACAAAGCAATTTCTTAATTTAAGCCTCTTGTATATTTGCAATTTCTAACAGTTCACAGGTTCTAAAATTAGGATGTAAACATATGTACTATTTTCCTGTAAATTTTGAGAACCCTTGGCAAGGTTTGGGCACTGAAGTATACTGCAGCTTGTGGTTGTCATGTGGTGAATTCATACACATTGCCTTGCAAATATATAGGCTGATGTTTCATGGTAACTGGACAAAAATCAACATATTTTGCAGTTTATTTGTGGTTGTATTTGTGGTCTCTTTTGTCTAACCACTCCTTGGCAAATGGAGAAAGCACTTGGTACTTTAAGGATGCATGCTAAGTGATTAGAAAAATAAATTACAAATGTAGCCAGCTACTGAGATATGATCAATAGTTGGAAACTAAGGAATAAATGCAAGTAAGGTAATTGAGAACTCCTGCGCCTTCTACACAGACAAATGTGACTCCTAGTGAAGTTGATTGGACTTTTGTCTGTGTTAAGAGTGCAGAAGAAGCACATAACAAACTACATCTCCCTCAAAGGACTAAATTTTCAACATAGGTTAGGGCCCAGGGAATCCAGTATATTTTGTCGCACTGGATTTGTTCTTTGTCATTCCTGTCTGAGGCCAGAGGTGAGCTTTGCTTCACCATCAGCTCCAGCCTGTGAGATGAAAAGAAATCAACCCACCAGTGTCACAAATGTCTTGATATTTAAAGGGAATCACATGTATATTAGGGGCAATGGTAATATGGCTTAGACTTTACAGATTTCTCTCCAGTACCCAACTGTAGTCAGTGGCAGTCTGGAATATGACTTGGAAGTCATATTCTCATTGATTGCCCCATGGAGAATTTCAGCATAGAAAAGTCCTTGCAAAGAAATGATTTCTGGAACCCAATACTATTATTTCCCTTTGGAACTGTGTAGAACTAGTGTCCAGGCCAAAAACCACATCTATTCTGTTACTGTAAGTATTTTTGCAGCATGTGTAGCTATATCCCAGCTAGTTTTAATGTAGCCATCATGGGTAACAGTGAGGGCATGACAGCATAACCTACTGGGTGGGTTGTTGATGCTGCTGTGTCTTTACTGGGATTGAACAGGTGTAGATGAAATGGGGGCCGTAAATTCAAGTGGTGGGTTTTTAAAACACCACTTCAATTTAGGGCCAATTAAAGCCCCATGTCATGCATACACCTAACTTACCTGCCTCTCCAGTGGCGGAAAGGGGAGGCCAAGCTGTCGGCAGGTGGAGTGATCCCTGGGCTGCAGGGAGGGGGGGCTGGTGCTTCCCTCTGCAGCAGTGGCACCTTCCCCCCAGGCAGCACTCACCCACCCACAGGTGCCCAGCTCCAGTGCTCTCGGGGGGCACTGCAGCTGCAGAGGGAAACACCGGCCCCCATGCAGCTCAGGCAGGCAGGCAGCTCAGTGGGGGGGAAATCAGGTGTGACACTTTTTTTTTCCTCTGTTGGGCAGAACCTGCCTTTCTGAGCTGCTGCCAGGCTGCCTGCAGAGCTTCCTGCAGAGCTCCTGAGCTGCACAGAGCTTGGTGCTTCGCTCTGCAGCTGGTAGGGCAGCAAACTAAAAGTCCTCAGAGGAGTTTTAGCTTGCTGAGCCCCAAGTCATTTAAGGTGCATTATGCTGCTGAATTTGCTACAGTGGCTGTAATTAATGCACAATATGCCACCAATGTGTGCAAACATCAACACCATTAAAGCGGTGCAAAAGCATTTAGCACACTTTAAAGTGTCGTGCACACATGCCCATCGTATCATCTCCACATGGCCATTTTTACCCATAGTGGCTAAATTAAAACTAGCTTGGGTATGCCTACTACTGCTGCAGTTGCACCTCCCAGATAATATAAGGGACTGTCCTTACTCCCAGCCCTTCCCAGAGCATGTTCTTTCTGTTGCACTTTATGTGGTCATAATTTTTTGTGGGTGTAGATGACCACAGAAAGTGGAGCAGGACTTGAAGCCTTCTGCATGGATACTACTCTCCTACATGAACGCTTCTTTCCTTCCCACATCTCCTTTGCTCTGTTTGTTTCTGTTAGAGGACATGAGATTGTGGCTCAAGCTTTATGGACTACTTATTTCCATTCTGGATGTTGAGCTGGTGCAAAATCAACTAGAAAAGCTAGACTTTTTTAAGTCAGCAGGACCAGATGGACTTCACCTGAGAGTGCTGAAGGAGCTGGCTAAGGTCATTGCGGAACCCCTGGCAAAACTCTTTCAGAATTCGTGGCGCACAGGGGAAATGCCTGAGGATTGGAAGGGGCCAACATTGTGCCCATCTTCAAGAAGGAGAAGAAGGAGGACGTGGCCATCTATAGGCCAATCAACCTAAACTCCATCCCAGGGAAAATTCTGGAAAAACTCATTAAAGAATCTATGTTTGATACGCTTGTTGACGGTAAGATTCTGAATAACAGCCATCATGGGTTCATTGCAGGTAGGTCTTGTCTTATCAATCTCACCTCCTTCTACAAACAGATCTCTCATCACCTGGACACAGGCGAGAGGGTTGACATTATATACCTAGACTTCCAAAAAGCTTTTGATCTATTATCTCACCATATCCTTGTGGAAAAATTGGAAGATTGTGGGCTTAACTGCTCAACAGTTCAGTGGGTGGAAAACTGGCTGCATGGTAGGACTCAGAGAGTTCTCATGAACAGATCTGTGCCATCATGGCTAGAAGTGGCCAGCAGTGTCCCTCAGGGGTTTGTGCTTGGACCAGTGCTTTTTAACATCTTTATCAGTGATTTGGACATGGGGTGAAAAACTCGCTGGCCAAGTTTGCAGATGAGACCAAATTATGGCGTAGTGTGACCATGCCAGAAGATATGCTGCAGATACAGGTGGACCTGGACAGGCTGGAGAGCTGGGCAGACTGGAACCAGATGAAGTTCAGCACTCAGAAGTGTAAGGTTCTCCATCTGGGGGCAAACAATCCTCAATATGTCTACGGGCTCGGTGGTGACAATTTAACTTGCACCATGGCCGAAAAGGACCTAGGAGTACCGATCAACTATTGCATGAACATGAGCTGGCAGTGTGTTGCTTTGGCCAACAGGGCAAACAACACGCTAGCATGCATTAACAGTTGCATCTCATGGAAAACTAAGGAAGTGATACTCTCACTGCACTCTGCATTGGTGAGATCACAGCTGGAGTATTGCATACAGTTCTGGGCACCGTACTTCTGCAAGGACATGGAAAAACTTGAGAGGATCCAGAGAAGAGCCACCTGTATGGTCAGGGACTTGCAAACAAGCCATACAAGGAGAGGCTGAGGGACTTGGGCCTTTTCAGCCTACAGAAGAGAAGGCTGAGAAGGGACTTGGTAACTGCTTACTGCTGCACCAAAGGAGTACATCAAGAACTTGGTGAACAGCTGTTCACCAGGGCACCCCTGGGGAAGACCAGGAGCAATGGATACACACTTCTGGAAGGCCACTTCAGGCTCAATTCCAGGAAAAACTCCTTCACAGTCAGGGTGTCCAGACTGTGGAATAAACTCCCTCCAGCGGTGGTGCAGTCACCTACCCTGGAAATCTTCAAAAGGAGACTGGACAGTCACCTTACTGGGGTCACTTGATCCCAGTTGTCTTTTCCTGCCTAGTGCAGGGGGACTGGACCCAACGATCTACAAGGTTCCTTCCAGCCCGTAACAAGGGTTATGGATGTGACACACATGCATTGGATAAGAAGAAATAAGTTATGGCATGTACACTAATAAGTAGTTTGCTGATGTGTAGGTATAAAGGTATATACGGCTAACAACAGTTCTAAAGCTGAAAAAATAGCATTCAGTAAAACAATAAGATAGCCACCAGATATCTGAGTGTACAGAACAAGGTGAAAAATCAGGGAAATTAATAGGTGTATTTTGTTTGACTACTTAATTTTTTTGAGAAGTTAAAGAAATTTCAATATTTATTCAAATTCTGTAGTTCTTCTATTGGTCTGAACTGTGCCTTAAATAACACTCCTAAAAACTCAACAAAGACAATGGGACCAGCTTATTGAATACTATAGAATTTCGCCCAATTCTGAAAGCAGAATAAATGGGCCGATGTATGTGTAACTCTGCAAAGGAGGGCAGAAATTGACCATTTAGCTACATGGAACCTGTTCTTGAGAGCTGGAGCAATGGTGGGTGATCTGTGGTGTGAGTCAGCTCTGGAAAATCCCTTCCCATTTTGAACATTATATAAGACAGGTTAAAATATGCAGGTTCATGAAAGATTAAGGGTGGAATGTTATTACAATTTATGGATCTAAATGATGTCCAGCCACGTTTTAGCATCTACACACAGTTTGCAATTTTGTTACCATATTTACTTGATTCTAAGATGAGGTACCCCCACATTTAATGGGGGGGGGGAATCCCTCATCTTAGAATCATGTATGAGGGCAGTGTGTGTGTGTGTGTGTGTGTGTGTGTGGTGGGAGGAAGGAGCAGGTGGCTTCTGTGGATCGAGCTCCAGCCCTTACTTGGGGTTCAGCAGTAGCCTCAGTTGCTGCTTGCTCCCCCTTTCCCCCACTGCCTCTGCATCCTGCCATCTCTTCTCCCCCACTTCTGTTCTCCCCACCTTCCCTCCTGCCATGCAGCCTCTGCTCCCTCTGCCTGACCTTCTTCTTCTCCCTTTACCCTTGCTCCACACTGGCAGGCTCTGTGCATGCTGTAGCCTGTGGCACTGAGCATGGTTCCATCCTGGCTCCATAGCAGCAGTGCATAACCCGTATGGTTGCTATGGGGCCAGGCTGGGGCTGTGCTCAGTAGCACAGGCAAGAATGGGGATGGAGCCTACCAGCACAGAGCAGAGGCTGGGGAGGCTGGGGAAAAAGAGGCTGTGGGCGGGGAGGGGGAAGAGGTGACAGGGGGCAGACACAGGCAGGGGACAAGCTGCTTGACCTCCCCACACCACCTGCCTCCCCACTGCCTGCACCCCTGCAGTCCGGGGCTGGGGGAGGGATGAACTAAAGATGACTCTCCAATAATTAGATTCTGTATGTGGAAAATTTAACAAATTTATAAATTTTCCATGTATAGAATCTAATTATTGGAGGTTCATCTTAAATTCAGGCTCATCTTGCCTGCAGCAAGACTACTATGTTCAGTATGCTACCCACTGGCCAAGCAGCTACACACACATAGGCAGGGGGAAGGCCCCCCAGCTTGTTATAGCTCCAATATAGAAGTGAATGATTAAGGTTCCAGAAAGCAAGGAATGCAGGTTTTTGGGCTTTGCACCCCATCTCTAGACAGGATTTGAACCTGTGTCCCTAACTTCCCAGCATAGTGCTCTAATGACTATACAGTCGATTAGGTATTTTCCAGCCCCTTCTCCAGTGCTACTTTTGAAGCTGAACCATCATACCTTACATTTAAAAAGTCCTTGGACAAAATGGATGGAGACTAGTAGGGAAATTTCTGCCCCATTTGTCCTGCCCGCTAAAACCCAGAACCTGCTTCCTTCCCTGCGCTACATGCCCTCTATTTTAGTTGCTTCCTCTTGGCCCCACATTATCTCCATCTCTTGGATACTGAAGGGGCCAGCTTAAAAAAAAGCATTAGGGGACTGGAAAATGCTTAAACTGTAGTCAGGCTATTTGGGTGAGTTCCTTGACCACTCAGCTATTGGGCCTTAAACATGGGAAGGTCCTGCTCCTCCAGTGCCTAGCATCTGCAAGTTGTGGGTTGTTGTCCAGCTACAACATTGTGACTTACATGTGCCCAGTGTAATCATATCTGTAACTGTACCTGCCTGGCCTAATGTGTGCACACAGCAGCGGTATGGATGCATATGCACTGTGGACTGCACAGATAATAGAAGGTAATAAAATCAGAAACATTGTGTAGGTGCCAAAATGCCACTTACACAGCTGGGTAAGTGAAATTTAGGTGCCTAAAGGGTACCATGGATCCCCTGATTGGCCCCCCATGGCTTCATTTCATTTTACTGGGTAAATGTTGTCTCCACCTTAATATCATTGAATTATAACAGTTTTGTTCCAAGGGAGGATGACTGAAGAGGCAGAGTGAGGTTTTGAGAGAGCTGGGTTGTGAAGGTCTAGTTTTAGGGTGGACAAGAAAACGTCTCAGGCAAGACAGACAGAGAAAGGAATAGTCCCAGGGAGGACAATTTAAGTCTGTGGAAGAAAAAAGAGAACTACAGTGGCACAATAAAGATTGTTTGGAGCAGAGTTGTCTGCTGTATGGTTTGGGACATCAGCACTTGGACCCCCTCCCCCCTTGCCTCCCTTCTTTGAAAAGGAAAACATGACCTCTTCTCAGCAGCTGATTGAAAAAGGAGCTTTCTAAGGTGGCGGTACTACAGATAACTGGGAAAGTTAGGGGCAAAGAGAAATCAGGGCTTGCCCATTGTGAAGGCCCACCAAGGCTGGCTTCAATGGGGGAATTCAGGAGAGGGAGACCAAACAAGGCTGTTTTCTAAAAGGTCCTGACAGACAGCTTCCCCTCAAAAGCATTGTGATCTGTGCCAAAAAGGGTAATAGAATTTGGGCCTCAAAATCAAACGTGCAAAGGAGGAGCAGAAACTTCCATCCTGCAAGGATTGATCCAGTTCTGATTGGTATTAGCATGTCACTGTAGATCAGTCAAGTTATAACAGGCTGTAATTAGCACCCCTGCAAACTTTAACATTATTTACTGGCAGGCTAGAGGCACTCTTGATGATACAAGTTTCATTTCAATCTTTGTCATGTCAAAGACGACAAATGAAATTATTCAATAGTTTTATCTTTACACCTGAAAGCTCCCATAATCAGTAACAGCTGGAGGCATATTTACTTGTGCAGATGGGGACTCTGTTTTCAAATGTGAGATTTCATTTTTGGTAAAAGATTGCTGTGAACAGTGATGGGTAATTTCACTGTATTTTTCCTGTAGGTAACAGGAGGAAATAAGTGTTTTCCTGCTTATCTAATTGATGTGTTATAAACTTTTACTGTGTATTGATTTTTCTATATACTGTAATTTCAACCTTACATTTATACGTCTATAGAATGAGTTAAACTGATCTCTCTACTCTACCTGTGGGAGTGGATTTTCAGGATTTAAAAAAAGTTAGATGGTAACCAGCGGCGCACACTATCTCATTTGGAACAGGACCTTGATTCAGAGAGTTTGCAGTGCCTGCTAAACATCTCTTGGCTTGCATTTTTCATGAGCAGAGAGACGTAGTTAGCCATGTTAGTCTGAAGTCAAGCAGAAGGTAGAGTACACTTTCACTTTATAAGCTAAACAATGTCGATATATGTAGTTTGAGCTTGAATGAGCTGAAGCTCACTTCATCAGAAACTCACAGCATCACCAGCTCACCACCATGAAAGCTGGTGCTGTAGACTAACGTGTGTGTGTGTGTGTGTGCGCGTGTGCACGCGCGTGGTACAAATCTACTACCCTGCCTGCTTTCTATTTGTTTTTGCCTTGCTTTCTTTAAGGACAGGTTAAAATCTTGGAAATCAAATCAATTCTGTAAAGGGGAAAAGCATGCTCAGGCCCATCTTCTGAAACATATTCTGCAGATGCCAACAGGATTTGAAAACATACTGAGATCAGTTGGGATCTTTCCATTGTCTTTGGGTAGTTATTAGGACAAACAGAGACACAGCTAGCTATTTCAGCACCACAGGCAGAGTGTGTATGTGTGTTAAGGTTGGGCATTTGGTCAAAAAAGACTTGGTCAATTGACAGGTCAAATATTGCCAACTAATGGTCAAATATTTTAAGCATAAATTTATTAGAACAGTGGATAGGGAGACTTTAATCTTCAATAGGCTAGATGCTTATGCTAACCCCAAGAAAAAAATGGTAGTTTACTGTTAGTGTGAAACAATTAAATTAAATTCTAAAATATTTTATAGAATATTTTTGATAACTATCAATGTTAGATGAGTGTAAATTGGAGTGATATACAAGACTCAGCACACAATATACAAGACTCAGCACACAATAGCACCTGAAACTCCACATGGCTTAATGGAGGGAAGGGAAAGGAGGCTGGAAGAGCTCAGGAGAGAGGAGCAGGGCAGAGGATGCTTACCTCTAAATAGAGTGTGTGTGTGTATCCTGCCTCCTGCAAGCCTGAAGAGCAAGGAGCCATCACTCTCTGCCATTGCTAACAGATGACACTATGATGTAATAAAAAAAGTAGGTCACCACCTGCATAAGGGCATTCTCAGCTTTATGAAATTGTTGACAATTTTTTACTGTGGTAAAAAAATAAACAGTTGATATCATTTGACTGGTTAATTGATTGGCTTGCCAACTTTTGTGCATGTTTGTATTTGGGGGCAGAGCGGGGTGGTGGATGGGTGTAGAGTCTGAGCTTCTATGGCATGGGATCACTGCATTTTGGCATGGGGTCACCACGTGCAACAGTGTGGACCCAGGCTGCTGCAGCTGTGAGATGTACCTCCCACACACTGGCTGAGCCAAACCTATGGCATGGGGTACATGGGGGCTACCATTCTTGAGCCTGGGGATGGTGCCTCAGTTGCCCAATCCTTGTTATGCTACTGAAGGCAAGTCCAGGGAGTATTTAGCAATTCTCACAGGGTCATCAGTACCTTGCAGGAGAAGGCCCTAAACAATTAATGAAATAATCTCTTGGGGCTGACTGTCACACTTCTTTTTTTTTCCTTAAAATCATGGGGGATTTCTGATACTTTTGAAGAAAAAAATAGTATGTTCCCACTACCTGTGGCTGTCAGACAACTCACATGTACTAATATTCCCAATTCGCACAGGAAATCAGCTTCTTTCCCCCCATATCTCAGCAAATTTAGCACTAGACTAATCTCCTACAATACTTGTTTGGGTAGAAACAGAACCTGTTAGTGAGTGTGCGTGGTACAGGTATCCTGCTGTGTCAGACTACAGGGGTTTTGAGTTGTTTCCTCCCTTGGCTACAGATTTTCAGACTGGATGTTTAGGTTAATCTGTAGCAGCTCAGGCACTGTAGTGGGAGATGTGGCTCCCTACCTAGAACTTCTTGAATGTATATTGACAACATTTTATAGAAGCAGGATAATGGCTGTAATGGTTCCCTTGCTTTACCTGTGGCAGATTAGGGTGTTGGGTCTTTGTTATGTCAGGGTTGATGGTACTCTTATGTAGAGTTTAGACTATGGTGGTATAGTTTGGATAGGGATGATCCTGCCTCAGGGGGTTAGACTGGCTGACCTCTGGAGGTATCTTTGAGCCCCACTTCTCTATGGCTCTATAACTATTACCAACTCCAAGAGATCAAAAATCATGAGTTAGCCATGCCCCCAAAATAGCGCGATTGGCTTTGAAACCATGAGGGGGGGGTGTGTGTGTGTGTGTGTGTGTGTAAGACAGAGAGAGAGCATTGCTATCCATGCCCCCACATTTTTAATAGACAATGAGAGAGCACTTATACCTAACTGAGAAGGGAATCAAGGGAGCACCTTTGGGAGCATCCCCACAAGCATGTGTGTGCACTTTGCAGAGCCTCAAAGCTGTTTGAGGTGCTGCAAACTGAATGCGATGCATGTTCGCTCATTTGCCATGCTGCTAATTTGAAGCACAGTGGGCACCGTATAAACCCCATCCTCAATAATTTCCACAAGTTTATTTCTACAACTGGAAGCTGCTTGGGTGTTAGCACTAGCAGCCTCCCCCTGAACAGAAACATTATGCAAGTTGCTGTGCCTCTTAAATCTTTTGAACTACCTCTTACTTGCAATAAAAGGCTCAGAAGCAGACCCCTCAGGAAAGTTTTTCTGTAAATCATTATACAGACTCTTAGCCTTCTTCTGAATAAGCAGCATACTCAAGGGCATACGGCATTGAGTTGTATCCTTAATCCACATGCTTAACAGCCTCTCCATTCCTAACATAATTGGAGCCCTACTCCTACTGAGTTTCAAAGCATTCAAAGGCTTTAAAATTCTACCATGTTCTTTTATTTTGTCTTTATTTTTCAATATGGTCCTAAACATTGACCCAGTTAAGTTCAACACTCTACACACCTCATTCTGGTATTCCTCTGCTTCATTTGGCTTCAGGATATTTGATTTAAGATCCAGTGTTACGCTTTTACACTGCCACCTTTTAGACCAGGAGCTCCTTCCTTTTTAGCTTGCAGGGCCAGAATGATTGTTTGAGCTCAGTCCCACCCCATCAGCAGTTTTTGCTGCTGGAGGCCAGGCAACAACATTGCCTGGCCAGAGGGCTGCTGGTATCATCAGGAGGTAAGGGCAGGAACTGTAGGGGATGGTCAGGAGGCTCCTGATCCTGGGTATGACCTAAAACTCCACCCTGCCAGGTGTGGGTGGCCTGGTGGGGCTCTCAGTGGTGTGGGAGCCTGCAGGAAATACCAGGCCAGTTACCACCCCAGTGAAAGGTGGGTTGGGGTGCCTTAAACCCTAGCCTTCAACAACCGGGTGGGTAACCCTTTGTAGGGTCTGGAGGGTAGACCCCCGGAGAAAGAGAGTGAGGCCGTAGACTCATGCCTGTCTGGACTTTCCCTGACTGGTTAATGCTGGAGCCAGGACTGGAAGGGTCAAAGGGCCAGGGGCCCACCATGAGGAACGCCCAAGAGCTGAGGGCCTGGGGTTCTGACTGGCCTGGACGTGGGCCAGGGCTAGTAGCCAAAGCTCCCGGGGGGACCACACCTGGAAGGGGAAGCAGTTCAGGGAGCTATGCTGCCCAGGATGAAGGCAAATTCGGCCGCTGGAATGGAGGGAACATAGAGGGGTTCAACACTAGGATTATGGGGCCCAGAGTGGGGCTGGTGATTGTGAGAACATCTGGATGCCATCTGCAATGTTTGGGCTGCAGTGTAAGGGAAGGAACGGAGCTGCAGATAGCACCCCCTGGCATCGGGGCAAGAAATGGGCAGCCTCCCACTTGATTAATATCTATTAATTAATTACCAACAAGGCATGGAGGACAAGAAGGTGGGCGGTGAGCCCAGAAACAGGTGGGCGGGCCACAGTGGGATCAGCCCTGAGAAGGCCCTGTGTTACCTCTCCTCTTACCCTGGAAAGACATATTTTTGGAGGAGGGTGGGGGTTGCTGTCTTGGAACCGGAAAAAATATATATACTAAAATAATCAAACATCTACTATAACATATTTTAATTTAATTTCAAAAAATGTTTTTGTCCTGATGTATGTGTGTTTGCATAGTATATCTAGAAGTGATTGCATAATAGCTCAAAATAGTCTTACCCTTGCATATTGTGTGTAAGGGGGTGCATACAGGGGATGTATGGGGGGTGTGGTTGGGAGAATGTATGGTTGGGGAGTGGAGTGTGTGTGTGTTAGGGTGTGGAAGGTATGTGTGTGGAGTGTGGCTATGGTGGGTGGGGTATGTGTGGGTGAGGTTGGGTGTATGTGTGGCAGGGAGAATGGGGAAATATGTGAGGGACAGTGGAAGTTGGATGTGTGTGGTGGGGAAGGTGTGGGTGTGGTAGGTATTAGTCTGGGGTGTGTGACTGGGGTGGGGTGTGTGGGTACAGTGGCAGGTGCGGGAGTGTGTATGGGGGCTATGGGAGGGAGGGAGTGTGTGTGGGTATGGCAGGGCGTATGGAAGGGTATAGGTGTATGTGGAAGTGAGAGTCCCTGGAGTGTGTGAGTCCCTTATATTATAATGTGTGTGTGTTTGTGTGTATTAGTTATATATGTAGTAAAACATATGCCACACCCCAAGGGTGGCTGTGATATCTCCTTGTGGTCATGGAGATCCTGTTTCATCCTGGGTCCCCTCCCCTTCTTTCCCCATGACATGACTTACTGTAAATACTTTACTTGGAAAAAGGAGGCTGCCCAGGGACCCCAGAGTTAGCCCTTCTGCCAACAGTCTATGCTCTAGCTAGCTAATTGCCTTAAGGCAATTTTATACACGCGCGCACACACGCACTATATATATGTGTGTGTATGTGTGTGTGTTCATATATATGTATATATCTACGTATATATGTACATGGGGGGGTATGTATATGCATATATATAGATGCATATATATAATGCACATGTGCCCGCCCACACACACACACGTGCATACACCCCCCCCCATTATATATAGGTCTGAGTATGTGTATATGTGTGTGTGTATATTTATGTGTGCATATATAGAGAATACGTGGGTGCACGCACACACACTTATACATACACATATACATTTGTATGTATGTATATACATATACCACAAGCTTTCATGGACAGAAATGCACAGCTCCAGGCTGATTTACAATTTTGGAGGATCTGGACTTTACTCATTGACTTTGGCTCTTAATTTTAACTTTATCTGTGGGCTTAATTAATTTTTATTGCTAACATAATTTCCTTGTCTGTGTTTTGATAATGAATTTGATGTAGCCAATTCCTATTCATTGCCAGAGCTAAATGTTCCTGTTTGTGCCCTTAATGAAATTATACTATAATAATTTAATTGCTCATGGAACCACCATTTATTATGTACAACTTCTTTTTAAAAAAAACTCTTTTGACTTGGATTACAGGCAACATGCAGCTAATGAGTTGCAGGAGGTATCTTTCAGAATCAAATTAGATTTAGCTCTCTAAATTAACATGGGTGGAATTCTGGGTAGCAAATCAGAACTTTTAGAACCTGCTCATTTTAGTCATTTAAAATTCAGATCCTTGCAGTAGATTTAACAGTAATTTGTTTGTTCTTTCCCATATTTTTCCTTATGTGAAAGAACAACTTTGGGGCTTTTTATGTATTGATCCACACCCTGTCCCCCTTCCTCTACTGATCTGGATTTGTAGGGAAACTCAGATCTTTCACTACTGTTTGAATGGAAGAGACAGTGAAGGTATCTCATGGAAAGATTTTTCACCTTGATATTCAGTTGAAGCTATTGGAGCATATTGAGGAGGGAGTGTTTGGACTGGAGCTTGAAAAAATGCACGTGACCCTCACCTCCTGCCCCACAGAAACTATTACAGGCAAAGGCTATAATTAACACTACGTAACTATATAAGCATCTGTATTGCTACCTTTGCTCCCCTGACTCCCAGGATATTTGAGAGCTGCTGCAGCTATTGAAAGACCTTGGTAGCTAAGCACTAATATCAAGGCAGAGACAGCATTACGAATCCCATCCAAAGGAGAGATGAAAACATTGCTTGAAAAACTATCTGTTTAACTTCCTCTAATTATATTGGTTAACTGATAACACAGCAGCTCAGACAAGGCTCCTGCTGGGAGATGCTCCCTGGGGCCTTTGATGGCGTGGGGGAGGCAGTGGCAAGCCCTGCCAGACAACACAGCCGGTGTAAAGCTGCAGGCAGCAGCAGCAGGTGAGGGGCTTTCCCAGCCCACTGAAACCCCTGGTGCACTGGGAGAGAGGGGTCACTTGTGAAGGAGCAGCTAATTACTTAATTGAAAAGCCATCAGGTCATAAGCTATTTTCCTCTTCAACCTCTTACACTATAAGTATTAGTCCCCCCTCACCCCTTCCCTTTCCTTCCCTCCCTCCCTCCCTGGCATCTTCCTGGGCTGCCCAGACTGGGCTTACAGGGTTTTAGTTAAAGTAGTGCTAAGATCACATGATGGGCTAATGGGGGCAGTCTCAGCAAAGAACTCCCCTGGGAGATTTCTTCACAGAAAATTCCTCCAACAGCATTTATATAACATATGAGTAAAATGAGAGGTCTCCAGATTATCCATTGCACAGGGTCCTGGGTATGGCCAGTACTGAAGGTCATGCCTGGGCATTTTCACCATTGCTATACTGATTTGCACACGATGGGGGTCTGGCAACATGTAAGAACTCACTGCAGCTGCTTCCTATACATTTGAATTGGGAAATATAAAGAAAGACCATTAGAAAAACAAAGGGCATTTCAGACTGGGGGGAAAAATTAGCTGATGTGCTTGGAGGCAAAACTGGTTTGTTTAAAAAGGTAAAAATCTCCAGAAATCAAAACATTTAGTTTCATCACCCACAACTGTTAGCTGCTTTTCACAAAGTTCTAATGCCAAGTGACCTGTTTTAGAGGAGGTGATATTTCTATCTCCTCCTAGATAATTAAAAGTTACTTCTGTGACCCAGTAATTATTTTCTTGGAGCTATTTCCAATCAGCAGAAGAACATCATGGCAGGGAATAATGACTAATTTTATGTCTCATCATATTGTGTTGGTTGGCAAAGAAACATTCTTAAGTAGTTTCTACAGCTTCTGATATGCTGATATTGCAAGGAGCCAAAGACTGGCACATGTATAATATATGATAGCTATTCACTCGGTTTAAAGGACTAAAACTGATTTTAAGCAAACCCCTCAAGACATCAGTCTGTCTGATACAGAGTCTCGGTATCTTACTTTATATTCATGGCATTTTCTTGCCAAAATGTTATTTAGTGTCAGATGTGATGTATTGTTTCTTTAAAATGTTCCACACATGCCACATTGCCATGAGCATATAAGAGTATGTAGCTTACTCTCAAGAAGGAAAGGAAGCTAACAAAGTGAGATAGCAAGGTAGAATTTCACTTTTGTTCATCAGATTCTCATTTTTGGGTGGTTAATTATTGCCCTTAAAGCTTTTTATTATTCATTGGTATCTAGAGAAAGTTTACAGAAAAAAATGTAACTAAATATATTGGATTTCCCCCTCCTCTTTTGCACTGTTTCTCTGACTAGCTAGCTGTTTGTGTTGGTGCATGAAAAGGTGTTCAGTGCTGTCAGGAATCTGTGATGGGTTGGATTGTGAGGGCAGCTCAGCTAAGGCTCTGACCTGCCCTGTTTTTCCAGAACTGTCAATGGTGTGAACCTCTTTGTGAAATATATTCAGTATGTTTGTATTAAATGTCTGTTTTGCCCTATTGTATTAATAGTCTGAACTGAAACCTAGATTTTACATCTGCCATCCTGCATTAATTAAACCAACATTAATGGACATTCTCTGATTCTGAGCGGAAAACAAACTGAAGGAAAGGAGCTAACAGCCACAGCAAGCTGTTGTAGCAAGCTATGCCAGCTATAAAAATGGGAGTTTGCTTAAAAAGACAATCTTTTTCCCCCCCATGCTCAATCAATGACTCTGTAACTACTTGAATGTCTACCAAGAAAATGTCTTTTTATATAGACAGATTATACTTTTGTACAGATCTGGACTTGGTAAAATATTTCAGTGCACTTTCATGAAGGATAACACTTAGCCAGTGCTGTACAGTTTTGATAAGGACAATTACCTTTTAGAATGACATGGATGAAAAAATGAGTTCTCTGTTCTAAATCCATACAAGGCTGAATGACTCTCTTCCCTTTTCTATTGGTAAATGAGTGGAGTTCAAACAAACCTCCAATTTAAGGATCATTTAATGTGCTACACCATAGTACCATTGGAAAGGCATTATATGATTCTTTGAATTTATGGGCTGCTTTACAAGGTATCTAATTTATCTGGAATAGAAATCAGTGAATTTTGCATAAGAGTTACCATAACTTAGGCTGTTTTGCAACACTTTTAACAGCAGTTAATAGCATTAGGTATTTGGGGAAAAAACGTGCAGGGGAAGAGTATGCAGGTCTAAGGGGGTGCTGTTGTGGGCAGCACAATATGAGACAATATTAGTATAGAATCAATGTGCATCAAAGAATACTGAAAAATGATAATAGCCAGCAGTAACCCATTGTTGGATGGCATAAACACATCAAGCTGTGATCTGCACTTTTTAAGTATGAACTTTCTTCTTCTTTGGCCCTAAAGAAATAGTCAGTATCTGAATGTAGCTGAGATTTAAAAAATTATAGATGTCTGACATTACTGATAGTTCTCATTTGCTTCTGCTGCATCATGTGTTTGTCTCAAAATCTTTGCCATAGATTTAGAAACAACATTTGTATTGGTAGTCCATAACCTAGGTAACCGCAAATCTCACATGCACATATCTGCATCACTGGAACTTGTTTACCGTTTCCCTCTATCTGGATGTCTTGGCTAAATAAATGTGATGTATTAGCTTACATTCACAGAGGCTATGATAAATCTCCCAGAATATTTTGGTTCATATGCAGCTGGAATTTTTAACTAGGAGCTTTCATTAGTTTCTCTCCTCAGCACTGCTCTTCTTGGGATGGAATTGCCCATGGCCTTTTAGCTCCATTTTCCTAATGTATAGGAAGTGAGCAGTATTTCTTTATTGACACTCCCTGTGTTTTATAAATTTAGAAAGCAGACCGAACAGAAATCTCTCTCTCTCTCTTGATATAGATATACACACACCCACTAAGGCCTGTATACTAAACGCATTTAGTAAATATAACTTCTGGGACCTAGAGTATCCATGTAATTTCCTAATTCTGTTATTGCTGTGCTAATGGGCAGGAAACACAACAGATCTCCTCCAACATAATCGTGCAGAATCTTGCTTACCTCCCCCCGCACTCATCCTCCTTAGGCTTATCCCTGGACTGAGATTGAGAAACTCCCTGCTCCCTGCCATCTTGTTGCTGCTAATGGATCTTTAACATTCTGGAAATTAGATGCATTAGTGAGCACAGGGATTTGGAGAAGTCCTCATTCTCACAAAGTAAGAGATATTTTCCAATATCCCAGAATGCTCTGGTATGCCTCAGTACCAGAGGTCCAGTGCTAACAATAGGAGCCATTTTAGACCTTGCTGCTTCAAGAAGATGTAAAGGGAAGGCCACTCGCTTACCCAGAAGATGCTGACTCAAAGGAATAAAGGGTCCAGCTGCTTGTCCTCTAAAGATGACATCCAGAAGTGAAAATAGAAGCCTAATGTGATAGAGGAGATGGTAAGAGGCAGCCTGTGAAGAACAGGTTCTACTTAATAAGTCCCAGCATGGTTGGGAATTTGCCTAACACCCACTAAATGTTTTGTTGACCTTGGTAAACTTTTAGCGAAGCTTTGCAAGTTCCAGGTTTTTAACCAGGAAACTTCCACACAGCTCTGTCAATCTCTGCTCAAACTTCTCACCAAATAATTTATGTGATGAACTGCTTAATCTTTTTTTTTCTCTTGTTCATCCATCTCCAATAAGCAGCAGCACTGACATGTCTTTCAGTCTCTTTGCACAGGATTTTGTTACAAACAGGAAATTGGTTTAAACTTTCAATCTGTCGGTTCATCTACAGAGGAAGGAATAAAACCAAACCCCACAAAGTTCTAGCTACTGATATAGAACATCTTTGCTTCCAGAGCACCCTTAGGCAGATAGTCTGGTTAATTTGAAGACTAGCCAAGCATGCTGGGTCTCTTTTCAAGAGGAAACTTCAGAGCAACAGCACCAATTAAAACAGAGCAAGGCAATACATGCTTAGTTTAAAAAGACAGTCTAGTGTTGTTAAGTTACTGGGCAGTAACATTTTCATGCTTTGCCCTGAGAAAATGAAAATGAAATATTTCCAGACCAAGAAGTACTCAACACTTCTAACAGTGAAAAGAAACATAACAGGCAGGGCACCAATTTTGCAACCAGAGTTTTAAAGATTTCTTATATTCACATGGAATTCTGCTGAAGTCAGAAGGGGCTGCCCACGTGGATCTGGTTGACAGAGATTTGCCTAAGTCTCTTATTGTAACAAAAGCAGCAATAATAGCTTCTTTGTTCTATGAAGAGCCCTAGAGTTCTTCAACATTGCATACAGAATTAGATATCTATTGTATGAATGTGTGTAAGCAGGCGATTGACTTCACAGTCCAGGACATGGGGTAGTCATGTCAAGTTCCTGCTCCAACACATATTTAATTATTTATGCAAAGAAACCAACTCCATGATGAGAGATTGAGCAATAATTATCCCATACTGCTAAAAAGCCTGATGGTTAGGGCAATTGACTGGTATATGGGAAATCTGGTGTATAGGAGATGCTTAGGCCCCTTGATTCAAGTTTCTGCTCCATATCAATGGGACTGAGGATTTAAAAACAGCCCCCTGATACTTGGCTCATTGCTGTAATGGGGTGAATCTCTCTCACTGTGTTGTAAGAAAATGTTTGACATAGGTTAGACTCCTAATTCCAGACTAGGGTTCATGGATAAGAATCCCCAATGGGAAAGGCACATCCTTATAGCCCAGGGGTGCTCAACCACTGTCTCACGGGCCAAATCTGGCCCACAGAGCCAGGACATCTGGCCTGCAGGGCTCCCCATGGATGGGGAAATTTGGCTGTATGGGAATGGTGGCAATTAGTGGTGCCACCCACCCGCCACTGCCAAATTCCTAAGCCCTGTGCAGCTGGGCCTGGGCTGCTGTACCATCTCCCCTTCATGCTGTGGAATCGGGCCCACCAGCTTCATCTGGCTTGTGGGTGGACCAGGTACCTCCCATTTGGCCTGCAGCACAAAAAGTTTCAGCACCATTGTTTTAGCCCATAGTTACCCATATAGCTACCTTGAATGGGTGAGGCTTAGGCTCTACCTTCCTTAAGAAGCTCCTTGTTCAGCTTGTGGGTTTCTGTGAATCCTGCTGAATCACAGAATTTTACTCAAGGATGGCAAATTTTAGCCAAAGATGAAAATTCCACTGGGTGGCAGGATAGAAAGAACCTAGACATTGAAATGTTGCCTATTTCAATGCTCAGGTCCCTTGGTGAGTTTAGTCACTAGGCCTGGGGAAATGGGGCATTTCTGTTTGGGAATTGCCTAGGATGTTTTTAAGAGTTTTATTAAACAAATAAGTAGTGATCATGCCAGTTACTAAAAAGGAATCTAGACAAAATACATAAATAAATAGCCACTGGAGTAAGCGGCCATCAGTATATGGTATTATTGTAAACAGTTAGAGAAATGTATTGCAGGCACCACTACCAAGAGCTTGAAACAACAATTTCAGATTGATTAATTTAATCTGCATATAACATAATATGGAAAAAAAAATCCATGGAAACATTGTGTAGCAAGTATTTTTACTGTCAAATTGTGGTTCTTACCTTCAAGATTCATTGCTATTTGGAACCCCAGAAGGTATATTACATTTGTGCCTCCATTGCATTGACAAGATACAGCATTTCACTTTCATGTACTAGAACTTAAGTAACGTCTTATGGAATTGCAAGTTTCCACTTGTGAGCCATGTGCTTTATAGCTAACGAGAAACATTCAGTGATATCAGTTAGGGACGTGGCAGGATTTACAAGGCAGTAGATGACAGGTCTGTGTCTTGTTCTTGCAGCTGCACTTATCATTTTGTGTCTGACAGCAAACATAAAATTTAATACAGTTAGCTTTCTTCAACCAACCCATTCCCAATGTGTAACTCATTTCATAGATGACAAGAAAGGACATTCTGGAAGTCAAATGTATAAACAAGCATAAAAATTACAATCTGATTTTAAAAGAAAGAAACAGATCTCCAAAAGATAACCACGGGATAAATCTCCAGGACTATGCAGTAGCAAAATGTGAAATCAGTGTATGTATTTTATTTTTTCTCTTCAGCTGAATAACCTAGAAAGATAATAAATATATTATAAACCAATTAGAAAATGTATTTTTGTATTTTGTGTATAAATCATTAGGTGTCATGTTATTCAAGAGAAAGCTCCATTGAGGTGTTGTATTTGTATTCTCACGTGACAAATTCACACTTTATGCTCAAATCATAAGTCTGTATTGAAAAAAGTGTGTTGTAGTAGTTTATTTGGCCTGATTTCTTCCACTGTTCCTCCCCATACATATCAGCACCATATGATGATTTATGATATATCATATGATTTATCATTCCACTGAACAAATCCATCAGGAAAGCATACTATTTGAAAATAAGTAAAATAGTAAGTCAAGAGTATCAATTCAAACAGTAGCCTGTATAATCTGTATGAAATCCTGCTCAGCTGATGACAAAGTTCTAATTGATTTTTGAGCATCAGAATTTCATACAAATCCATTGTGGTCTCCACTCAGCTAATGTTAGATTGTCAAACTCTTAGAACAAGGGATGGATGATTTTCCTAATTTTGCATATATTTAGATGGTTTTATTCTACAATAAACTACTGTAGCACTCGGTAGAAATACTGACTTGCTTTTAGGCTTGCCTAAGGCCAAAGTCTGTTACCATGCAAAAGTACATGAGTGGCTGGGGGAGGGAAAGAGGAAGCATTGATTCTACAACTTTTGTATAAGTCGGTGGTTCTCAACCTTTTTAGACTTAATGCCCCTTGTTAGACTCAAGGCAGTCCTTGGTAGACTTGAGGCACCCTTTGGAAAATGCCAGAACATAATTTTTACTAAGAACTCAGACCCCAACAACTCAGAAAGTTTTTAATACCATGAGTTCCTATTTGAGATCTCTAGGTTTACCTTGTGAATCATGTTTGCATACCTAGCAGTGCTAATTTTGTATGGCACCCTGTAGCACCCTTGAAAGGATCTAAAGGCACTGTGGGTTCTGTGGCACCCTGGCTGAAAATCAGTGGTATTAATTGTTTTGCACCAACCCTGATGAGCAGGGATTCTGGTTTTCCCTGCCAAAAAAATTTTAAATTCTTTGATAACCCCCCCCAAATCCATGATTAAAATGAAAGGCCCCCCACAGCCCCTCTGGTTCTTCTGGTGCCCCTCCTCCCTAGTCCCCCCCAGCCCTGCTGGTGCCCCTCACTCCCCACCCACAGCCCTGTGGCCTTGCTGGTGCCCCTCACTCCACACTTACAGCTCCCCTAGCCCAGCAGGAGGTGGCAGCTGCTGCAGTGGCACTGAGCCCAGCTCCCCTGCCTGCTGTAGGCTTGGGTGAGTGGAGGGGCAGTCTAGATCCCCGCCGCTGCATGCACACCTGGGGGGGCAGGGGGACCCATGCTCCCCAGATCTGTGCACGGGACAGGGGCTGTGCATCCCAGTGCTGTGAAGAACAGCAGAGCTACGCAGGAAAGCAATGTGTTCCCTGCATGCATGGCTTTAGTGGGAGTAACAGTGTGGGATTGTGTGCAGGGGATGCATTGCCAGGGCAGTGCAGAGCTTGAAGTGGCAAGCAGCTTTTCTGTGTGGCCCCACTCTTCTTTGCAGCGCCAGGTTGCACATGCTGGGTTGTGGAGGCCCTGGGGGAGGGCAGAAAAGTGGGAGCCCAAGCCTGAAGCACAGATCCAGGGCCATCCCTAGAGGGGGGTGAATCAGGGCAACCACTCTAGGCCCTGCATTGTAGGGGGCCACGTGGAACAGCGGCAGCATGGAGCTGGGTGGAGCGGTGGCTCCATATCCAGCTCCTTGCTACACCCCCGCCCTCTGGCCGCCAATGCCGCCACTGCCAATGGCAGTGGCAGCTTCTTTGGGTCCAGGGGCCATGGGATTGGAGTGGGGGTGGAGCCCTGCATGGGCTGATTTGCCCCAGGCCCAGCACTCTGGTCGGTTCAGCTCTGCACAGATCTGTGGGGCATGGGTCCCCATGCCCCCTGGGATTGCATGCAGAAGCAGGGAGCATTCCCCCCTGCCCAAGCCCACAGTGAGCAGCCTGCCCCACCCCTGATCTGCACACATATCTGGGGGGACAGGTCCCCTCTGCCATCTCTGGAAGTGTGTGAAGCAGCAGGGAGCCAGCCTCACCCCCTCTACCTCTTGGATGAGCCACCTGTGGCCCTGTCCCACCCCCCACCAGGGCCATGCAGCTGCACATTGCATCCCCAGGCCCTAACCCCCTCCCCCTCCGGCACTGCTCAGCTGGGCAGCAGCCCCAGCCCTGCCCAACTCCCTCCCTCCCTCTCTATGGGGGCATCAATCCCTCCTGCCCCCCACTTACTTGTGAGAGCTGCTGTCCATGCTGCCTTTGTACATGCACATGGTGCCCCCCTGCCTGGGCACCCTTCTCCTTCTCCCTCCCAGCCTCTTGCAGGTGGGAACTCTGCCAGCCTGCAGAAAGCTTGTTGGAAAACTACAAAATCTACGGCTTTCTCCCATAAAATGAGAACTCTGCTTTTGCCTCTAGTAAAAGGTAAAATCCGTGGTTTTCTCTATTTTCCCATGGGAAAGGGGAAACCCAGATCCCTGCTGATGAGCACTAATGCCTACAAACAATCTAGTTTGAGACTCATGTGAGGAAAGTTTCCAAAATCAGGCCCAGTATCCCAGTATGAATGAGCAAAGTTGTTTGTCAATAAAGAAATCATTATTATACTTCATTTCTTGCACATTTCTTATCATTTTGTTTTACTTGACTGAACCAAAAATAGCTCTTTAACAAATGTGGTGATTAGGATGGGGAGAAAGATTTTTGGCATGTAGCTAATACAAGAGAAGTAGGTTTTGATGTGTTGTGGAGGAACCATTTTCACAGATTTCATAGACATCAGGGCTGGAAGGGACCTCGGAAGATCATCGAGTCCAGCCCCCACCCAAAGGGCAGGAAGTCAGCTGGGGTCATAGGATTTTATCTGACTCTGAAAGGTGCTAAGGGCACCAGAGGATTTAGCCTCCTTCAGGCAATTTCTGAAAGAAGGAGGGTTTCTGAAATGGAGGCCAAAACTGTAAAACTTTCACCAAGCCAGGAGCTAAAAGTGGAAGGACTCAATTCTCTAGCGCTCAGAGTTCATGTGGAAAAATAAAAGAATTCCAGGAGCCCAAAGCCTAAAGAAACAAGATAGAGATAAAGCCCTTTTTGCCTCTGCACCCTTCCAATATGCCAGTTTTTCCTTTCTCCTGTTTACATTATCTGTCTCTGGGGAACAAAGAACTTTCTGCCTGTTAGCTTTGTATAAAGTCCCTAAGAAAGCATGCTGGAACAGTTCGGTCTTGGAGCCAATCTGCAACTAGAACCTCAGGTATTTTCCTGCCTTTCCTTGCAGTCACCATAATTGCACATGACCATATATGACAGTTTACCTTCAGTTCTCTGATGCTTTTGAGAATCTCCCTTCATACATACTGTGTCACTGGAATTTATTTAGACTCTTTTCTGCATTAGTTAGTGACCTACAGCAGGAGACATAGGGAACTGCTTCTGGCAGTGTTCTCCTCATTTAGTGGATGTACAAAGGGTAGAGAAGGGGTGGACAAAATACGGTCCATGGACCGGATCCAGCCTGCCAGTTGATTGTATTTGGCCTGTGGTTGCCCCCACAGTGCTCTGCGTGGGGCCAAGCCCTGCCTGCTCTCACCAGGGGCAGCTCATGCTGTGCTCTCATGTGCACTTGCCCTCTGCCTGCCAATGGCACCACCCCAGCCCTGGACAGTGCATACATTTGCCCAAGCACACACCCCTACATATACAATATACAAGTGTAGGACTATTTTGAGCTGTTATGCAGTTGGCTCTATATACACTACTAAAAAACACATAAATTAGGATGAAAATTATTTTTTGAAATAAAATTAAAATATTTTATAGTATATATTATATAATATATTTATGTCTGATTCTTTGTATATGATTTATTTTTTATCTATAATTTATTAAAATGACTTTGTCTGAAAGATTTTGTGCGTGCAGCCATTGACAACTCACCAAAACTTATGTGGCCCTCCACTCAAAATTGCCTGCGTGCCTGTCTGTCTGTGGGGGCTGGGGTAATGTGAGTGTTATCTCACATCATTGATAGTCTAGACATTGCAAGTTCAAGGCTGTAGCAAAAGTGCTCACAGTATGGCCCTGTCAGATTTCAACAAATCTCTGAGTTGATGCTAGAAAATACAACCTCCCTGTTTGCTTTTGATGTGATGCATGCCAAAAAAATGGCAGGTAGTTTCTCTTATTAGCCTGCAAATGGCACCGAGTGCATCCTATGTGTACACAAAAAGGTGGCCACATGGCTCTTGGCATACAGTGCACACAGAATAAAAGCATGTGGGCAGGGTATGTTCCTAGGGAGGCTCTACCTGGCATAATCCAGTGTAGTGTAGACATGTCATTAGCTACATTAGCAGAGTTGCTTATGCAGTGTTATTCTACAAAATCTCCCCAGCTCCTGGAACAGATTATGCAGTCATGGAAGATACTACAGATTATTCTATGAACTGGGTCTTGTCGGTCCCAAGCTAAAACGTTTCCAGGCAGTCACAAATCCATCACATTTATGATGCATCGAGGCCAGTTTTTAAATGTGCCTGTCTAGATAGAACTATTTCAATCCTGAACTTGGAGATGCAAAGTGGTTGTTAGGCATTTGGCTCATGAATGTTGCTTTCAGCCTCCAGAAGCAGGATTTGTTTATGCACAACGTCCTTATTCTCTGTAAAATCTTCTCTGAACAGATTTAGGAATTCAAGTGTGGGACTTTGATGTCCTATTTATGGGCCTAGGGTTTGAAAAATTGGCTCTGGAAACCAAATAAAATCCTGATATTATGAATGAAATTGGCTCTATGCAGTATTTTTTTAAATTAGCAATGCATATTAATTAACAGCAGTAATCCTTTTTATCCTGCTTGTCCTCTGGAGCTAATGCTGACCTTAACATCTCAAAGAATCCTATAGCGTTTTACAGTGTGTGAAGCCTACATGTAGGAGGAATTTTCTTCACAGCTGAAAAGCATTTACCTTTGAGATAAAACGTAGCATCCTAAATGTTTATGTACTAATGAAGTCCTGTTTCAGCATACATTCCAGTACTTAGGCCAGAACAGTGCTGAAGAAAAACAGCTATTGTGTATGCTTGGTAGGTCTACCATTTTAAATGAAACATACATGCCAGCATCTGAATCCTTTCTAATGCCATTTGAAATTCACTGACTTGTTATCCTTTCACCCAAATCCTCTGAGAGGCCTGATCTGTTAAGGTGTATTCAGAGTAAATTTAATGACAGAGTTTGAGAAGGCACCACCTATTTTTTTGCTCAGGAAGTGGGAGAGCTAAGCTGTAGCCCCTGCAGTCAGAGGAAGTTTGAACACCCTCCCTCATTTCCCAGGAATGTACTCTAAACCACCAGCTTGTGGACTGGGGAGGGCTAAGAATACCCTCTACCTAGCCTGTGGAAGCCTGGCCACTGAGCAGTACAATAGCTGTACAGTCCCAGAAAACTGCTGCTTTCCCCAATAAATATCAAGATTTTGCTGATACTTTTAATAAAAAAAAGAAAACAGATCCCCTGCCAGCTCAAAGAATTATTACTTCCCAGCCACCTCCAGCTTGGGGTAGAGATTTCCTTTGAGAGCATTTATGCTTTCTTTGTGTCTGAGTTGTACACCCTCAGGAAATCCTAGAAAATTGGATTCATTCATCAGTCAAGTTATGGGTCACAACATTTTTTTGTCCCCAAAGAAGGATGGAGCCCTAGACCCTCTTGTGGATACCTGTGTTCCGAACCAAGTTGCCATATGCCACCAGTGCAACTTGCCGCTGACGAAGGAGCCCTTTGATAGGCTTGATTTGGTCACAGTACTCACTAAACTTTCTGTGAGGAGCCTACAACCTGGATTGGATTCAAGAGGGAGGTGAATAAAAAACAGCTTTCTGAGCTGATATTGTGACTTTGCAACCCTAGAAATGTTCCTTGGATTCTGTAACTGTCTATCTAGACCATTACAACGTTTTATTAATGGGATTTTTTATGGTATATCAGTTTGTTGTTATCTAGATATTTTACTTTTTCTGAGAGCCAGTTCCCCATGCAGGACATGTATGTTGCATTCTACAGAGGGGTGTTGGCTAGGGACTCTTGCAAAATAGCGGTGCTCACAAAAAGGGCTACCCACAGGGGATAGGATCACAGAAAGGGACTTTTTGTCTCTCTGGTTATGGACTATGATATGTGGAGCTTTTTGCTGTATTCAGGTTGTGTAGCAGAGTGGAGGGTGCTTGGTTTTTCCAAGCTTCTGAGCTTCCTTCTGGGAAGCTTTTTTCCCTCCCTCCTGTTGCTTCAGGTGGCAGGATTTTTTTTCCACCTTATTCAGAAGCATTGGGTGTTGGGTAAGTCCCAGGCTGGGATTTTGAATTGGATGTGCTGATGCTCCTTCTAGAACTAAAACTCAGAGGTTCTTGGTGAAAGGATCTTGCCCCTCCACTTGGGGTCAGATCAGTTGCCACATTGGGTCAGATCAGCATAGACTCTGGGGGATTTTGCCTTCCTCTGTAGTGAAGGGCATGGTCCTTTCCCTTGGATTTATAGAGTGTGTTTTAACAACACTTGCAGAAATGGGACATTGATAGTGCTCTTGCCCCTCTGCTTTACCTGTGGTTGATTACAGTGTTCTTGGTGTTTTGGGGAAATGTGCTTTGTAATAGCGCAACAGGATTCATAGACTCATGGATTCATAGACGCTAGGGCTGGAAGGGATCTCGAAAGATCAGTGAGTCCAGCCCCCTGCCCCAGGGTTAGGAAATCAGCAGGGATCATAGGATCCCAGCAAGATAAATATCCAAATGTCTCTTGAAGGCGTTCAAGGTAGGCGCTTGAACCACCTCCGGCGGCAGTCTATTCCAAAACTTGGGGGCTTGGACAATAAAGAAATTCTTCCTTATGTCCAGCCTGAAACGGTCATGGAGGAGTTTGTGACCATTCAACCTTGTCATCCCTTGGGGTGCTCTGGTGAACAGATGTTCCCCCAGATCCTGGTGAGCACCCCTGATAAACTTATAGGTGGCCACCAAATCACCCTTGAGCCTGCACTTTTCCAGGCTGAAGAGTCCCATGGCTCTCAGCCTCTCATCATAATGTCTGTATTCCTGACCTCTGATCATGCACTCTATCTGCACTCTCTCAAGCTTCTCCACATCCTTTTTGAATTGTGGAGCCCAAACTGGGCACTGTACTCCAGCTGTGGCCTCAACAAGGCCGAGTACAACAGGAGAATGACATCCTGGGATTTAGTTGAGAAGCATCTATGGATGCAAGCCAGCATTTTGCTCGCTTTACTAGCTGCAGCATCACATTGAAGACACATGTTCATCTTGTGGTCAATCATGACCCCCAAGTCCCTTTTGTCCATAGTGCTAGCCAGCGTAGCACTGCCGAGCCTATAAGCATACTGCAGGTTTTTCCTCCAAAGATGGAGAACCTTGCATTTTTCAGTGTTAAACACTATCAGGTTCTTATCCATCCAATTCCTGAGTCTGTCAAAGTCAGCCTAGATCACCCTTCTGTCCTCAGGAGTGGATGCTTTACCCCAGAGTTTGGTGTCATCAGTGAACTTGGCCAGTCTGCTTATGACACCAGTGTCTACATCATTAATGAAGATGTTAAATAGTATAGGCCGTAGGACAGAGACTTGAGGGACCCCACTGGTCACAGGGCACCATGATGATTGACTTCCGTCAACCACCACCCTCTGGGTCCTACTGTGGAGCCAATTCCCCAGCCAGCAGACCGTGGTGAGGCTGAGGCCGTAGTTGGCCAGCTTTGCCAAGACGTGATCATGGGATACCAGATCGAAGGCTTTTTTTAAAGTCAAGATATATGACATCAATCTCTTTTCCCTTGTCCAGGTGAAAGGTCACCTGGTAGTAAAAGCAAATAAGATTGATCAGGCAAGACCTACCCACAACAAACCCATGCTGGCTATCCCTCAGGATGTTGCCATCAGCCAGTCTGTTAAGGATGGCCTCTTTGATCATTTTTTCCAAGACCTTCCCTGGGATAGCGGTCAGGCTGATGGGCCTGTAGTTTGCCAGATCCACTTTCCTCCCTTTCTTGAAGATAGGCACCACACTGGCCTTCTTCCAATCTTCGGGCACTTCACCAGACCACCAGGAATTTTCGAAGATCCGTGCCAGGGGCTGGGCTATGATGCTCGCCAGCTCCTTGAGTACCCTGGGGTGTAAACTGCCAGGGCTGGCTGACTTGAAAGTATCCAGCCTCTCAAGGTGTTCCTTCACAAGGTCAGCATTAATGGAGGGTAAGGGATCTCCCTCACCTGGGCCTCACTGTCCTGTAGTGGGCAAGGGGGGTCCCATGGGACTGCTGAAAAACTGACACAAAGTACCCATCTAGCAAATTTTCTTTTTCCTGGTCATCAGTTGTCGGTTGTCCCATCTGGTTTAGCAGGGGCCAATGTTGCCCTTGCTTTTCCTCCAGCTCCCCACATATCTAAAAAAGGACATTTTATTGTCCTTGATATTTGTACCTAGTTGGAGTTCCGTTGCAGCCTTGGCTTTCCTGGTTTGCTCTCTGCAGGTCCAGACTAGTGCAGAGCATTCCTCCTTGGAGGTGGATCCAGCCCTCCATCCTTTGTAGGTCTTTCCTTGAAGATGTAGGAGGTCCGCTAGTTGCCTGGAGAGCCAGGGGGCTGCTGTGCCCTTTTGCTGCCTTTCCTATGAGACAAAATTGACTTTGCTTGTGCATCCAGGATTGCTTCCTTGAGGAGCAACCACTCATCCTGCACTCCCCTCCCCTTTTGGTTGTGGCCCTTTAGGCCCTCACTGACAAGCCTCCTGAGCTTGTCAAAGTCAGCTTTCCTGAAGTCAAGGACTTCTGTATTACTGACTGACTTGCCAGCTTTACAGCAGATGGTGAAGGTGATCACCTCGTGGTCACCATCACCCAGCTTCCTTTCAATCATTAGGTCACTGATTAGGTCATCCCCAGTTGCCAGAACCAGGTTGAGCAGCACTTTACCTCTCGTTGGCCCATAGACTTCCTGCATCAAATAGAGCTCGTCTACCCATGAGAGAAAGCTTTGCAACTGATCGGATTTGGCCGAGCGCTCTTCCCATGAGATGTCTGGGTAGTTGAAATCTCTCATGACAGCCATGCATCTGGAGTGTGTGGCCTCAGCCAACTCCCTGGTGAACTCCTGGTCAAGGTCTTGATCCTGGGTAGGGGTCTGTAGTAGACTCTCACCATAGTGTCCCCTGTGCCGTGTCCCTCTCGGATTTTCACCCAGAGGGTCTTAAATTGTCCACCCTCGGTGCCAATGTCAGCTTGCAGGGATGCGTAGCTTTCCTTAACATAGAGAGCTATACCCCTGCTCCTCTTGTCCACTCTCTCTCTCCTATACAGGGTATAGCAGTCTATACCTGTGGCCCAGTCATGGGAGGAGTCCCACCAGGTCTCCATTATCTCTATCACATTGTAATTATTTGAGTTTAGCAGGAGGACAAATTTGTCCTGCTTATTCCCGAAGCTCCTGGCATTTGTGTCTAGGCATGCAAATGTCTCTTTGGGGGCCCTTGCCTTGCCTACAGTTCATTCCAGGGCTAGGGCATGTGTGGGATCCCTTGAGTACCTTTGCCTGCTGGCTTTGCAAGGGTTGCTCAGTGGGCCAGTAGTGGCAGTAATCCCCCCATCCCCCAGTGGGCTTAGTTTAAAGCCCGGTGGAGCAGGTCAGCCAGTCTGGCTGAGAAGAGCTTCCTCTCCAGTGGAGAGAGGTGGAGGCCATCCCATCCAAGCAGCACCACTCCCTCTCTCACCAAAGACTGGACTGTGGTCATGGAAGCCAAAGCCTTCCCGATGACACCAGCACTGCAGTCTTTGGTTCACTACCTGGATACTCCTCTCCCTCCTTTACCCATATCCTGAGACTGGGAGGATCAAAGAGAATGAAGAATAAATGTTTTCGCTCGGTCTGAGCCTTCAAGAGGCCGAGAAGCGATTACTACCCTGCTCCCAAAACCACGTAGTGTATAATGACTCATCTGGGAGCGCTCCAAGCTGTGTCATTTGTGCCAACATGGATAAGGAGCATAGGGTAATGGTCAGTGGGCTGGAGGAGTTCATGGATTTTCTCTGCAATGTCTCTGATACGAGCACCTGGGAAGCAGCAGACTTCTTGGGCTAAGGGGTCAGGGTGGCAGATTGTCCCCTCAGTACCCATCAGGATGGATTCTTGCATGACAAACACTTTGCATTTTGTCTTAGGGAGAGTGAGGGTGTTAGCTACAGTTGAGTCTGTGCTGCCTGCAGGAGCTGGCAACTTCTCAAGCTCTGCAGGGGCTGCAAGTAGTTAATACCTGTTGTAAAGCTTCAGCGGGGTGGGGACCTTGGCGCGGCAGGCGTTGGGGCATTTGACCACCTTGGTCCAACCCTATGGCTGGACAAAAGGGGAGGTCCCTGAGTCCTTCCTTGTCCTGGAGGGAGACCGTGGTCTACCCTCCATCTCTTGGGGGAGAAGGGCCTAGCAGTAGGAGTTGATGTCCTGCTCACAGTCCCTGATGGCATGAAGTCTCTGGACTGCAGCCTGGAGTTCCTCCAGCTGGCGTGCCAGAGACCCCAATAGGGAGCAGACCTGAAAACAGGAGGTGGCCATGTTCCCAAACCCCAGAGCCTGAAAAAGTGACAGGCAGCCCCCGCAGCCAAGAATCAGGGGCTCCGTCTGCATGGAGCCTGGGACCAGGAGCTCCATCTGGGTGGAGGCCTCTGAGGAGCCAAAGCGGGAGGCTGCAGACCTTGAGGGGACCCTAGGGGTGTGGCACATGCCCATCTGCAGCACACCGCTAGTAGGCCAACTGCGGCTAGGACTGTCTACCCTGGGGGGGCTCCCGTGCACCCTCCTGCACAAACTCCCTCGCTAACTCATGCCCTGGGCCCAGGAGTGCACCTGTTTGTGCAGCCTGTTTATGAGGCTGCGGTCACGTGGCTCCCTGAGGGGCTGGGTGAAGTGGGAGCTGGGGCAGGCATGACCCTCCTTGACCCACTCAGCCCAGTCCCAGCTGACTAGGTCCCTCCCTCCATGGGCCCCTGCTTTCCTGGGGCAAGCTGGGGCTCATCAGGGGTTCTGGGGGTCTCTCCTGGGGTCCCTGGGCTCACGGGGGTGCAGCGGGCTTCCACCCACACATCTTGCACTGGAGCCAGGAGAGGATTGTTGCGTAGTTTTAGGAATAGATTAGACAGGCATTTGTATGGGATAGTCTGGATAAGGATGATCATGCCTTGATTAGGAGGTTGGACTAAATGACCTGCCAAGGCCCCTTCCACCCCGTCTTTTCTCTGATTTTATGCATGAGGAATTCAACATTTGCTAGAATTGCAAATCATAGTTTTTTTAGGCATTTCATCAAAGGTTACTTGCAGCTGGTAGTCCTACTCTCAGTTCAAGGGGCTTGTTTTAAATAGTCTGAGGAAACCCAATCAGTTTTAGAGGAGCTTACAAAGGCATTTACCTCAGCACACAAATCAAGATATTCTGAGTAGAAACTGATAAGGCTGTATGAAGCTTTGGTCACAGATTTGATTCAGAGGAGATTCGGCCTGATTTGGAGGCTGAATCTCCAAATCCGAATTGAAGCAGGAGACCTATTAGAAGGTCTGAATCGAATCTGAATACTCTGAATCATTTTGGAAAAGATTTGGGGAGATTCAGATTGGCAGGGGAGAGACGGGCACAGCCGGGCAGCTGCAGGTTCTTGCATGGCTCCTCCAGCTGTGCCTGCATCTCCCCAGGTGGGGGGGAGCCATGGGAGAAGCCTCCATGGCTGCTCTGTCTGGCCTCATCTCATCTCACCTGGCCCCAGCCCCCCGGTACTTTAAAAAAAAAAGCCTCACACTCACTGGCTGTAGTAGCAGCGATCAGGGCCTTTGGGGGCTCATGCCAGAGGCCCCCCCCATGCAGCATAGGGCAGTGGGGGGCAGCGGGGATTAGCACTTGGCTCCTGTGTGGCAGCTGTTGCATCATGCGGGTGCAGTGTGACTCGGCAGGGCACCGTGTGCTGTTTGGGAGCTGGGGCAACTCCACCTGTCAGCCAGAGCCCGACACTATTCAGCCCTAGTGGCTCTATTCAGCTCCCAGACAGCTCCCAGGGGCAATGCTCACAGCTCCCTGCTGAGCCACGCTGCACCTGTGCCATGAGGCAGCTGCCATGTGGATGTCAGGTGGGGAGGTGATCCCTACTACCCCCCCCACTGCCCCACGCTGCATGGGGGGGGCTCTGCCACGAGCCCTCAAAGGCCCTGTTCGCTGCTGCTACATCCAGTGAGTGTGGAGCTTTTTTTTTTTTAAAGTGCCAGGAGGATGAGGCTGGGCAGGGGCAGGGGCTGGGGCTGGGGCTGGGCAGAGCAGCCATGGGGGCTTCTCCCACAGCTTCCTGCCTGGGAAGAAGTGGGCACAGCTAGAGGAGCTTTGGGAGAACCTACAGCTGCCCAGATATGCCTGCCTCTCCCCGGCAGATCCGAATCTCCAAATTGGCATTGAAACTGCAATTCTGACTTGGGCAAATCAAATGGGGACAATGATTCGAATCACCGAATTGAATCACTGTCCTCCGAATCAGCAGAATCCAAATTGAATACTTCCCTATTCATACAGGCCTAGAAACTAACACAACAAGCTGCACCATTGGATCCATTTTATTTCAAGTAGATGAATCATCAGAGCCGTTATATCCATACACCTTAGGCATTAGCACCAGTGGAGAAGAACTATGATATTTGTGATGGAGAATTCTTCATCATCCAGATAGCTTTTGAAGAATGCTGGCACTTTCCAGAAGGTGTCCCTTTCTGGTTCAGGTCTTCCCAATTGATATAAATTTGAAATGTTTCCAGAAACTGGAATTAAGTCCATGAGAAGTTTGCTAGTCTTTTTTCTCCTGCTTTGAATCACCTATTGGACACATAGTAGGGGTCAGAAGGTGGATGCATTCTTGTGAGTATTCAGGGTTCAGTCCTCTGCCACCTTCTGCCATCATAACTGAAGATGTTTAATTAGGGCACTACACAGAAGGGAACCATTACTCCATCTAGAGTCCCTTTCTCAGTGACCATTTGCCAGACAGCTAGGCCAGTTTCCAACTGCATGATGTACTCCTTTTTCTTCTAAGATTGCCTTGATAGGTGCTTTAGCTGTTCCAAGATCTGGGCCTTAGCTTCACGTCAATGTTAGTGGCTGGATATGCTCTAGATCCGGGCTGTCCCACTGGTGGCACGTGGGCTGCAGCCTGCAAGGAGTTAAATTGTTGTCCCCAGGCTCCCACCTCGCTCTACATGAAGCAGTCAGGGGCTCCAGTCTCCCTCTCCCTCCATCTTTCCCTTCCTGCCCCTGCCCCAGGGGGAAGGGTGGCATGGTGCAGTGTGGACACTGTCTTTCAGAGAACTAAGGGTGAGTGAAGGTGTCTGAGCATGCAGTGCAGTACAGAAGCGTGGGGAGGGGCATATGGTGGAGAAAGGGGGCATGAGGAGTAGCAGTGTGGGGGGGATGCAGCAGGGGACACCCAGATCTGTGGTGCAGTAGGGGGCATACAGCCCCCACTGATGCAGCCCCTGCTAGTGTGGCCTGAGGGTTATGTGGCCCCTGGCCACTTAGAAGTTGTACTCTGCACTAGAACCTCAAATCATCTGCTCTCACATCTTGTGTTCCCAGACCAAGAAGCTTTGAGCAAAATCTCTTAGCCTTCTCTAGTCTCTACCCACTCCCTCCTGACCCAAGCTCAAGTATGTTCATTGTAGACCTCCTTCTGGGCATATCTACACATAGTCATTTCATGTGGATTAGCTCAATTTAAGCTGCATTAGGAGCACATATCTAACAGGTTTGCCCTTAATGCTGCTTAAAAATGGCAGTTTTAGGTCACATGAGCCTAAATTTGATACCTTCCCAAACCAAGTATCACATTTAAGTGGGATTAGTTAATGCAGATTAACACATGTGGAGACATGTTACTCCACATTAATGCAGAGAATTTAGGCTTGGGTCTGCCCAGCCACTAGGGAGCCAGATGGAGCCTAGCCCTAGGGCTTCTGGCTGGGCACCTCTCCTCTCCCAGGGCTGGGCTTCTATCTATATAGTTTGACACTTGTAAGTGGGTTTTTTATTATTGGTGAGTGGGGAGGGTGGCAGAGGGGCACTGTTTGTTGAGGGGGGAAGGTTGGGGGTGGGTGTTGTGAGACTGTAACAAGCGGGCATCCCGAGTCCAATCTTTATATAAGCCTGTTCACTTGTTTCTTGGCTAGCCACCTGCTCGTCTCGCTTGCCATGCCTTGATGTTCTGATTGTAAGATGTTAACAAGGCAGGAGGCTGCTCTTTACCTGCCATGATGACAAGGGACTTTGTACATGCTTTGACCTCCATTTGACTTGTCCCATGCCTCATAGACATTTCCTTCAGCTAGATAGCACTGGGATCCAAGCTCCAGAGTCTCACATGGGACTCTCACTCCCCAACAGAGCTCAGGATCCCAGCTCCATCACACTGAGTTCTTTATCCTGGCCTCACACCCAGCCTTATCATGTACTCTGCACATGCTGGGCTCCCAGCCCTATCTCTGGGCCTACAATACCCATCCTTAGGCTCCAGGCTCCGTCCTCAGGCTTCAAACCCTGTCTCTGAGCCACAAGCCTTGCCCAGCTCCAAGCCCCTTCCATGGGCTACAAGCCTGTCCTGTCCTTGGGCTACAAGCCCCATCCTTGGTCATCTAACCACTCTCTCTCTGGGCCCCAGAGCCTCTCACTACAGGCTTCAAGCCCCTCACAAATATGGACTAGGGCTCCAAGCCCCATCCCGCTATTCTCTATCTAAGCTATTTAACCCTTATCCCTTTGCCCTGGGAGCTTCCTTAATTGCTCCCCAAATCTCAGGGCCCCACCCCACTGGAGCCTAATTCCCAGCTCTCTAATGCACCCAGGCTTTTCTGCAGAACTGGGCACTGCCACAGGTCCCTCCACCTGGCCTGGGCCATGCTTCAGTGCTTGCAGTGCTAGGGATGTGGGAGCTGGGTTTTTCAGGTGCCCCTACTTATTTTTCACTTGGGAGGTAACTGGCCTGGCATTTCTGGGGAGCTACCCCACCACAGATAGCTCCATCAGGCCACCCTTCCCTAGCAGGGTGCAGTTTCATGGCATGCCCAGGACTCCGGGGCCTCCTCCTTCCCCATAGTCCCAGCCCTTACCCCTGAGATGTTCCAAGCAGCAGCTTAGCTGGATGTTGCCTCCTCAGCTGGTAGCAGCAAACTGCTGCCCTGAAGTTCAGGGATACAACCCTTATATACTCCATCTGGACCCTGTTCTCCAGTCAGGCAACTCTGCTTAATTAGCACAACAGGCAGCTGTGGGTTGCCTGGCTGCTGCTTAGGCCCCTGACAGTAATAGAGCACAGAGTCCTGACAGTGGTGATCGGGGTGGGAAGGGGGTAAGGGATGTGTGGGCAGTGGCGCAAGCAGGCTGGAGCAGAGAGTGCAGGAGGACAGGATCAGCCAGGGTCTCCCATTTTTGACACTGGAATTGGACCCAGCACATATATCTTTGTTCCAGGCAGGCACAACCTTTAAACCGACCACAACACCTGCCAGTCGATAATAGGCAAATTGACTGATACAGAGTAAGAACAAAAAAGCAACAATACAAACAATTAAAGAATTCTATATTTACCAATCCTAGGGCTGTTATTAGGGTCAAAGTACATCTGGTCAGGATGCAGGCTCTGCTTTAAGGCTCTCTCTCTTAGGTGTCAGCAGTCTGGAGGTAGGATGCCAAGGCCCACAGCCCCCCTCCAGTGGAGTGCATGAGATGGGCTACTGGTATGCCCTTAATCCATGGTGGCCTCAGGGACCCTTTTCAAGGGACAGGGATGGGGATGGGGACCCCTCTCAGGGAGCAAAATGGGAAGGGACAGGGAGAGACAGGACAGGACAGGGAGGGACAGGAGGGATGGAGAAGACAAAGGGAAGGACTTGTTAATCTAAAGTCTCTGCTTTTGTGTTCTCCTTCCCCCTTGATGACTCCTGATGAGTTTTCATTCGTGGGTATTTCTGGTTGGTTGTCTCTCTGTGGTTGCATGTTCACATAGCCTTTGGGCCTTCTCCTAATTTGATCTGTTCCCCCAAAATTGGGACTTAGGCCCCCCTGCTCTCTGAGGCCTTGTTGCTGGTGTCAACTATTTTGTGTTATGGGACAGTATGGTACGAACTTCCTTTGGTTTCCAGGCTGTTTCCTAAACTGTGTCCTCGTTGGCCTTGAAGGCTATGATTTTGTGTTATGGCATGTCCCCCTTCAATTCTCAGGCTGTGTCCGTCCATTAGCCCTATTATGCTAGCAGCCCAATTACTTCCAGGACCATAAGAAGCTGTGTTTGTGTCTCCCAAGCTCTTTTGAAATTCATTTTAACCCCTGATGCCCATCTTCATAGAATCATAGAAGTAGGGTCGGAAGGGACCTTGTAGATCTTCAAGTCCAACCCCCTGCCTGGGCAGGAGAAAAAACTGGGCTCAAAAGATTCCAGGCAGGTAGGCATCAAGCCTCCTTTTAAAGACCCCCAGGGTAAAAGCCAGCACCACTTCCCTTGGAAGTTGGTTCCAGATCCTAGCCACCCTGACTGTGAAGTAGTTCTCACGGCTGTCTAATCTAAACCTACTCTCCAGCAATTTGTGGCCGTTATTCCTTGTTATGCCAGGGGGCGCTCGAGGAAACAAGGTCTCTCCCAAACCCTTCTGGTCCCCCCGAGTGAGTTTATAGACAGTCACCAGGTCCCCCCTCAGCCTTCACTTGTGAAGGCTGAACAGGTTCAGTTTCTCATTGTAGGGTCTGCCCTGTTGTCCCCGGATCATGCGGGTGGCCCTCCTCTGGACCCTCTCAATGTTGTCCACATCCCTCCTGAAGTGGGGTGCACAGAGCTGGACAAAGTACTCCAGCTGTGGCCTGACCAGTGTTGCGTGGAGGGGGAGGATCACCTCCTTGGCCCTACTTGAGATGCACCTGCGCATGCACGACAAGGTTCGGTTAGCCTTACTGACTGTGTCCTCACATTGTCGGCCCACATTCATCTTGGAGTCAATAATGACTCCAAGATCCCTTTCTGCCTCTGTGCTCTCAAGAAGGGAGTTTCCCACCTTATAAGTGTGCTGATGTTTACTACTGCTCAAGTGCAGCACCCTGCACTTGTCAGTATTGAAAAACATCCTGTTTATGTTAGCCCACCCCTGCAACCTATCCAGGTCTTGCTGCAGTCTTTCCCTCCATACTAGTGTGCTCACCTCACCCCAAGTTTTGGTATCATCAGCAAATTTAAACAGGTTGCTTTTCACCCCGTCGTCCAAATCACTGATAAAGAAATTGAACAGCATGAACCCAAGGACCGAGCCCTGGGGCACTCCGCTGCCCACTTCTCCCCAGGTCGAATATGACCCGTCCACCACCACCCTCTGAGTCCGACCCTTCAGCCAATCTGCAATCCATCTGACAGTGTAAGCATCAATGCCACAGTCACCTAATTTTTTAATGAAGATGGGGTGGGAGATGGCGTCAAAGGCTTTGCTGAGGTCCAGAAAGAGTACATCCACGGCGACACCTGCATCCAATGCTTTTGTGACCTGATCATAAAAAGCAATCAGGTTGGTCTGACATGATGTGTCCTAATGAAACCGTGCTGGCTGCCCTTGAGCATCATCCCTGAGGCTGGGCCATCGCAGATGTGCTCCATGATGATCTTCTCAAAGAGTTTCCCTAGGATTGAGGTAAGACCGATGGGCCTATAGTTGCCCAGGTCCTCCCTCCTCTCTTTTTTAAAGATGGGGACCACACTGGCTATCTTCCAAACATCTGGCACCTGGCCCAAGCACCACAAGCGCTTATAAAGCTGAGCCAAGGGCCCCGCAATAACCCCTGCTACTTCCCTCAACACCCTGGGGTGGAGAACACCTGGACCCGCTGATTTGAACACGTCCAGCCCCTCCAGAAGCTCTCTAACCCAGTCCTCCCCAACCTGAGGTCTGGAGGCATTCCCCTCAAGTCCGTCTTGCATCACAATTGGGAAGTCCCGGTCCCTGCCCAAGAAAACAGAGGTGAAGAATTGGTTAAAGAGGTCTGCTTTCTCCTCTGGCGCAACCACCAGATTGCCCAGAGGATCTTGCAGGGGCCCCATATTTCCCGGTGCTTTCTTCATCTTCCCTATATATTTGAAAAAGGACTTTTTATTATCTTTGATTTTGGACGCAAGTCCTAGCTCTATGTCCACCTTAGCTTTCCCAACAGCTCCCCTACAGGCCCGAGCAGAGGAGGTATGCTTCTCTTTGGAGACAGCACCCCCCTTCCACCAGTCATATGCCACCTTTTTGGCAATCAGGCATTCCCATAAACACTTGGTGAGCCAGGGGGGCTTTCAGGCACTCCTGCCCCCCTTGCTTTTTGTTGGGATGGTCACCCCTTGGGCCCTGAGTATTATCTCTTTAAGGAATGACCACTCATCTTGGGCACTGAGCTCCCCTGCTCTTGAGAACCCCAGCGCCTCTCCCACTAATGTCAGCTCATTGAAGTTGGCCCTCTTGAAGTCTAGGGCTACCACCTTGCTACAGGTCCTTGACACCCTGCGCTGGATGGTGAATTCCAGCAAGCGATGATCACTATCACCCAGGTGGTCAAGAACCTGGAGGCCCCTTACCAGGTCCTTGCCTGTGGCCAGAACCAGGTCCAACAGGGCATTTCCTCTGGTGGGACTGTGCACCTCCTGAATTAAGTGGAGGTCCTGTATCTCGGCCAGGAACCTCCTGGAATGGTCCGACCTGGCTGACTGTTCCTCCCAGCAAATGTCCGGGTAATTTAAATCACCCATGACAACTACATCCTTCACCTTAAGGGCCTCTGCAAGCTGGCCCAAAAATTCCTTGTCCAGCTCTTCCCTTTGGTTGGGGGGTGTGGCAGGGCGACTTAGGGGTGCCGTGACCTCCCCTAGCGCCCCTACCTACCGTGCCAAATCGGGTCTCGAATGCACCCTCTATCTTGCCCGCCACGTCTTGCTAGTAAATATCATTAAATGGGAGGCTGCCTTGTTGCCCTCCTTGGCATGGTGCCTTGCTGTACCGGGGCTCTGTTAAATTGCCTGCCTGTGCCCTCACGGGTGCTCCCTCGCTTCCCTCGCGGCCCTCACTGCACGGGGGCCTGTCTCCTGCAGCTCTCGTAGCCCGCATCGGGGCCTTGCCCTTATACCGTCGCCCGCACCGGGGCCTTGCCTCTATACCGTCGTCCGCACCGGGGCCTCGAGACTGTCACCCGCACCGGGGCCTTGCCTCTGTACTGTCGCCCCCAACCGGGGCCTGTGTCTCGCGCTCCCTGCATTCTCTGTAATCGGGGCTCAGGCAGCCTCAGCCTTACCTTGCCCTAGACCCCCTTCCTGGGTCTTATGCCCCACTGGGGCTTCTCATGATTGGGCTCAGGCGGCCTCAGCCTTACCTAGCCCACAGACCCCTTTCCTGGGTCCTACACTCACTGGGGCTTTTTGCCTACGCCCACACTGGGCTCCTCCCGATATCGCCCACACTGGGGCCGGGGTCGGGACACCCCAAAACGCAGCGCCCTCTCCAGCACCAGGAACCCCCCCTACTACTGGGGAGCTCCTGTGAGGCCTCCTCCATCCCTACAGCCTCACCCGGTCCTCTGGTCTTATATCACAACCAAAACAGAAAATGCAAAGCCCCTGGCTATAACATAAATCCTGAGCCAACCTGGCTATCCTTCATCCACATCCCTGTCAGGGTTCTCTCTACCCCAAATCATCATGCCAACACTGCTCAAGCCATCCGGCTTCCTTACTATGCCCACCCTGCTTGCTCCAGAAGAGCTCTCACTTCTTAGGCTGCCAGAGGGGAACTGGCCTTCCGGCCTCAGACTGGCTGTTTATGAAGGCCAGGCCCTACCACCTTCTGGTCAGCTGACCCAACTGGTTGTCTTAGCAACCCACACCTGTGCTTCCCTGGTGAGTGGCAGCTGAGCCCATATTATTGTTACCAGTAGCAGGCACCCTAGTGCCCTGCTACAGGGGGTCTGTAGTAGACCCCCACCGTTAGATCCCTCTCCCCATGGCCCCCTTGTATCTTGACCCAGAGCACTTCAGCTTGCCCCTCTAACCCCATTTTGCTGGCAGAGGATGTGTATTGCTCCCTGACATAGAGCGCCACACCTCCGCCTTTCCTTTCTTCTCTATCCTGCCTGTAAAGCCTATAGCCCCTAATGCTAACTGCCCAGTTGTGGGATGAATCCCACCAAGTTTCTGTAAGCCCTATTATGTCTGGGTCTGAACTGGCTATTCTGAGGGTGAGTTCCTCCTGTTTATTCCCCATACTATGAGCATTGGTATATAGGCATTTAAGGCCTTGCCTAGCTGCGTACGCCACCCCCCAATTTGGGATACTGTTTGGACCCTGTTTCTTACCTGGGTACTCCTTGCATTTGTCACCTGTCTTGCTCGTCTGGTGGCTCCTTGTCTTCCTGCAGCCCCCTCCCCTGGCAATGGTAGTTTAAAGCTCGCCATAGAAGATCAGCCAACCTGGAAGAGAAGACACGCTTGCCTTTAGGAGAGAGGTGAAGGCCATCCCACCCTAGCAAGTCCCTCACCTGAAAGCATGGGTCATTATCAAGGAATCCTGGTGCCTAGTGGCACCAACTGCATAAGCACTGGTTGACCTCACCAATGCAGGCCTCGTGTCACTGTCCCCACTTACTCACCGGAAGAAGAGAGGAGGATACCACCTGCACCCATCTCCTTAAGCTTGTCTCCCAGAGCCTTGAAATCCTTCATAATGCAGTCAGGGTTGCCCCTGGCCACGTCATTCATCCCCATGTGGATGACAATCATAGGGTACTGGTCTGCAGGTCGGATGTCTCTAACCCGAGCACCAGGCACGAAGCAGACCTCTCGCATCATGGGGTCAGGATGACAGATGGGACCTTCCAGTCCTCATAGGATGGAGTCTCCGATGACCCCTTAAAAGTCTCCATCTTGACCCCTTAAAATGCATATATCTATACCTATAAGCAAATTCCCTAAAAACAGGTCTTTAAATACTGTTTCTAAGTCAACACCGTAGTTGGTGCCCTGGCCCCTGCTGGCAGGTGTGCAGCTTTCCTGGGGTCTTGGTCAGGGGGTGCCTGCTGGGGCCAGCAGAGCAAGCATCATGGCCAGTAGGAGCATGGGGCACTGGTCATCACTGTCAGGGACCATGCTTGAGCAACAGGATTCTGGGCATCACTGGCAAGGGCAGGGACAGCTGCAAGGAGGGAGGCAGGGTGGGCAAGGAGGGAGCTGCTGTGTGTTGCTCCTGTTCTAGGTATGCAGCTCCTGGGCAGGGAAGGGGCTGGACAGGGATCACAGGGCGGGGGACTATTTCCAAAATGGCTGCCAAATGCAGAAGCTGGCTGTGGCTTTGATATGGCTGCCAAGTGCTGGTAGCCATGTGTCCGGAGGTTGGAGCACCTCTGGTGGCCACAGACACATGGCAGGGCTGAAGTGACCTGGGACTAAAGTTAGTCCCAAGACCCACCACATGTAGACACCTGCCAAAACCTGCTTAATCCACATTAGTATAATGGACATTAAATTTAAGCCTGCTTAAAGTCATGTGTAGACACATCCTCTTTATAATGGCTTTGCTGGTATTCTGGGGATAATTGATCTATGTACCAAGCTGGCCCACTTTCTCCCACTCTGCTCCCTCCTGATGACCTAAGAAACTTTTTGCCATTCAGAGAACAAATTTTCTGGTTTCATGGTTTTTTATTTGTGTTGCCTTGGAAGGGGCCCCCAGTTTCTATCCAAGTTCTAGAAATGAGTAGGTTGTGATCATGGAAGTATCATCCCCAAACAAAAAGGTAGACAGAAAACATGAGTCACTACTGATTTCTGAACTACCATCTGGTTACCTTGGTACTTCTTACAACAATGCTATCATCGATGCCTCAGCTGTTTTTGCCAGCTATGATTTCCACTGTTATATCCATCCTGCATTATCCAGGCTCCCCTGAGTATCTGAAGCAGCAAATCTCATTACTCAGTTCCAATACATTCCCCAGGCGTTGTCATTGTACAAACACTAAGCAGATTGCAGACATCAATCTCTTCCCCGCCCTGCCGTTGGAGACAACATCTGGCTCTCCTCGGAGACCATCAAGACAATGATACTATGTGCTGTCAATGCAGGGTGCTCTTTCAGATCACTGTGCAAGTAAAATTCAGTGGGGTTCAGATTCCACCTCCATGAACTCCACGAACTCTGAAGGTGTATCCTATGTTCCATGTATGCCTCATAAAACCATGTAATTATCTAAGAATATGAGGAAACATATTCAGACAGATCTAAGACTCGAGATGGATTTGGGGAAAACTTTATTGTCTGGTGGACTGAGAAGGATTTGAGGTAGGAGAAGTCATGGGAATCTGTAAAGTATGTTTAATCTCTACTTCACAGATTCACAGAAGTTTAAGCCTGGAAGGGACCTTGTGAGATCATTGGGTTCAGCCCCCCTGCTCTGGGCAGGAAAGACTGATGGGGTTCTCATACCCAACCAGAAAAGCTCATGCCTATAGAACCTGAGAATTGACCTCCCATAGGGGTGATGCTCTCAGGACCCCCAGGGTGGTGAGGGAATTGGCAGAGGTCATTGCGGGACCCCTGACACAACTTTATGAACACTTGTGGTACTCTGACCAGGTGCCAGAGGACTGGAAAATGGCCAATGTGGTCCCCATTTTCAAAAAGGGGAGGAAGGAGGACATGAGAAACTATAGGCCCATTAGTCTTACCTCAGTCCTGGGGAAGCTCTTTGAGAAAATTATCCAGGAGCACATTTGCGAGGGACCAGAAGGGGAGATTATGCATAGGGGCAACCAACATGGGTTCATTAGGGGCAGGTCCTGTCAGACCAACCTGGTTGCTTTCTATGACCAGGTCATAAAATCCTTAGATGCGGGTGCCATGGTGGACGTAGTCTTTCTGGACTTTAGGAAGGCCTTCAACACCGTCTCTCACCTCATTAAAAAATTAGGTGACTGTGGCATCAGTGCCTACACAGTCAGATGGGTTGCAAATTGGCTGGAGGGCCTCACCTAGAGAGTGGTGGTGGATGGGTCATTTTCAACCTGGAGGGACGTGGGCAGTGGGGTCCCCCAGGGCTCAGTCCTCAGGCCCGCACTGTTTAACATCTTCATCAGCGACTTGGATGAGGGGGCGAAAAGCACCTTGTTCAAATCCGTGGATGACACTAAGATGTGGGGAGAGGTGGGCATGCTAGAAGGAAGGGACAGGCTACAACTAGGTCTGGACAGGTTACAGGGGTGGGTGGATGAGAATAGGATGGGATTCAATACTGACAATTGCAAGATACTACACCTAGGGAGAAAGAACCAGCAGCATACCTATAGGCTGGGGAACTCCCTTCTTGTCAGCACAGAGGCAGAAAAGGATCTTGGAGTCATTATTGATTCCAAGATGAACATGGGCCACCAATGTGAGGACACAGTCAGCAAGGCTAACCAAACCTTGTCATGCATCCACAGATGCATCACGAGAAGGTCCAAGGAGGTGATCCTCCCTCTCTATGTGACATTGGTCAGGCCGCAGTTGGAGTACTTTGTCCATTTCTGGGCATCACACTTCAGGAGGGATGTGGACAGCATTGAGAGGCAAAGGAGGGCCACACGCATGGTCAGGGGGCAGCAGGGCATGCCCTATGAGGAGAGGCTATGGGACCTGTACCTGTTCGACCTCCACAAGAGAAGGCTGACAGGGGACCTGGTGGCCATCTATAAACTTACCAGGAGGGACGAGGAGGGAACAGGAAAGTCACTGTTCCCCTGAGCACTACCAGGAGTAACTAGGAATAATGGGCACAAGTTGACTGAGTAGGTTCAGGCTAGACATCAGGAAGCACTACTTCACAGTCATGGTGGCTAGGATCTGGAACCAACCTTCAGAGGAAGTGGTGCTTGCTCCTACCCTGGGGGTCTTCAAAAGGAGGCTAGCTAATCACCTAGCTGTAGTCGTTTGACCCCAGCATTCTTTTCTGCCCATGGCAGGGGATCAGACTTGATGATCTGCTCATGTCCCTTCCGACCCTACCAACCAAGAAACTATGAAACTATAATCAGCTCCTCCTGTTTGACTGATCAGCTGAGATGTGCTTGATAGAGCTGTGCGAAAAGGCACCATTCTATTTTGACTTGCATTTTGATGAAACAGTGTTTTGTTTGAATTTCATTTGGATTCAAATCTGCTGTCCTGTTTTGTTTCATCGAAACAGTTTCACTGTTTTGCTGTTTCGCTCATAGTCTGTAATGGGGAAGCTCAAAACAGCCTTTAACTTTGTCATTTCTGGCCTGATGTGGATAAAACTTGCAGGAATGGTAGCCCCTTGTAAGGGCATGGAGCCTGCCAAGTTTCAAGGAGATAGGTGCAGGGGTTTCAGGGACACTGCACCTCAAAGTCATGAAAGCAAAAACCTTATGTCACATGTACGTGTTAAGCCACAGCGGGGTCAAAATCGCAGGCCTGCTAGCCCTTGCTGTGGCTACAAAGCCTGTCAGCTGTCAAGGAGATAGGTGCAGGGGGAGTCTGGGTTCTGGGGCCCTTCACCTCTAGCTGCTGACAGGCAAAACTTGTGATGTGGGTGGGTGACACAGTGTGTATGTTAAGGTGCACCCTCACTCAACTGACACTAAGGCTTTCAGAAAGCAGGGCAGTTCAAACAATGCTGCCTTTTATGCAGTTTTTCCATCCCTCCTCCAGAGCACTGGGATTGGATGGGACCTCAGGAAAGGATGAGAGTCACTGGCCAGCTACGCAGTCAGTAATGAGAGCAGTCTTCTCCTCCCCCCGCTTCCTCCCTCTTCCCCCTCCCTCTCCTTACTTTAGTTTCTGTTTCCCTGCAGGCAAGCCCAGCTTGAGCTTTGAAACTTGAAACATGTTGAAAATTTGGAAATGTTTTGACTTGCCTCATTTCATTTCAAGGCTGTTTTGAAGCTCTCTGTTTCATTCTGATTTTGCTGTATTGAGCTCGAAATGAGTCGAAACAGCATTTAAATGAAACTGCCGGAGAAATTTTGCACAACCCTAGTGCTTGACAAGCTAAGCTTGCATATCACCGTATTGATTGAAAGAAAAGATGGACTTTGTTTAAGTCCTCCTCTGGCAGTGATCTTTAGGCTGCTCAATACAAGTGTACATTGCCCCTTGAACACTTATCTCCTGCTTCCTGGCTCCTTCTTCTCTTCTCTTCTTGGTGGTGCCTGCCTTTAAGACATGCTGGGCCCTTGAGGGAGCGTTGTGCCATGTGGAGGACAGCTGTCTCAAACATGTGCTGTGATGTCACGACTGGTCTGGGTGACCGGGCTGGCTTGGTGTCGGACTACGACTTCCAGCTTGTGCTGCGTCCTGGGCCCTCACCAGGCTGCTTTTTTGCTTTCCTTTTGTGTGGGAAGTTGAAGGTTTTGTTACGTGTATGACTGGATGGAGCAGGGTGCAAATTGTTTATTTATAGTTATGACCGTGTGGCCGGTATTCTGACCACATAACTAGCATGTAAGACGTGATGTGGCATGTAGCAAGGGTGTCTGTCACAGTGTGATGTGTTGAATGCAATGACATGGTGCTCTTGGTTTGATAGTAATTTGTTTGTCTTTTTGCTTTGTAAGCAGCTGCCCTTTTTGTATCCCTGAACCCCTGAATAAAGTAGTTAAAAAGTCAAAGTCTCTTCTCTTCTCTTCTCTTCTCTTTAACACCTCCACCTTGGGAGGAAAAACCTGCAGCATCCTTACAGGCTCAGCAGTGCTACGTTGGATAGCACTACAGAAGAAAGAGACTTGGGGGTTATCATTGACCACAAGATGAACACGAGCCTGCAATGCGATGCTGCGGCTAATAAAGCGACCAAAACGCTGGCTTGCATCCATAGATGCTTCTCGAGCAAATCCCGGGACGTCATTCTCCCCTTGTACTCGGCCTTGGTGAGGCCGCAGCTGGAGTATTGCGTCCAGTTTTGGGCTCCACAATTCAAAAAGGATGTGGAGAAGCTTGAGAGAGTCCAGAGGAGAGCCACGCGCATGATCAGAGGTCAGGAAAACAGATCTTATGATGATAGGCTGGGAGACATGGGACTCTTTAGCCTGAAAAAGTGTAGGCTCAGGGGTGATCTGATGGCCACCTATAAGTTTATCAGGGGTGACCATCAGGATCTGGGGGAACGTTTGTTCACCAGAGCGCCCCAAGGGATGACGAGGTCGAACGGTCACAAACTCCTGCAAGACCGTTTCAGGCTGGACATAAGGAAGAATTTCTTTACTGTCCGAGCCCCCAAGGTCTGGAACAGTCTGCCAGCGGAGGTGGTTCAAGCACCTACATTGAACACCTTCAAGAGTAAATTGGATGCTTATCTTGCTGGGATCCTATGACCCCAGCTGACTTCCTGCCCTTTGGGCAGGGGGCTGGACTCGATGATCTCCCGAGGTCCCTTCCAGCCCTAATGTCTATGAAATCTATGAAATCTTCTCTTCTCTTCTCTTCCTCTCTCTCTCTTTCTTGCCACCTGGACCCAGTGGCCTTGGCAGCCTGCCCCTTCTGCCCAGGGGTGCTGGAAGAGGACATTTTGCACGCCTTCCTCAACTGCCCCTGGCTGCAGCTGCTCTTTGCTGCCCTCGGGGTGCTGCTTCGGGCACTGGTTCTCAGAGGAAACCTACATCCACTCCTTCCCGTACTGGGTGGCTGAGCGGGCTGCAGTCAGCCTGACCAACTTTCTGATGTGCCAGGCCAAGATGGCCAACCTGAAGAGCTGGCGAAACCAGCTCACTGGGACCAGGATGCATGACGCCCTGCAGCTTTTCCGCCTCCTGGTGCGGGCCCACCTCTCTCTTGAATTCGAGCATGCAGTCCTCCGGCGGATGGTGTCCACCTTTGAGGAACGCTGAGCTGTCGACAGGGCACTGTGCCAAGTCGAGGTAGGATGCCTGCTCCTTGCCCTGTGACATCACCAGCTCCTCAAGGTGCAGAGACGCATCCAGCGAGCTGAGACTTTGTGCTTTGTCCATGTGGGCCAACCCCTGATGTCCTGAGGCCCCCCTGGGCGTCCCCACTTGCAGAACTGTGTATGTTCATACTCCTTTTGGTCTTTGTGGGGTTTTTTTGTTTTTTGTCTAGAATGTGTAGCCAGGCCTTGCAGGCCATGAGCCCAGGCCTTGTCCTTGAGGCCCAGATCTTCAGGCCAACCTGTACATGATCTCTACTGCCCCCCATTTGTCAATGTCCCTGGAATAAATGTTTCTTAAAAGTTAAAGTCTTTCTTTCTTTCTTTCCTTTTGCTTTAGGAGCAAGAGCTATCATCACAGTTTTCATTCCAAATTCCCCCCCAGACCAATGACTTGCTGGAAAGTGAGTGCAACTCCAGGATGTTGCCCTTAAAGTGGGTAGGTGATAAATGGTGGATGATGACAGCCTTCTTGTGGCTCACCCTGTTAAGCGGTCTCTTGACTTCTTGACTTTCTGAATTTTTGAATTCCTGGGTCTACAACTAATGTCACCAAAATGGTGGCCGAACACCTTCAACTGGCCTTCTGGTCAATGGAGCAAACCTCAAAATCGAAGTGATTCCTAGTTTCTGGCTTGTCTTTTGGAGCCTGATGCTTGGCTGCTGACTCCTGGTTCCAGTGTTGGTTTCTGCCTGCTGGTTTATGTCCGTGGGTCCCACCCAGTCTCCTGCCTCCAAAACCTGGGTTTTGGTTGCTTCTGACTCCACACAACAACTACTAGGCTAGATTGCCTGTGCTCCTGTTGTGTAACACCTGCCTTCTCAAAGGCCCCAAAGACGATATTGAAGGGGCCCCAAGAGGACAATATAAGGAAAAACAAAAAGCTAGGGCAAGAGAGTGGGTGTATTAGAAGTTTGCTATCAGCTCAGGTTTGCGAACCTTTAGGGACTAAAGAAAACTATTTATGAGTTTTCATAAAATCCAAATCCACCCTCATGTCAGATGAGTTCTGGTTTCTAGCTGCATTCTTTCCATATCCTTGCTACTACAAAGTTGCCTGCAGTTCTCGAATGCTATTCTAAACACTTATTAAACTCACAACTAAATTGCTTAAGTGGTAAAAAGAGTCTGAGGGAGCAACCCAGGCCATGGGATCAATCAATAAGCTAAATATTTTAATCTCTCTTTTGTGTGTGTCTGTGTGAATGGCTTCAACATTTTTAATCTTCAGCCTAAAGTGAATCATTTAGCAGTGGGAGTGAAGGCTTCAGCTATTTTTTCCCAGTGGGAACGTAATAACTTTACGTTCAAATTTGTCAGCAGACTGCTCATGTTTTCATGTGTATCTGAAATATTTTGCAGTCTCAGAAGGGTCATTATTACATTGGTGGCCAGTGATATAGTGCACGACCAATTAATTTCTGTCAGAACATTCTGAACTTTCCTACAACAAAAGAACTATTTGTTATCAGCACCAGTTGAGTTATTTTTATGTCATTAAAAATGATCTCCAGATGTTCACAAACTTCACACACAGTAAAAGTCACAGTCCCTTCTTTGCAGTTTTTAATGGCACATTGTATTGAAAAGGGCAGGCTCCTTAGTGATACTGTAGCTATACAATTTTTAGAGCATTGGCATCTTGTTTAGAAACCTCTGGACTTTAGACTTAGAAACTGTTATAACCCCCCAAACACTTATCAATTACAGCATCCAGTCATAATTAAAAATATGACTGAAAGAAGCATTAACCAAAACCTGTTTCTGATAACATCAGTGAAATATCAGATGCGACTGGCTCTACATAGTCGCTCAATAAGTGAAAAACAGTTCAAAGAGCCCTTCTCTCACCGTAACATTGTACTCCACCACTGAGCCAGCATTACTGTCTGCAAGGTAGGAGGTGGAGGGAGACTATCCATAACAAATGGAAAGTGGAGGAGGAATTCAGGCAGAGGCTAATTATCCCAACTGAAATTTGTCCAGGGAAATCAGTTCTAAGAAAGTGCCAGGGAATTTCTAATGACACTTTTTGAAAGCTCTTTATTTTAAAAGAGTTGAACAGAGGAATTTCTAATGACCAAAGAAAATCAAGAAATAGGCCTTACATCTCTTCCCAGAAATGGAGCTTCCTCTATTGGTACTGCTTTTAGCTTAATGTTTGGTTGTTGTCTATACTGTGTTTAAAAACCTATGGCCAGTTGTCCTCAATTCAGTGGTGATTTGCTTTCTTTGTACATTATTTCCATTTTCCAAATTTGCTTCTGATTGCAGGTACTATAGTATTTATTTCTATTGCCACTGTATTAGTAAGCCTTTTCTATATAGTGCTATGCCTAGTTGTTTTGTTCTGGTGGAAGTGGTGCAGCAGACTGTTATCTGCCTCAACTTAGCAAAGCTTTAAATGATTTTTTTAAAAAAACTTGTAGTGAAATACATATTTATAGCACTAAAGGAGTAAGCCCATATTATCTGAGCCTGATATATAAGTACATAAGTACATGTAAGTGCCAGGCAAACTTCCCATATTGCTTTTTCAAAACACCTTATATCTTTGATTACATATTTGCTATCTGAGAAGTCATAAAAAACAAAAACAAAAATAAACATCCACTAGGTTCCTAACTCTCAGGAAAATCAGTATGACCAAACTAGATGGCTTCCTTTCCTGAGCACTTTTATGTCATGTATGCAAGCTGATCCACTGAATAAATAATATGCATGGTTCCATTCAACACTGCCAAAATCTGTGGTGGATAAAATGTTTGTTATCTGTGAGTACTTGGGGAGTGACACTCCCTTCATACATTATTTTAGCAGTTGAATGCACTATTGGAATCACATTCAAGTCTTCCCTCACCACCACTGAGCTACTTCCCTTGAAATGGCACTTGCAAAAAAAATGCTGTTTTCTCTAATGTGAGGAGCAAGGATTTTTTTTTGGGGGGGGAGAATATCTTTTATTGGATTAACTGCACATTTGGGAGAGATTTTAGACAACCTTTGGGCACAAAGTGCACTCAGAAAGTACAATGTCATCTAGAAGAGGTCATGGCTAGGGGCCTGCTTATTTTGCAGTTTTGTAGATACGTGGAAATGGCAAAATTTGGGATTGTCCATGAAATCAACAAAAAAGAAACTAATAAAATTAAAATGCTGGCTCCCCAATGGGAGCCACTGGTCCTCACTGCTAGGAGGGGGAGGTGTTGACAGGTGGGGCAGCATGAAGCACAGCAGATGACATAGTGGCTGCCCCCTCATCCCTCTTCTCCCCACTGGAGCCTCTCTGCCAATCAGTGCCAAGGGGATGGGGGGGGCTTCACGAAGGGTAGCCAGCAGTCAAGATGGAAGACACCCCTCATCCCTTCTCCCCTTCTCCCCATCTCCCCCCCCCACTACCCCAACTTCTCTCCATCTATCAGCACGTTGTTTCCATGACAGAATCTGGTAAACTGGCTTGAGATATCTCATATTCTGGGATAGACATGTATAAGATGAAGACTTTGATAGCTTCATTGTGGGAAATGTTCATTGTGGTAGGAGTGGAGCTGAATTGACAAGTTTTGCATTTCTTATTAAGGTATGGTTGTCTCTCATTAGGTTTCTGTTGATCAGGAGGGAGTTTGCCTCTGATTATGAGTTGGGTGAGGTTTGGGGGGTGTTTGAAAGCCAGAAGTGGGAGTGGGGGGAATACTTATCTCAAGGTCTGATCTATTAGAGTGTAAGTTGTAATTGTTTAATTAACCCTCTTATCAGCTTCAATGTAGAGTGCTATGTGTTAACCAGGGGGTTTACGTTTGCAATTGTAGTAATTTAATGTGGGTATTTGGGTGCCTCTTTCAAAGATACAGGCATATCTTTACTGTAGGTACTATACAGGTACTGTATCTTCTCTGCTGGAGTATCCTTGCTGCATAAAGGCAGTTTTCAGGTTCGTGAGGTGGGTGTCACAAGTATACTCCTCAAAGCAGATGCAGTGGTATTTTAGGGCCTGAATATAGATTATGAGTATTCTCCTTAGAGAAGACACAGTGTTACCTGAGTATAAATTATAGCTTCTTGGTGTTCTTGGGATATTTTCCAGTTTTAAGGACCTAACTATGGTTGTCTATTTTTTTTTGTATATAAGTGTTCGTAGGGTGCAATCCTGAATGTGGATCATGGTTCCTAGAAAGTTGATATTAGTGTAGAAGTATTTCTGGAAGAATTTGAGCAAAGGGTGGTCATTGTTGAATCTGTGGTGGAAATCAATAAGCAAGTCCAGGTGTTCAGTCCAGATGATGAAAATATCATTATATACAATGCAGGTATTGTGCCGGTTTGTTGTGCATTTTTCTAAACATTCCTTTAATACCATAAAACAAGTAGCAGTGAAGACAAATAGAGATTGGAATCAGTGTGACAGTCTAGGGCTAAGTACAGACAGCCAGAAAGCCAGAGGTGGAATCAATTCAATTTTCACAGTTTTCTCTAAGCAGCATAGTTTGGACAAATAACAAACTGAATTCACATTCACTTCTCAGTTGGGAAAGGCAGCCAGATACCTACATTCATAGGCAATGCGTAGGAGGGGCACAGGGGGGCATGTGCCCCCCCCCCCGGGAGTGCTGGTGCCTCCCTGACAGCGAGCGCTCTGGCTGGTAGGGGGGCATGGAGAATGTTAGTGCCCCCCCCAAAATTGGCTCTGCTGGCAGCATGTTGGTGGTGGAAGTGTTGCATAGATTTCATAGATTTTATAGACATTAGGGCTGGAAGGGACTTCGGGAGATCATCGAGTCCAGCCCCCTGCCCAAAGGGCAGGAAGTCAGCTGGGGTCATAGGATCCCAGCAAGATAAGCATCCAATTTACTCTTGAAGGTGTTCAGTGTAGGTGCTTGAACCACCTCCGCTGGCAGACTGTTCCAGACCTTGGGGGCTCGGACAGTAAAGAAATTCTTCCTTATGTCCAGCCTGAAACGGTCTTGCATGTGGAAGTGCAACTGGCTGCTTGGCAACCAGCCGCTAGGGGCCTCCTCCCTGGTCACTGGCTGGCTGCTGGGGGACCCCTCAGTTCCCTTTAGGGAGCACTTCCCCCAGTCATGCCCTGCTGGGACCACACCAGACTCAGGAGGCACCAGTCACTCATGCCTGCACTGGTTTAGGTGAGAAGCCGGGAGATGCTAGAGCACAATTTCTAGCCTGCCAGCCATTGCTGAGCCCAGTGGGGACCATCCCTGATTGGCTGCTCAACACATGCCCCCAACCCCCTGCTGTCACCTCCATAGGGGGGAAGCCTCCCCCCAGCCAGATGACAGCCCCTGCAGCCAAGTGTCTGTCAATGTGGGGGGAGCCCCACACCTCAGGGGTCCCCTGAGCCCTAGTCTGCCCTGCCATAACAGCAGAGAGGGATTCACTCCACTCCCTCCTCCTTGAGGTCAGGAAGACCAGGGCTCAGGGATCCCGGGCCAGGGTCGGGGAAAACCCTAAGGGGGAGCACCACACCATGTGTGGGCATGTTACTGGCTTGGGAGCGGGGCTGGCATCAGCCTGGGGCTCTGCTCCCCTCTCTTACCTGTGAGGATGGGGCTGAGTCATGGCCTGACTGCATGGGGGAGGGTGTGTGTGGGGGGGCAATCTCCCTCTGCTCCTGCTGAATCACAGACCAGGGCTTGAAGGACCCTAATCTGGGGCTGGGGCGCTCTTCCCCCTTGCCTTCCCCCTGACCTGCCCTGCAGGGCTGGCAGGTGCAGGCAGCATGCAGGCTAGGGGGCATAGACAGAGGCTTTACTGCCTCCACTGTGCCAGCCCTGGGGTGGGGCCAGCTAGGCACTGGGCTAAAGTGGCAGTGTGAGCCATGTTTCAGCTGCCTGCCCTGTAAGTGGGGATAACTAGGGGCTGCATAGCATCCTGGGATGCCGGGGGCCTGTGGAAGGAATCTGGGATTGATGTTCGATAGACCAGTCTAACTTGAAGTGACTCAATCTGATACTACATCCATCCAGGTCTATCTTAAACTAGGTTTGGCCATTTTGAAACCAGTCTATGTGCACTGAACCTCTGCTCTGTTACAAGTTTAGTCCAGTTTCCAATCATTTATATTGGTTTATGTATAATTTCTGTCCCTAGCCTAGGAAGCCAGTTTACTGAGGCTCAGTTCGCTTTTAAAATAAAGCTTTGAAGTGAATTATGGGGCTAGATTAATTGCAGCTTTACTGACTTGGCCCACAGTCTTTTTTTTTTCTTTGCTGTTTTATGTGGACTTGACTTGGAAACCTGAAGGCAGCCGCAAATGGACGGCTCTGACTGTTTCTCTTAGATTAGAGAGTTTACTTTTCATTTCTTATGTTTAAATCTCTTAACCATATTATGATGATGATGTGAGATAACGCTAATAAAAATGAGTAGTTTGGCTGGTTATGAGCCTGGGAAGTCATGAAGGCAGGGAGCTTTTAGGACGTTGCAAGTCAGGTCAGGTACTTTCAAATTTAAATGCTTACAATTCTCCAGAGCTTAAACAAACTAGTGGCCATGACAGAAACAGTCAATCTAAGGAGTCACCCATGACAATGACTGTGTACTGGGTTAGTGAATGATTTAGATGATACATCTCTTGGTTTTACACTGCTCTGGTGCTGATGTTTTCTAAAGAAGTTACTAATGAGAGGAAATCAGAATAAAGAATGATATTCTCTCTTCCTCAGTCATTTTTTGTTTTGAACACAGCAAAAGCAAAAAAAACTGAGCTCCTGTTTAATAGTAAATGTGAGTTAATGTTCTAGGAAGAAAGAGAAATTGATGATGCAGCTAACCCAAAGGCAAAAATTTATTCTGGACAGATCCATTTATTATTTAAGGATCAACAGTATGTTTGGGGCTGCACAGAAAAAAAAAATAAACCAAAAACAAAAACAAAGCCCAAGACGGTTCTGAAGAGCTTGCATTCAAAGGGAAAGATTTTCAAAAGTGCAAATAGCAAGTTAGGAGCCTAACAACCATTGAAAAATCAATAGATCCACACTAAACCACATTCTTTTGCCAGCATTTTTATAATATAACTGAATGCTAATCTATTAAAAAAACAACAAGTGCTGTTTTGGCTACTGGGAAATAAGTGATGGCTATTAGGAAGAGAAGGCTAATTGAACCATGCACATCTTATCAATTGGTAGTTTGGGAGCATCCATAAGATTGAAAGGGGAAGGAACACTATCTCAGGTGAGACAAAGCCCTCCAGAGAGAGGATACTTTTCTTCTGATCATGGTGTGCCCTTGTCCAGTTACTGTTAAATCTAATAAAATAAAGGAATGAAACCTGTAGAAAATATAAAGACTGTTCCCAAAGTGTATTATAATTTATTAACTAGTAGACAGGGAGCCTTCACCTTATGTTCATTTGGTGATCATAAATCCATAGTTCTTTTAAACTGGATTAAAAAATGTTTGAGGCTGATGCACGAGATGCAGCGAGACTAGTCTGCCTGGCAAAGGCATTCTGTTACTGAGAGATGAACACATACTATTTGTAGCTGTTCCAAGATCAGGATTAATTATTTTTTAACATTTAAAAAGCTACAAAGAGCAAGCTGCAAAAGAAATCCCTGCATAGTGACCAAGTCAAGCTTTTACTATGCACCCTACATTTTCAGATGTAGAAATTGTGATGTGTTGATATCCTCTAGAGACAGTTCTTTTTAGTGTAGCCTGACCTGGTTTACTTCACTGCATTCCAAACTTCTTTTTATCTGCTCAGAAGCAGATCCTTGAAGTGCCTTGGTGTAACAGGGAATAGTTAAAAAGCTAATTCTTTCCAGGGCTTAATTCCTTGCAGTTTCACATACCAGCACATATATGTATGGTAGATCATACATGATGCATGTGGGGGGGAATAAGCAAACATGCCAGCAATGAGAGTAAAAATGTCCGTTGCTCAATATATGGTATATAAAGATTTAGATTGCATTTTATATACATATTTACTTTCCTCCCCCGCCACCAGAAAACAACCTTAGAAAGTCTCTTCCTTCTTCCCCCTTCTCCATCTCCCCCCTAGCCCCCTCCCCCACCAAAAAAAACCCAAAAAACACCTTAGAAAGTGTTTATAGATTATTTAGTTTCATCTTCTGGAATTAGAGCAAGTTGTTACATAACATCCAGTTTTCTTATTTTTTTTGAGCATTGCTATGGTGATTGTCCCTGGAAAATTTCCATTGTCATTTTGTTTGGCAAATGCTAAACACTGTGATATCAGGGTAGAAGAGGCAGTTTTTGTGGTGGGGGATACTTAAGGGGTTGGGGTGGGGGGGTTGTTTGCTTAAACAAATAGAGCCCAGTTACAGCAGTGCTGAATGTAGTCTGAGTGGATCATCTAGATATTCTGTAGCCCAACTCTTGAATATGCTTTTAAATAGCTATCGGAAGGAATACAAGAGAGACCGGAGATCTTTTACCCCTAACCCTTGCTCAGGGGAATAGTTTTTACTCAGACCAGTAGCCCAGTCAGAATCAATGGGACTGCTTGCATTAGTAAAGGATGCAGGATCAGGTCCCTGTGAGCAAGTGGCAGAGATAGTAAAAATATACCATTGCCTAGCAATATACCCTCCAGCCTGAGGCTGGAAAAAACTTCGCATGTGGTTTCTTTGTACCTTCTGTGTGTGTTTATTTCTCTGAGTTACAACTAGGAACTGACAAAAAATAGATAGTACCAGGTGCGGTGCTCACATTGTCTGCTAGTAAACGTATCAACCACAAAGTTATTTGAATTTATAATTAAATGCTATTATCTTCTTTGTTTTCCTTGTTTCAACTTGAGATCTGCAGGAATTGCATGTTACATATTTTGGTATGGTATTTGCTTATTGTATCTTTCATTTTGTAATTTGCATGTGCAAATTTAAGTTAAAAAAGCTTGATTGCATGATTGGCATTTCAATGTATTGGAAATTACAAATGGGCTAAAATCAGATCTGTGGATCCAAACACAATTTAAAGTCTGGATTTAGATTCAGATTTCTGATTTACAGTTTGGAGATTTCATTAGCTGAGCCTCCCCCCCAACCACCCCTGCAACGCCTACTCTTCATTCATAGAGGATTTTTTGATTTCTTGTATAGGAGTGACTATATATTTCCCACAAGCTAATTTTGATTATAGATACTAAAAAGAACAGTGTAAATATAAACATCATGGAACTTAGAAAAAAATCACTTGATTTTAGTTCAGTCTTGAAATACAGACCTCGTTTGAAATGGTTCTCAAATCTGGCCAGCTTTCAAGAGAAACTAATCCACAAGAGAAACTGATTTTTGCTTTGTGCATTGAATTTATGGCCTATTTGTATTTTATTTCTCTTCTTCTGACATGAAAGCAGGTGAAGCTGGTGGGTTTGACTGAGTTTTGTTTTGAGATTTTGTATTTCTTTCTGTTTGAGAGGAATGCAAATCAAGATAGATAGAAACCAGAGGAGATATTTGGATGAACTCCTGTAAGACTAAACATCACTTTAACAAAACTTGTGTCCTGAATCTTGTATTTTTGCTCCCATAAATTCATTAATGTGCTTTTAAAGTAGGTAGATAATGCCAGGTGGAAAAATGAATCATAATTACCTTTTATAAATAACAAGTATTATTATTACTGTTATTATTAAAAATGCATGAAAGCCCTATCTGCATAGACTACCTAGTCTCTTTAGTACAAGAGGACTCTATCCCCTGCCTCTGGGCCAGATCCATCCCACAGAGCAGTGTCATCCTGCTCGTGGGGCTCCCCAAGGCTCCACAGATTTGGCAGTAGGAGAGCAGTCACAATGTTGATTGCTGCTCCCCTGCTGCCAACTTTCCAGACCCATGGGAAACGCTGTAGGCTGAATAATGTGGCCTTGCATACCAGATTGGCCCAGTGACCACCCAGACCCAGGCCTGTGGGATTGGGCCAGTGCGCTGCCAGATCTCGGCCTATGAGATTGGGCCTGTATGCAGTCAGATTTCGGCCTGTGGATTCGGTCCAGTGTGTGGCCATATTTTGGCAGGTGTTTGGATCTAGGCATGTGGGACTGGGCCCATTGACTGACTCCATGTGCTGAACCTGCATGGGTTCTGGCCCGTAAACCAACCTTGTGCCATTCATCCTGCCCGCAAGGCCAGAAAGTTTGCTCCGTTGCTAGTAGACCTGGACAACTGGAATGACTCTGTGGAACTTCAAGTATCGTGGGAACATTCAGCACCTAAAAATACATATGCTATAGCTGATCTGCAGGTTACCTTCATGTTGTTCAGACTATAGTAGCTGTTTGATGATAGGCTAGAATGGTATAGAGTTATTTTTATTTGCTTGATTAGATTTTGGCTAAGAGAAGAATAAGCAAGAAAATGACACAACATGTGAACCATTTTAGAAAGCTTAGGAAAGACTGATTGAAAAAATTGGGTAAAGTTTGCAAGGTCTCCTCGAGTACATTTAGTGGTTTTATGCTAATTTTAGACAAGACACAGCTTATACAGGGAATAAGAATAGGTATATGAATATTAATTAGAGTAGTAGCACCCATTAGGAATGGTTTTTATTTTTTTTTTACCTTATTCGGTAAGCTTTCTGATATTTCAGCCAAGCAATAGAGAATAAAAACTGGGCCTACTTTGGAATTTTTGTTCTTCGGTCTTGAACTACGATTCTTGCTGAATTGCCCACTTACAAGGGTACCTAGTTAACAGTGTTTAGCAATTTAGTTTTTGAAATTCAGGTAAGAAAGTCCTTCCTCTAACCAGCTGGCTACCCATTAGAGTCTCTTTGAGGCTTTGGGATTTGGCAGTTGTAAGATTAAATTCCTTTCAACAACAATAAGATTGTTGTGCCTTTAGATAAATGTGCATTTTATAAATTTTAATCAGTTTCTTGATATGCCTTACCTTAATGTTTAATCATTTTCTAAATATTTCTTCCGTATTTTGTTACTAAATTTGCTATTAAAATTGTAGGTACTCTTGGGTGCATCTATGTGTGAATATTAATATGATGCAATAAATTCCAGTGCAGTTTGCGCCACATTGAGTGCAGCATTTTGAGGTAGGGGTGCAGCCCCAGCTGGCAGGGAGTCCTGAGGGTGTAGATGCACCCCTTATGTTGCAAGCATTTAATTTTGATGAGACCTAGTTCTCTGAACCTTTCTTGATTCTCAGAATGCATCTAAAGGTGAAAAACTGAAAACATTCTTTATTGGCATGAATTTATATCAGAAATGGATAAACTCCTTCACTAAAATAAGAACTGACTCAACCTTTCATCAGAACCTAGACCAATTCTGAGGCTGAAATGCATGCTGTTAGCATTGTTTAACTCTGGTGATGATGAGTTTTTGGCACTACCCCATTTCTATAAGGGCAGCAAGCAATTATTGCTGAAATACTATGACAGCAGCTATTCTAGAGGTATTTCTGCACCAAGCTCTGCCAGTTTCATATAAATGCCAAGCTTTATGAGATTTCTTGCCCTATATCTAGGCTGCAAGGGTTCAAGCTAGTTCACAGCATTTTCTGCTGGGAAACTGTGCTTTGGGGTTAATGCCTCTCGGACACTGTAGACTGGGCAAACATTTGGGATCACAGAAAGATTCTGAGGCTGAGATTCAGAGCTTAGCAAGAAGGCAATACCATATAGATTTTACAGAATTAGTACCACTGACTAACAAGCTGTGTTCAACAAAATGGGTCATTAAGGAATGACAGAAAATGGACTTCATTTACTGCATGTTGTTTGTATACATGGCTGCTATTCCATTGACTGTATGAAAATGAATATTTTTCACTGTATTAACTTTTTTTGTTTTTCTCATTTAATTTCACTGTTTTCCCATTTCAGAGGGTGCAGTTTGAGTCGTGCCTGCAGATTATAGATTATCTCTATAGAGTCATGTGAGTGAGCTGGCTATACAGACTTGGAAAGAGGAGTCCCTTTTTCCTTTTTTCACTTTCCAGTAATCCAAGCAATGTGGCTCAGATGATAGGAAAATTTGTGGTAGGTTAAAGTAAAACTGAAATCATTTATAAAAAGCATAGCTATTCTCCATTTAATCTTCAGGCTCACAATTCACCATGTAGGAAGGAATCAAGATTCATAACCTAGAAAGACAGATCTAGAGGAGGTGGATGTTGATTATGGAAATCAGTGGGTCACCACAGTACTGCTGAATTAGCATTCAGGTTTGCCAAATCATCTACCAAAAGGGGGGAGGACAAGGAATCAAGAGATCTGTGGCTTTTGCCACAGTTTTTCTGTTTGATCTGGAGCAACTCATTTATACCCTTTGTGCCTCAAATCCTGTACTTGCAGTACTATATGTTGCGGCATAATTGTATCTTAATATTTATCAGGTTATTTGAGAATTATGTTATCTAATAATATTCTCTCTCTTTCTCCTTCTCTGAGGGCATATCTACATAGCAGTCAGAGAAGTAAAGTGGGGTAAATTAGCTCTCACTGAACTCCATGCTGCTTTGGTTAGACTGGTACTGACATCCAACCTAGCTACTTAAAAGCTTGCTCAGGTATCTCAACAGCACAATGGTTTGTTTTATATTACCACATACCACCACAATATCTGGGCACCTCCTGTGTAAACAGCATGGCAGTAGTCCTCCACAGCATAATTAATAGCAAAATCCCCAGTGGCCAAAGCAGGGTCTCCAGCACTTCTGAAGTTAAACCTCTCCTACAGATCTAACAACTATGGATGTAGAAAGCTAGGTGGTTTAAAGAGGCTAGATCTGAACCCTGGACCCAGCTGGTCCCAGTCAGAAGATCAGGGCAATTCATCCCCTGAACAAGCACCACCTGCAGCAAGCCCAGGGCAATGTCCTGGTCCTAGGTGGGCTGAGTGAGGCATTCCAGCCAGCCAGTCCTATGAAGCTGCAGGAAACAGGCCCCACTCACTCCAGCCCTTAACAGCCAGACTCACTCTGCAGTATCATTTTCTGAACATCAGAAGAAGTTTTTGCTCCTGACCCTCTATGCTCTGGTTCTCCAGTTTTGACTCCTGGATGTGACTCTAGCTTCCGGTTCTCATAGGACCTTTGGACTTCAGTGGTTTTGGCTTTCTGCCCTTGTTTATGGTTCAGCTCCCAGCTCTGGCTTTAGGTTTCTAATCCTGGTTAATCCTCAGCTTGCCCTGTCTCAGGCTCCAGCTTTTGACCCTGGTCTGTCTTGAGTTTGGCAACAGCTCCTGGTTCTAGTTCCCAGCCCTCCGTATCCCAGCTCTTGGGAAACCAAGCTGGACCACACCTGTGTTTCAGGTGCCTAACCACTAGGCAAGACCATCCATGTCCCAGTTTCTAACAGGTAGAGCATTCTGCCTCTGTAGCCTGCCTAGAGGCTTGTGAATTGCACTTGAAGGAAGTATGCAAATCACAGAAAAAAGGACAATGTGATTAGCGGAAGAGCAAAACCTTCCAAAAAGAAAGTTGTTATGAGCTGTAGGGTGAAGAAAGATAATCAGAGAGGTTATAATATGCCATGAAATCAGTATCTTAGTTCAGTATCTTTGCCCTTGATTCTTAGTGTCCAGCCAGCTGATGCATTTTTGTTCCCAGGCTTGCATTTTGAAGGTATTTTGTAAATTTAGTTAAATCAAAGTGGTTGCTCTGCGAAAAGTGTACTCCTATGTGTGTTTGTTTGTCTCTGTCATTAATCTTTTTCCTGTGATCATTCATTCTAGTGTACAGTTTTACCCTAGTTTCATTCACAATTTACATGAGAACATTGGCGCACTAGATCAGAGATGCTGCTTTTTGGGACAGGTGTTTTGGTTGTAGACTCTCCCTCTGCCTGAAGAAGGGTGTTTGTACCTGAAAGGTTGCAAAGAACAATTTTCCCAGCTATTTAGTTGGCCTAATAAAAGATATCACATCTACCCAAAGAACCTTGTCTGCATTTTGGAACAAGCGTGTGTAAGATTCATGGATTTTGATGGGCTCACTTTGGAGGGTACTGATTGTTGTACAAGTAGAGATGTGCAGACATGTTTTGTATCTGTTCTTAAGGCAAGGCTGTGTACCATTTGCTGTCCATTGAACAGCAACAATTTTACTTCTGGTGATCAATTGGGCAAAGTTAGGCATTTGTTTGAAAGCCAGGAGCAGGGAGACTGGGAATATTTCACTCAAGGTCTGTTCTTGTTGAGGTAGTCTGTGTCTTGTAGAGAGCTCCCTCTTTGAGTGACAGTTGGTTTTAGTATGGTTTTATGAACCCTGATAGCTCCACTGTGATGGTGCTGTATTTGGATACGATAGTCTGTCAGGGTTACCTTGTTTGTGAATCTTTTGGGAGCATATTGAAAGTTCCTGGGGTAGGAGAGTAGAGGATTAGTGGAAATAGTTTTTCCTGAAACTGGTGTGGAGAGCATTTGAGAATATTTTCCACTTCTAGAGCAAATCCTGTGTGGGGTTCTTCTCAAGTTCTTTATAGCATTTGGTACTGGAGAGTTGGATTCATTGATATGGTCTGGGTGGCTGTCTGCTGGGTTAATTACTCTATTGTGACCGGCTTTATCAACTGTATGGCTTTTCTCTCTGAGAGAGAGGTTATTGTTGTTGTCTGCCTGCCGCTGGGTTTGCAGCTGCCACTCAGTCTGCATTCAGGGCCAGCCCCTTCCCAGCAGGAAGAGGCTTATTCCGCCGGATGCTGCCCTGAGCTCAGACTAAGTGGTGGCGGCAGCTGGGCTGGGTTGGGCAGACTTGGCTACAGTTCCCCAGGGGCCAAACAGGAAAACCTGTTCCCTGCCCCCACAGGGGCCCTACATGTGGCATCTGGCCCCGTCCCTGCCTAGCTGCTGGAGTGGTGGTGGGGGGCCTACCATGCTGGGGGTAGGAGCCCCCATGCCCGTTTACCCAAGCGCTAGCCTCTTCCTGGTGGGGGCTGTGCTGCAGGGCTGGCACAGCTGCTGCGAGAAGCAGTGGTGCTGTGGGGGGCTTGCAGAGCTCTGGTCCACTCCGAATGCTGGTGCTGCTGCACACAGCCTGCTGCAGCTCTGCAAGTCCCCCACAGGGAAGGGGCTTGTGCTCCCCACCATTATGATGGGGGCTGCTGCCCCCAGCAAGGGCCCTTCACCCTCTCACTACAGTAGTGGGGTGGGGGCATAGTCAGACAGGGCCCCTCGTGGGTTGGGGGGTGGGCAGGGATGGGGGTTAGTCTCCTTCCCTGCAGCATCCAGCAGAGGGGACAACAGGGGACCTATTCCAATGCAGGGAGTGAGCACGGTGGCAACAGTGGGAAGACCCAGCTGCCAGTGGGGGTAGAGGACAGACTAACTCTCCTCCCTGCCCCTCTCTGCCTCAGGGGTCATTATGTCCCACTGCTGCAGCAGCACCTGGTAGACCTGGCTCCCACCTGATGCTGGGATAGAGAGGGTGGGAATTAAACCTCTCCCTGGCCAGTTCAGCCCAGACTAGCTACCCCCCCCAGCATAGCTTCCCTGCAGCTGAGGGCACACTTTAGCGCCCCTCAGCTCCTGACCTGAGCAACTGCAGGCATGTGCCTTGCATTTCCTCAGTCCAAAGAGAATGTTTGTCCTGTTACAAACTGGTTCAACCTAGGTAGGTTAGACTAACCTGCAAAGGTTGAATCAATTCAGGCTCCAGCTTTTTGAATGTCTTTCCCTAGCCCCTGAGGCAATGCTGAAGGCAATGCATTCGAGTCTGCTGTGTAATATCAAGGTGTGTCTCCAAGTTAATGTCTCAGAAAGGTTAATAACACATCTAAGTGCGTCTTATTTAAGCTGATCCCTATTATAGTAGGATTCTTGTAGGAGATGGCTTCTCTCTTCTTTTTTTTTTATGTTCTCCTGCATAGTTGTGTAGCTTATTTGGAGTTTGTGTGTTAGCTAGAGGTTTGCAGATGATGACTTCCCTGGGAATGATGTTATCTTTCTTGCACAAGCTTAGGAAGAAAATGTCTCTGGGTAGTCTGGTTTCTTTTTTCTTTAGGTTGTGGATTTTCCATTTCACTCAGAGAAAGTAAAATTGACAAGGGCCCTCCAGCAGGCACTAAGATGCTGCATGTCCGATTGTTTGCGATATTCCCAGAGTGTTTTCCTAAAAGTCCCTTCCCCCAGTATATCACATTTTTGTCTTTTTGTCCCAAAAAAGCAAAGTCTCTCACAAAAATATAGCATCATTTGCCAGCCAGAAGTGCCTCACTGCTGCTCCCTGATTTCTGGTGTTTTATAATGTTTTGCCCTTTTAAACCAGCTATTTCATAATACTTGCACAAAGGTTCATCAGTGTGCATGTAGAAATCTTGCTTGTGTCTGTGGCCATTAGAAAGCCATCTTTAAGTGCTGCTAGCATGATACCTATGCTGTATTTTTTACTATTATTATTTTTAAAAGATATATGCTATGCTAAGCTTTTAGACAAGGAAACTACAAGCCTTCAGGGAAGACAGCAAGAAAGAAAAAAAAGATTTATATTCCTGTGATGGTGATGAAAATAAAATCTACTAAATGATATTGTTGCCATAGATCCTTGAGTTGAATTGTCCCTGTCTCCACATGAGAGCTATAGCATTTATTAAGATGAAAACTCTTGACTTCTGTTCCTGACATTTCTCCCAATACTCAAATCCCACACCTAATCAGTGTCCACATTTATCTCCAAACCCTTAAATGACATCTAATTTTGCATCACAGAAGTACAGTCTTTTCCCCATCATCTCCTAATAGATCTTTTACATGTCTAGATTCTATTTTGTGAGTGCATGTCAAAAGAAACAGAATTATCCATTAAGGAAACATACGTAAGGCAACTGCCAGTGCTTTCTTCAGTAAACTTGATCTGCTGCAATTGCATTTAGGAAACTGAACAAAGTATTAGATGCTCATATGAATACAGCCTGCTGATGTGTTTGCATGCCTCCCATGCTTAGATACAAATTCTGGTCTCAGTTATGCAACTGCAAATCTTGACAAACTCTTTGATTTCCAGATTTAAACCACATAACTGAAGGTGCTCACAGACTTGCAGTTCCCCACTGAAACTTGTGGTGCTTCACAAAAAGCAGCAGAAGTTACAGTAATTCCCTTTCTCCACCCCAGCCCAACAGACAGGGGACATGGGGGATTGAGCTCCACTTTGGAGCCAATCCAGGAGGAGCCTGCCTGTCTCCAAGCTCTCTCCCCTAACTTCACATCCCCCCCACCCCCAGCTTCAGCATAGTTTGAGCCTCAGGGTGGTTCCAATCCACTCTCCTCCCCCTTTAGTGCAGGCTGGGCAAACCCCAGCCAGCAGTTCCCTCCCCTTCCTTTCTCCTCCTCCCATCCTGCAGACTGCACTGGGGGCAGGGCAGGATGAGGCTAGGCTGCATCAGTACAGCCCTGTTCACATGCAAAAGTAAACAGAAGTTAAGGAAGGCACTTCACTTCAGAGCACCTTCATCTGAAACCTCATTATATGAGAGTTAATTTATTGTGTGATCAGTAGGGGTGTGCGAAATGGGTTGTATTCAATTCAAATTTGGCCCAAATCAGGGCTAGTGGTTCAATTCATTGATTCAGATCACTGTCCCCGATTTGATTCAGCTGAATCCAAATCTGAATGTTTGATGCTGATTTGAAGAGTCAGCAATTCAGCCACAGACACAGCTTTAAATGTTTTTTCTACATACCTTGAGGTACCAGGTGTGGCTCATGCCTGCTGTGATGCTGGGGCAGATGGGGCATCCCACAAGAGCGTGGGAGTCCCCCAAGCATGCTCGGCAGCAAACCTGTAAGTGGACTGGAAGTAGTTCTGGTCCACTTGTGGGTCTGCTAGGGAGCATGCAGGGGGTCTGCTTGTACCCCCCTAGCTCAGAGAGCTTGGAGACGGCAATCTGCCTGGGGACACGCCAGGTGCCCCCCCAGACCTAGGAGGCACCAGAGGGGTGCAGGAAGGGGGTCCCCCTATGCACTTCCCAGCAGCCCCTGAAGTGGACCAGAAGTACTTCTGATCCACTTGCAGGTCTGCTGCTTAGTGTGCTGGGGAGCCCCCCATGCTCCTGTGAGATGCTCCATCTGCCCACCGTCGCAGCATTCATGAGCTGCCTGGTACCTTGAGGTACATAGAAAAAACATTTAAAGCTGTGTCTATGTCCAAATCACCAAATCTTTTTGAATATCTTTGAATCGATTCAGAGAGTTCCAATTGGATTGGGAGAGATTAAAGGGTCTCCTGATTCAATTTGGATTTGGAGGTTTGGCCACCAAATCGGGTGGAATCTCTGCCAAATTGAATCAGGGACCGAAGTTTTGCACAGCCCTAGTGATCAGGTCCTTTTAAAGCACTCTGCAGCTGTGTACTCCTGTCAGGATATGGCTGTAGAGTACTTTCAAGGCGCTGATCATGTGACAAAATGTCTCTTCTGTCAGTGCCCTCTGCACAAAATCTATCCCTATGTATCATTTAGCTTCTTTGTCCCCTGTATGTTTTCAGCTTCCTTAGAAGGGAGGAGAAAACTAAGGAGAGCTCATTGATACACAAGTGATTAGCAGTGTTAGACAAACTATTACCCTTACTATGTATTTTCCTCCTTAATCCTTAGCAAATGAATCAAAGCATTTACTAGACTTTGCATAGCAGGGAAATAGAGAAAAATGAAATGTTAAAGGCAGAAAATGATGAAATCTGCTTAAAAATAAATAAAACCATATTACCACTCTATCATGTAAAAGCAAGACTTTCCTATTCCAAGCTTCCAATCTGACAATATTATAAACAGCGGTACATTACACATAGAGCATAAAACCCCACAAAATCATTGATACACACAGAGATAAAAGTTATATTACAAATTATTATGGGTGAGATGTGAAGCTAATATATTCTGTATGTTGCCTGTCTGTATTTGTATATATGTAACCAGGTGTCATGGTGGCAATCTGTGACAGAAAATAAATTAAATTTGAATAAGAAAAATCAAAGCTCCTTCAGAATTTCATTCTTTGTGTAAATACTACACAAGTATCTACTAACAGAAGCAGATAATTGACTGCAGTGAAAAGAGCTAGATCCTTTTTATTATCCTCACTTCCTCTTTATTGTAAACTGTACCTTTAAAATCTATTCAAGAATGTAACAATATTTAAAATCTATTCAAGAATGTAACAGTATTTAAAATGAAGCATTCATGTTTCTATGGTTACTGCAGAAATATTAATGAAAATCAGACAACCCAGTCATTTTTGTATCAAAATTATGGCTCAGGTGTTCGATATCTGAAGTGGTTACCAGGAAACCAAAACTGTCAATGCCAAGGTTAATGTCATGTTTATGTGCTATCTACCATAGGAGGACAGAAAGAAGTGAAAAAGAAATAAGTAATACAGGCACAGAAAGAGCCAAAACTATTCAGCTCACAGAAACGTGATGGCATGATTATCCAGTTAGTTTTCATGACCATTTTTCCATTTGTTTTCAAAAACAGTGTAACATGTGTCTCGCTTTCACATTATGGCAGATGTACTCATAAGATTGATTTTACTCATAGCAATCTCCTGACTCATTTCTTCATAAGCAAATTGGCCATTTAAGCTTGACATCAAGTCTGTGCCCATCTACTTGGAATGATTTTTTTTGTCTCCAGAAAACTTCAGGTTTAATTCCAAAAAGAATATATATATAGAATTTTGCAAAAAAAAAACTTTGATTTTTATCAAAAGCTCATTTTAATTCATGTCTCAAAATGGACGTCCAGATAACTCTGCCACTGCCACAATGTCTACTATACAGCATACCCTTGTGCATATCTGTTTCTGGCTTGACTGTGTTCTTGTTGTGCATCTGGGTTATTTGAATGGCAAATTAAAATCAGTAAAGCGATTTCAGCTACAGTGATCAGGAACATTCAGGAAAACTACCCAAGAGACAATTTATATACTTTATTAGCAAACTTTAATAGAATTTCCTGATGCCAAATAGAGCTACATATTTATAGGAAGAAAATTCAAGTTTTCACATTTTCTAATTATTCCAAAATTAAATATACTTTAATTTATTACTTGGTCCTTTTTAAGTGAAATTAGGTATAAATTTTTGTCACAATTTATAACATTATGTAGGTCAATTACACTTTATAGGCTAAAGAGAGAGAACATCAGGTAGCAGTAGTTCAGAACCACTATAATATTCAGTTGGACTTTCCCAAACAAGGAATAAGCCATTTTAAATACTGTCAGTCATTTATTAAAACTGACAGAGCTCAGGCAAGAAAGCATGTCCTTACATATGAGTAAATGAGTTACAATGAAAGATTATAAAAGTGACTCACTGGTTACTTCATAAGTGCAGAGAAAAATATTGTAAATAATATTTTTGTAATATGAAAAGGAACAGCAGTTAAAGTGTGATCCAAAGCCATCTGAAGGAATTGGCTGTACTCCTGAATACTTTTGTGGGCTTTGGATTAGGCCCACAATACATAAGTACAAGATGTGAGTGTAACAGGGCACCTAATGTGGTATCTATTACTAAAGGGACGAAAACTTATCTGTGGCAGAGCCACGGCAGGAAAGGTGGGGCGGTATGGAGCACTGGGAGCCCAGGTGTTCCCAGTGAAGTTCCACCCAGGCCCCTGTGGGAAAACGTGAAATTCAGGCTTGGCAGAGTGGCTCCAAGGGGAGGAGCCACAAGAGAAAATGGGGCAGGGGGCTGAAAGGAAACCCTTGGAGGGTGGACTGGCGTAGCAGCAAAGGCCATGTGGACCAGTGGAGCAGAGCCCTGAGACGGCAGATGTTTTGGAACACCAGTGCAGCCCAAAGAACACAGGTATTCACTGGGGGCCGGGAGGCAGTGGAGCCATGCTTAGTAAGAAAGAGCGTGGCTGCCTGGGTGAGTGAAGACTCATCACGGGGTCCCTCCTGCATGAAGAAAAGACAGAAGGACCTCATTTGAAGGGCAGGGAAAGAAGCGGTGATTCCCCTCTGCTGCCAAAGGAGCCCAGAAAGACTAGGCTCCATAAGGTGGTTTAAGGGATCTGGCATATGTTCATGCCAAGATAGACAGGCAGATCCTGGGACCCTGCAGAGGCAAAGGCCAGCCAGTAGTGTCAATTGGCTGGGACAATTGAGGGGCTGTAAAGTGAACAGCCTGAAGAGGAGAGCCCACTGAGAAGTACAAGTCAGTTATAGGTGGCAGCGGCTAGCTAGTTAAAGGGATAGCTGGAAGAGGGCATTAGTGGGACCAACCCAAGGAAGAGGGATAAGGAGAGTCCTGAGAGGGAGAAGGAGAGTCCATGTATGCCCAGAACATCGCAGGTGTGGTGAGGACAGGTTGTAGGGATTGGAGGAGCCCTCTGAAAAGACCCACAGCCATGACCTGGATGTGTACTGGGAAGGCCACTTCCCAATCTGTTTTCCTTCTACTTCTATTTTCCTTCAAGGCTACTTCTATCAATTTTCCAACAAATACAGAAGAATAACATGACTGCCATTCAAAGAGTGACCACAACACTAAGGTTAGGAGCATGACTTTCACAGTGAGATTCAGTGTTGCACTGGTAAACAAAGTAGTCTAGATGTGTGACTTTAATGTGGCTAAGCCTTATGATTCTTGGCTGAAAGTCACAACCCCATGGATTAGAGAGTAGTGTGGTGTAACTTCATCTCTGGTGGGATGCCTAAGTTAAGGCCACCTGTCTTTACATTCCTGTGAACAGCAACATAGTCGAGAATCTCTGCAGAGTTATGTACCACAGCTCAACTTGCCATACACATACCCTCTTCTGGCATACTCTGTATGATTTAGTTTGGGGGTAGGAAGCCTTCCTGTCTTCCTGCACTTTCAAGATTCTTTCACACTGAATCAAGGAAGCTTAGAACTCCTTCAGCGTGTTCTGATCTTTCTTTCTGGTGTACAAAGGCCAATATAGGTGTAAGAACCTAATTCACAAATCACCCTTTCTACATTGGTGATTTATGCTGATTCCAGCTTTTGAGGGCCAGTTCATGTGGTTCATGTCTGAACAAGGAAAACCTGCACAGAGGAAGTTGTCTCTGCTTGGAATGGGGCAGCTGAACTAATCATTTTCCTTGTCTGTATTGGCATTTGCACTGGTGGACCTGCATAGGTAGCTGGTCAACTGGGGATACATTGCTAATGTACACTTTTTGGTATAGCATAGTCCTTTGTCAAAGAAATATTAGGTCCTCCATCCATCTGCATATGCTTCTAAACTTCCTTCTTTCTTGTTTTAAACCCTATAAGATTATTTTTTCTCTATATTAGGTACTTTTGACCAAGAACCAAAAACAGTTTGGATCAGTGACCAGGATGCTGGCTGGGAAGTCTGGAGCCCTGAATCATAGACCAGGTTTAGATACTGCTATGTGATATGATCCTCTCACTCCTTTCGTTTGTCTTGTCTCTTTAGATTACACAGTCTATGTGGCAGGAATGGCGTCTTAGTGTTAGAATATACACCTATCATTATGGAATCCTAGACTTGTTGGATTCCTAGGTTCTATGAAGATGAATATGGTAAGTAATAAGGGATGGATTCATTATTTAGCAAAGGGGGGTGCAGGAGCAGCCACCCATTCTGCAGAGGTGGCTGCACCCCCTACTCCCAGCCTCCTCCCCTGCTACCCATTGGTGTAAGCAGACTGTGCCACAGAAGCCTCTGGAAACTTTTGGAAAGTCCCAAAAGCACATAAAAATTTCTTGCCCTTCCGCCCTGTGCTTAAATGCATGTCCTGTCTCCTCCCTTTCTCCCACTCCTCTGCCAGCCACTTCTGCTTCCCTCACTGTCATGGAGGTAGGATAGATTCAGAGCTGCTCCTGCCCATTGAGGCCAAGCTGCATGGGGGCAGTGCTCAGGCAGGGACAGTGGCAGTGATATCAGTGATGCTGGGCAGATGACTTACCCCTCCATGCACCTGCTTCCAAGGGATTGGGCAAGGTGCAAAAACCTACCACCCCAAACATTGCTGCTGCTACTGTTCCCAGCCAAGCAGAACCCCCACTCAGCTTGACTGGAGTAGGAAGCGGCAAGATTCTTATGTGCTTTTGGGACTTAAAAAAATCCCCAGAGGTTCCCACTACATGGTCCAGTTTGAAAGTGGGGGAGAGAGGGGGAGGAGTAAGTGCAGCCACACCACCATACACCTCCTCTGGATCTGCCCCTGTAAACAATTATAGCAATGTATGGGAGAAAGTTGCTATTTAGCACTTACTTTTATTTTTACAATTTGCATAAAAATGTAGCTATTTGCCCACTTTCAATAATGGGTTAATAAAAGGTCTCAGTTGACTGAGACCTTATATAAGGTCTAAGATTTCTATAAAATATTTTTTTTAATGCACTTACAAACTAAACTGAATATATTTTGGTGCATTAAGTGTGCTTTTCTAATTGTTTCTTTGTATATTCATTGATTCACAAAACCAAGTGATTCATCTTGAGTCATACAGTCATTAGTGTGAATTAACAACATTCTATTACATTACAATTCATATTGATACACTGAAATTAATATCTGGGCTTACTACAAAGATTTCCTTTGCTTGTAGGTAATTACACCTCTCTGACTCTGACAGCTTCATTAATAAATAAGGTCATCCAAAGTCAATCCAACTAGTGAAAATCAATATTGTGTAGCAATGAAAAGCAGAATGACCTTCAGCTAAAAGCAATGATTTTCTATGGTGATATTGACTCATTTCAGAAGATAACTCTATGATTAGAGGTATTTTTTTCAGTGCTTTGAACTTATTTAATTACATTTTGAGTTACAGTACCATATATGATGGTCCTTATTTTATTTCTAATAGGTGTTGGTGTTTTTACTCCTCTAGAAAATATGTTAGTTGCAGAACCAAAACCAAGTAGCTTTTCCCTTTATAACAACATGGCTCTCCACACATCTTAATGAATACTGAAGATGTTCACTTTTTCACAGAAACAGGCATTGTTGTTGCTTAGAGTCTTGTGAGAACTTTAATAGCCTCAAAAATAAGTTGGCTTTATCTTCCTATGCAAAAAAATAAGCTATGCACTCAATCATGTAAATATAGGATGATAGGGATATATCTAAGATCTAAAAGATAGCACGTGCACCCTGTTGGGAGCAGATTTGCTTCCAACAGGAGCAGCCTGGTACAGGGCTGCTCCCACCCTGCTCTGCCCCTCTTCAGCAGCCAGGGGGAGCTCCAGGCTCTCCTGGGTGCTAGCCCAGGGGTTGGCAAGGGCCTGCAGCCTGGTACTGATGTGCATAGGGCCAGGAGAGGTTGGCCAGCTCCTGTGACAGCTGTCTTCTGGCCCCGTACACATTAGGATTGGATCTGATGTACACGGGACTGGGAGACAGCTGCCACTGCAGCTGGCAGAGCTCCCCTGGCCCCATGCACATCAGAGCACACAGCTTCCAGCAAGCCCCCTGCTAGGCAGGGAATTTGCTGGGAGCTCTCCTGGGTGTGGGGGAGCTGCTCGTGAGCCACCTGCCAGGAGGGCACCCTGCCCAGCAGGGGACTGGGTAGGGACTGTCCTGCCAAAGGAGCAGCTGCCACCAAGTCCATTGCCCCCCTGCTTGGCAAGGGTCTCACCGGCAGTAGCCCTACGTGTGGGACAGTTCCTGGACAGCCCCCTGCTGAGGGGGCAGGCAGGGGCTGGGAACCCAAGCTGCCCTGCTTGGGTTCCCAGCCCCTGCCTGCCCCCAGAGCAGCTCTCCACAGCTTAGAGCTGGGAACTGTGGGAAGTGAGTGGTGGCTCAAGTTCCTCACTATGTGCCATGCGGAACTGCTTTGGAGAGGGAGCAGGGGCTGGGAATCCAGCCCTCCTTTAATCCCTGGAGCTCCCAGCTCCATGCTGGGAGCCAGGATGGGGGGCAGAGAACGCCCCAGTCCTGGTGCTGATCAGCTCCTGGCTCCAGGGGGGATCCAGAAGCTGAGCAGTGCTGGACCAGGGACAGAGAGCTCCCTGTCCCCTGTGGGCCCCTGCTACAAATTGGCTTGCAGTCAGCATCTACAAGTGTGATACTGTGCAATAATTACTGCACAGTTAATCTAGTACCTGTATTTACACATACTAATTAATTGTGTAGTAGCCTAATTTACTTCACAGTAAATGTCCCATATGTGTAGACTGTGATGTTTTACTGCACAATAGATTAGTCTACTGTGCAGTAAAGTGTCTCATGTACAAACACTTTAGGAGGCAAGTACAATACTGGAACAGGTTACACCGAGAGGTTGTGGAGTCTCCATCCTTGGAGGTTTTTGTGCCTCAGCTATACAAAGCTTTGGCTGGGATGATCTAGGTGGGGAGGGTCCTGCTTTGAGCAGGGGTTGGACTAGATGATCTTCTGAGGTCCCTTCCAACCCTAACTTTCTATGATTCTATGATTTGGAGTTCTGCAAAACCTTGGTATTCTTTCCCCCAAAGTTTTAAGGAAATGTGAAAGTCATTTTTCCTCCTAATTTTAACCATAGAGTTTTGAGTGAAAATGAAATGACATACATAAAAGGGGAAAACTCTTTTTTAAGTCTGCAAAGCAGCCTGCAAAGTAGTGTGGTACCTGCAATTTTACGATGCTAAGTCTTGCTACATTTTCTGTGGGAGTCAATAGAGTAAATAATGATCTCAAAAGAATTTATAATTATAGGACAATCCAGCAAAGCTGCTGATTGCCCTCAGCTCCTAAAGTAACCAGCTCCTTTCAGGATTACCTAGTACTCCACTAAAATGAGCCTTATGGTGCCATTTCTTTCCCAAAGGCCTGATCTTTTATCCACATTCAGTGGCAAGACTCTCGTTAAATTCAATAACATAATCAGATAAAGATCTTTTAAAATCCCTCTTATAGACAGATGCAAGATGTCACATTGGATTGGGGCTCCAGTTACTATGAAGCATGTTTCCCCACTCTATTTATGAGCATTTAAGATAAATCATTAACTATAGAAACAGATTCAACATGCTAGAATAGATTCCAGCCCCTATTCTACTGTCGGAGTGTCATTCCAGCAGTAGGAAACAAATAGCTGGTTGAAGATTTCCCTTTTTGGAGAAATCACAGGTGGAATATTACTGATGGCTCTTAGCGTCCCTGTCCTTCCAGTCCTCAGCAGCGTGGGTATGCTATGGCTGTGGGAAGGAAAAAGAGGGTGGTTTAAGAGTCTCGCTCCAGCTGTTTTTGGTTCCAGAGCCTGCTGAAGACCTCAGGTTATTGTATAAGATTTTGGGACCCCCAAAATCCCAGATCCATGTCTAAAGCTGGCCTATAACTATGCTCCCTTCTTGCGTCATTCACCTTGGCTGCAGCTACCATTTTATCTTCAGTGTACTTTACCAATCTGTATATGATCAAACTAATAAAGATGTTCATGTTTGGCACTTCATAATTTAATGCAGATGTTGCTTAACACAGCTGTATTCACAAATATTAATTACATGAGATCAGAGAGAAGTTGTTTCATGTAAAAAAAATACAGTCAAGTCATTAAATGTTGTTTTCAAACACTTGGATTTTGAAAAAAATTCTGTTTAAAATTTTCCCAGTGGCTCATCAGTTGTGAATGTCAGACGAAAGGCATATGCCGTAATACTTTTAAAAAAATCACACAGCTATTCTAATGTTAAAATCAAGTGAAAATTGTGTTTGATGTTATTTGTATTCTAGATTATAATGAAAAAACATAAGACAATCTCATTTTTGGTTTTTTTCTACATACTTATCAGCTATATTTTCAAATAGTGATCTGAAAAGATAGCTGTATTAATTTTATTTATTGCATATGCCATATGCTCTTCCATTACACCAATAACACCTTCATGTTTTGGCTAGCTTAGGAAAGTGCACCGTCAGATTTGTGATAGGTTCATGTTCTGAATTTGGAGATATTTGATTAATTGTTTGAACAAAAATTAGGGCCTGCATTACACTGTGAATCATTTTTATGTTTACCAACATTAGAATAAGGAACCGGACATTTTTTTCTCTTCTTTTCCTATTTCTTCAAAAGTAGATTATATGTTGAGTAGGAACTTGGGGGGGCATTTGATACTGGTACAGCTTTGTTTTGTCTTTCTGTCCAAAACCCTGTGTTCTCAAAACACGGGAAAAGTCTTACCCAGTTAGAGTTCAGTTTTTCTATATTTGATCAAAAAAAACCCTGGGTATTAAAAGAAATGTCAAGACCTTTTGTTGTTTTATGTTCTGACATTACTGACTCTATTGCTTCAGAAAAGAACCAACCAGAAAAGACAATGGTGATAGGTTAATATAGTATTTGTACTGTTTAGCTATTATTGAGTTAACAGTTGACCGAAAGTTTTTGTTAACTGGATCATTTATCTTTTTATATGAACTACTTTAATTTTGTTCCTAGGGGTCTTGATTAGACTGTTATGTCATTGAATGGTTATCCAAGTAAATTGGTTTCTTTTCAATTTTTGTTTTTACATCCCCCTGCTTCCATTTCACTGAAAGAGATAAATGTGAGACGAAGGTAAAAACATCCTAAAAACTGAAGCCTTTTCAGTTTCAAAACTAAAGCTTCCTAAATTTTTCACTTTTTATTAAAAACTGAAAAAGTTTGAAAATCCAAAGCATACATAAACATGTTTTTATTATTTTAAATGCAGGCCACTTCTCATTAAAAATAAATATATGATCAGGTGTCATGAACCAGGTTATAAACAGCTAATTATGAATCTATTGCCTTATTAGGCATACTTATTGTGTATTGATCATATGTTGAAACATCTGCCAGAAATGTGCTTCCTTGTAATGGTCCGAACAAACAAACAAAAAATCATTTTTCTCTCTCTTCCACTTGTACTTTTCTTTCCTACTCTGTGTTTTTCTGTGCTTCCATGTTACCTGGCATCATTTTTTTGGGCAATACACAGTCAAGCTATATAGCAGTTCTACTAGGATTAATGGCTGGCTGGGATTCTGTAGAAAAAGAACCGTTGTAAAGTACTATTACCATTATGATACCTCTTTTATGTAACCAAAAACAATTAGGTATTTAGTTCCCTCATATAATATGCTTCATAAACAATGTAAGGTGGATTATTATTCATTAAGGATGCTACCTCCATATAGGACTGGCTAGTGAATGAATATGAAATATAACTATCAACTTCATTACTTTTTTCCAGGCCTTAAATTTCTTTCAGAGTTATAATCCCTTCAATTTCCTGCCTATTAATTAATGGATTTTACATAACACTGTTCATCACTGTAATTGCTTTTGATTTTTATTTCTTACTTCATTACTTTCCCAACACAACTGCTATTCTTCATGCCCTTGTTTCCCCCACAGCAAAATTGATCAGACTTGTAAACCCAGACTCAAAAGCTTTGTTCATAAGTGAACACATGCAAGACCTCTAGAGCAAACATATGTCTAAGGATATTTCTGGTAGATACTGGATTGATATCTCTAGACACCAAAGTCCTCTGTCTTCATAACAGCTCTCTTTAATAAGACTGCCAATTTGTGCTAGGAGTTTTTCTTGTGAGCACTTAGATTGGTGTCTTCAATCCATCTCTATGTTTCATACAGATCAGGGCACTGCTGTTGTTATGGTACCAAGTTTCATTAACTACCTGCTGAAACCAAAGCTGAATGGCTCTAAGTCCCTTTATTAATAACCCCAGAATCCAGTCATTCCTAATGGAGTGCACTGAAAATGGTTCCTGTTAAATATTTTCAGCATCATCAGACAAGTGCCAAAAAGAACCATTCAGCCCTGCCTATATTATCCTCACTTTTTTTATATTCTTGTGTCAGCCATGGAAAAAAGTGGTGCTGATTTCCTGAACCATTTCTCTTAAACTCAGGAGGAGCAACAGAGATGGCACAGCTGCAATAAAAACTGACATTGTTCAAAGCTCAAGTTCATAGCTCAAATAAAAACAGCTAGTAGACCAATAATACAAGGATATATAATAATTATCCTTTTAAATTTTAAGAAATCTTTTAAGCTTTCATGAGGCATTTCCACTATGAGCTGAACTTATTGCACTCCCTGCCTCTGTTATACGTATCATACCATGAGCTGAAGCTCTTTCAGAAGTCATAGCTACTTGCACTTCTTCAGCAAAGGGTAGATGGAAGTGCCACAAATCTTATGCAGTTACCATTTCTCATCAGAAGTGGATTTAACAGTTCAAGAACTGAATCAGGTTGCACATTTCTAGTTTGGCTATCGCAACACTGTTTAGCATCAAAGCTTTTATTTCTGCTGTCTACCTTTATTTCTGTTTTCCCTTCTATTCCCCACCTTTACTGACTCCATTTCTCCTAACCTATTTTCTGTGCTATTCCTATTTTTTCTGCACCATTAGCACACATTGTATGTTATGTATTCATTTTTACTTGGGTAGCAATCATGCTGTGTCTTATCCAGCTCAAAACTATCTTTTTAAAGTAGCTGGAAAAGGATTCTTTCTAATCAGCAACCTATTCCACTGCCTTAAAAAAAATGAAGGACAATAGAAAAGATGGGGCAGGAGAAGAACGAAGCAGTTAGATATTCCTGTAGTTCATAAAGCTAAAATCCTTTGAAGGAGAACAAGCATTTGTTAGGGTGAGATGCTTATTAATCATTTCTAAAATTGAGAATTCTTATCTGCAATTTACAAGTATGCTTCTTTAATCATGATGTTATTATGAAACAAGGTTAATTATGAAGAACTTTCCTAAATTTTGAAGGAATAGTTAACCCAGTTACTGAAGACCACTCTTTCTTTATCAGAGTTTAGCCTGCAGTGGAAAGAAGACAGCCTCACAATAGCCAGATACAGAAGAAGCCAAATACTAGATTTGTACTCTGAGTTTCAGAGAATGTTCAGCCTTCTTCTGTCACTAGGGGAGAGACAATGACAGAAGTACATGACTTAAAAAGCAGTAATAATACATCCATCTTCACAGACTAACAGTTTAATTTAAGGCTCAGTTATCCAAGGCACCAGGTCCCTTAAAGGCACATGGCCTTTAAAGTCCCTGCCACATGGCAGGGTGGCATCTTAGAGACTGACTGGTTCAGGGAGTCATGAGCTTTCTTGGCACCTACTTTTAAGGATGTACTTTAAAGGGCCTGAGTGCTTCTGGAAGAAAAATAGAAAATGTAAGTAAAAAAACCTCAGGGCCTGATTATGTGACCTTCAATCACAGTAGTGAGCACTTACGCACAGGAGTTGCCTCACTGACTTCAAAAAAATGTTTCTTGTGAGAAAAGTACTCACAGCTGAGAGCAAGGGTTGCGTAGTTTAGAGGTTATTTAATGCTGATTGAAGTCAACAGGAGTTATTCCAGCACAAGAGGGTCCCAGGTATGACAGTAGAACTGTAAATCCTTAATATGTCCTCTGTGGATGAGTTGCATTCAGTAGATTGAATTTAATTGCCTGTGTACATTCATCAACAAATTTCCTACGCAGTGGTGCTCAACTCAGTGCGGAGAAAGGGGATTTTTCTCACATTGTGAAAGATCATAGAATTATAGAAAAGTAGGCCTGGAAGGTATCTCCAGAAGTCATTTAGTCCAACCCCCCTGCCAGACACAGGATCATCCCTAATCAAACTATCCTAAATAAATCTATTGTTTGACCTATTGGTAAAATTAAACAATCAATCCTGACACAACCATAACACCCTAACTTGCCACAAGTTAGGCATGGGGACAACAGTGGCCAGTGGCCATCCTTCTGTGGTGAGGTTTGTTAAAATAAGCTTGAGAGCTCCAAGAAAGAGGGTCACAACCCACCCCGCATAGACTCTATCAATCTGACCATGGGGTAAAATACCTTCCTGATTGCAGATATGAGAATTCGTCTGGCTGTGAGTGGAGAGGCCAAGACCATCTAGCCAGGAACCTCCAGGTTTAAGTCTCAGCAGAAGCAGTCAAATGCCTCAGCCTTGGCTGCAGCCAACATGCAATACTTCCAGGCAAGATGAACCAACCCCCCTAGATATATGTAGCAACAGAGGTGGTGGGAGGGGTTGGGATTTCTTCCTGGCCCCATGTGACAACCAGCAAACCTCAGAAGCATGAGGAATATCTATAGTAGGGCATATGCTATCTACTCTGAGATCATTCCTGACCAATGTCTGTCCAACCTCTTAATGAGCACCTCCAATGACAGAGCGTCTTTAACTTCCCTAGGGAACCTATTCCATTGTTTAACACTGTTCTAACAGGAAAGATGTTTTTTCTGGATATCCAGTCTAAACCTATTTTGCTGTAACTTGAAGATATTGGGCCATGTCCTACTTTCTGCAGCAAGAGACAACAGGTGTTTTCCTTCTTTTATATGGCAGCCCGTCAAGTGTTTGAAGACTGCTTTCGTGTACCTTCTTAGGTACCTTTTCTGCAAGTTGAATATGCATAACTCCTTTAAGCTCTCCTTGTATGACTTGACTTCCAAGCCCTTTATCACTTTTGTCACCTGCCTCTGGACCCTTTCTAATTTCTCCATGTCCTTTTTAAAATGTGGGGCCCAAAACTATACACAATACCCTAGGTGAGGTTGAATCAGTACTGAGTAATGAGGCACTATCACCTCTCATGTTTCACATCTATTGATGCAGGCCAAAAATTCATTCACCTTTTGTGCAGGTACATTACATAGCAGACTCATATTGAGTCTGTGATCCAGCAAGATTCCCAGACCCTTCTTCATACTACTGCCATCCAGCCAGGTATCACCCATTTTGCTTTTTTGATTTTGATTATACTTCCTGAGGTGTAACACCTTACAGTTGTCAGCCTTGATTTTCATCCTGTTAGCTTCAGCCAGCTTTTCAAACTGTCAGTATCCTTCTGATTTATACCCGTGTGCTCCATTGTTTGCAGTCCTTGCCAGTTTACTGTCATCTGCAGATTTGCTCAAGAAGCTGTCTATATCAGCATCCTATTGTTAATAAACATGTTGAACAGCAGTAGGCCCAGGACAGATGCCTGTGGGACTCCACTCAAAACATCCTGCCATTCTGCCATGGACCCAATTATAGTTATCATAGATTTCATAGACATTAGGGCTCGAAGGGACCTCAGAAGATCATCGAGTCCAGCCCCTGCCCAAAGGTCAGGAAGACATCTAGGGTCAAAGGATCCCAGCAAGATAAGCATCCAATTTGCTCTTGAAGGTGTTCAGTGTAGGAGCATGAACCACCTCTGATGGCAGACTGTTCCAGACCTTGGGGGCTCAGACAGTGAAGAAATTCTTCCTTATGTCCAGCCTGAAATGGTCTTCCAGGAGTTTATGACCATTTGACCTCATCATCCCCTGGGGCGCTCTGGTGAACAAACGTTCCCCGAGATCCTGGTGGTCACCCCTGATAAACTTATAGGTGGCCATCAGATCACCCCTGAGCCTGCGCTTTTCCAGGCTAAAAAGCCCCATGGCTCTCAGCCTGTCATCATAAGGTCTGTTTTCCTGACCCCCGATCATGTGCATGGCTTTTCTCTGGAATCTCTCAAGCTTCTCCACATCCTTTTTGAATTGTGGAACCCAAAACTGGATGCAGTACTCCAGGTGTGGCCTCACCAAGGCCGAGTACAAGCGGAGAATGACGTCCCGGGATTTGCTTGAGAAACATCTATGGATGCAAGCCAGTGTTTTAGCCGCAGCATCACATTGCAGGTTCATGTTCATTTTGTTGTCAATGATGACCCCCAAGTCTCTTTCTTCCATAGTGCTAGCCAGTGTAGCACTGCCCAGCCTATAAGGATGCTGCAGGTTTTTCCCCCCAAGGTGGAGAGCCTTGCATTTTTCAGCATTAAACACCATCAGGTTCTCATCTGTCCATGTGCTGAGCCTGTCTAGGTCAGCCTAGATCACCCTCCTGTCTTCTGGTGTGGATGCTTTTCCCCAAAGTTTGGTGTCATTGGTGAACTTGGCCAGTCTGTTTCTGACTCCAATATCCACATCATTAATGAAGATGTTGAACAATATGGGTCCAAAGACAGAGCGTTGGGGGACCCCACTGGTCACAGGACACCATGAGGATTGACTTCTATCTATTACTACCCTCTGGGTCTGACCATGGAGCCAATTTCCCAGCCAGCGGATCATGGTGGACCCAAGGCCACAATTGGTCAGTTTTGCCATGAGGTGATCATGGGATACCAGATCAAAAGCTTTTCTGAAGTCAAGATATATGACATCAATCTCTTCTCCCTCGTCCAGGTGATAGGTCACCTGGTCGTAGAAGGAAATGAGATTGGTCAAGCAAGACCTACCCGCAACAGACCCATGCTGGCTATCCCTCAGGATGTTGGCGTCGGCCAGTCCATTAAGGATGGCCTCTTTAATAAACTTTTCTAAGATCTTCCCTGGGATAGAAGTCAGGCTGATGGGCCTATAGTTAGCCAGATCCACTTTCCTCCCTTTCTTAAAGATAGGCACCACATTGGCCTTCTTCCAGTCTTCGGGCACTACACCAGAGCGCCAGGAGTTTTCAAAGATCCGTGCCAGAGGCTGGGCTATAATGCTAGCCAGCTCCTTGGGTAGATTGTCAGGGCCGGCTGACTTGAAGGTGTCCAGCCTCTCAGGGTGTTCCTTCATGAGGTCAGCATTAATGGAGAGCAGGGGATCTCCCTTACTTGGACCTCCCTGTCTCATGGTTGGCATGGGCATCCCATGGGACTGATGAAAGACCTACACATAGTACCCATTTAATCCTTCACTTGCAGCTATTGAGCCAGTTGTCTATCCATCTTACAGTAGTTTTGTGTAACCCAAATTTCTTCAATTTTTTTATAAGATCATATGGGATCTTGTTAAGAGCTTTGGTAAAGTCCAGATACATGTATCTGCTGGATTTCCTTCATCAATCCAAGCCTTTTCTTTGTTGAAGAAGATCAAGTGTGTTTGGTATGATCTGTTCTTAGTAAATTCATGCTGTCTTTATCCTTCAGTCTGTCTTCCCATGGTACCATGCCTATTAACTCCTTGAGTCAGTTGAAATCTGTCCTCTTGGAATCTAGAAATGTAGTTCTGCTGACTGAAGTAGAGAGCTCTAACTTCTGCCACTTAGAGAGGAGGAAACCAGCATTACAGGGCTGCAGTTAGGCAGGCAAACAGACAAGGGCCAGTGCAGAGCCACAAGTAGCCAAAGAAAATTATGGGGAGTTAAAGTGCAGCAGAGGAGAGAGTTAGGGCTGCAGCTCGCTGTTTTAAACCACAGTGCCTGAAGGCTGGTTGAGTGTTGGGCTAATTAGAAACCAGTACCCAAGAAAAAGTCCATGTGACTAAAAAGGGTGGAGCCCATCAAACTAAAAGCCTGGCCCCTCAAGCAGAGAGCAGCTTGGCCCTGACTCCCACTGACAGTAGAACTCCTACTGACCTGGGCTGCAACAGGGAGAATACAGATACCTGGGACAGCTGCAAGAGCCAGCAGCTGCAGGACAAAAGTTTGCTGAGACCAAGGGAGGGAGGTTCGGTAGTGGCTGGCAGAGGACCAGAGAACTAGTTGTGCCTGATAGGGGCAGTATGGAAGCCACAGGCAGACTGCCTGGAAAACACTCTGTAGTAAGAGAGCCCTTCCAGGGTCCAGGCCCTGGTGGGGTGTGTAGGGCTAAAACCAAACAGTTTAGAGGTTGGAGATATCAGCCCTGCAGAGTAAAAGGACCAGAGGCCTAGTTAAAGGGCCAGGGGCTGTCACAAGCTAAGAGCCCCTTGTCTGGGTTAGGGATGCCAAGAAGGCTGGGATAAGCATGTGAGATGGGACAAGGGTCCCAGAGAACAAGCCCAAGTTGGGCTCAGGAGCCAAGGTCTGGGGCAGTGGAGTATAGAGTCAAGGGCAGGAGGCCAAATCCCAGAAAGAGGTTTGAGGTCTGAGGGGTTGAGTGCTGCACTGGTGCCAAGGGCTCCCTCTGAATTTGTACCTGTGAGGCATAGGCCTGGCTATACGGAAGGACGGAGGCCATGAATTCAGCCCTTAAGGCAATTAGGGCTAGAGGGATCAGAGTCCCAGGCCAAGAGACTGTGTACAGTGAGGTCAAAGGCCCAGGTCAGGTAGCCCAATTTAGGCCCAAGGGGAAGCAGAGAATTAGGGAGAACACCCAGAGTTCACCAGCATCTGAGGCAAGCCTCCTTTCTTTATCGTTACTATAAAGACATGGTAGGCAAGGTGGGGGTGTGAGATCCTGAGAGGCCAGAGTAGGCGAGTAGAGCAGAATTAAGACAGCCACTAGGGTGCATCAAGGCTGTTCCTAGGGCCTGTCCTACTACACTGATCTCATGCTTTCCTCATCTTGGAATCATGACTTCTGTCATTCTGTGATTGCTTCCTCCCAAGTTGCCCATCATATATTTCAATAATTCTTCCTGGATCCAGATTCAAGATAGATGACCCCTTGTTGAATCCTCAGCTTTCTGGAACAGAAAGGTATCCTCCCTACATGTTAGGAGCTGGCTCAACATTTTATGTTTCGCTGTATTATTTTTTCCAGCAGATGTCAGATAAATTGAAGTCATCCATCAGTACCATCTCATAAGTCTCGGATACTTTGACATCTCTTTGAAGAGTACTTCATCCACTTCTTGAGTTGGTGGCTTGTAATAAATATCCACAATTATATTGGTACTGTGTATTTCACCTTTTATCTTCACCCAAATACCTTCTGATCTGCTACCTTCCTCTTCCTGAATCAGGGAAAAAGCCTATAGATTTTTGACATGCAAGGCAATGTCACCACCTTTTTTCCCAACTCTGTCCTGAAACAGAGTGTAGCATTCAGTACTGTGCATGCTTCTTCATTCTACACAAAAGCCTGCCTACATAAGTGTGGAGTAAATGCCAGGAACCTGACCTGAAATCTTCTGAAGTCTGCTAGCAAATTGCTCATCAAGAATGACTGTGGGGGGGGAGGAATGGGTGAGGGCAGAGATCTGCATCCCATCCCCTCCCCCCCTTAGGCCAGGGCTGGGGCCAGGGCTGCTCCCCGCTTCCCCTCTGCCACTTCAAGCTGGGGCTGGAACCATTCCCCCACCTCCCCCTGCTGCTTCAGGCTAGGGCCAGGGCCAGGGCCACACCCTGCCTCCCCCCAGCCACTTCAGCAGTCGTGGTGATAGTGGTGGTTGCAGCTGTGGCAAGGCACAGCCACTGGTAACCCTTCCTCCCCTTCCTGTTCCCTTCCCTTCCCTCCCTCCCCTGTTCCCTGCTGCCTCCCCTCCCTGCCAGCTGTTGTTGTGGGGGGCACTGGCCCCTGGCTCCACCTTGCCCACCTGCTCTGTCCCCTCCATTATGGTGGTGCTCCAGTCCCTGTCATCCCCCTCTGCCTCCAAGGAATAGGGAAGGGGGGCGAGGCCAGCTCCACCCCCTCCCCTCTGACCCCTCAGTCCTCACTGTCATGGCAGTGTTGCACTGTCTGTCTCTGTCTGTGTAGGGCATTCTGATTAGCTGGCAAGACAGCCAATCAGAGCACAAAGAAAGCATTATGGTCAGACAGACAGATTAAGGCTTTTATAATACTAGAATGAAAGAACTCCCAGTTCGACAGGCTTCAGAGGATACTCCAAGACCAGCCTTTCCAAAGTATTAAAGTGACTAACAATGCGGGTAGGGATGTGCAAAAATGAAGTATATTTTCTACCTATAGGGACCTTTTACCATCTTTAATTTTTCCTGAGCCTGAGGAAGTGTGTGTGCACCCAAAAGCTTGCAGAAAAAGATTTTTTTATTGAGATTCCTTAGTTGGTCTAATAAAAGGTATGATCTCTGAACCAAGAGTTCTAGAGTTTTACATTTATTAACAATGCAGATGGGAACTGGTAGGATTTTTAAACAGCTCCAGCAGCTTTCAAAAACTGGGCATCACCTTGTATATATGCCCAGCCTTATGATAGGCATTCACAGGGCATGTGTAACTCTCAGAAAAGGTACTTCAGAAATGCAGCTGGCCTGGTAGTCAATCTGTTCTCTTGGGATGGCCAAGACCCAGATTCAAACCTCTGATCTGAGATGAGGACTTGAAATTGTCTCAGGCTACTCCGGTGAATGCAGTGATCAGTTTAGAACCAGTCCCGATGTTTCAGATGGAGGAGGAGATGGGCCCTCTGGCTTCTAATAGGCCACTGCTGCACGTGCTATTTTGGGGGAATGAGAGAATCCAGGTTCAAATTTGGCTTTGGAGCTGGGTGCCTACTGCATTAGGCAGCTCTCTGCACAATCTGCCTGTTTCATTTCTGCTTACTTACTCTTCCCCATGCAGAAAGCCTGGCTGCCCAAGTTAGGACTGTGGATTCCACAAGGAGGCAGGGTGCTTAATAGGTTGGTGCTGCGGCACTCTGCCTTGAGCTGCCTCTCTGGGCTTTGCCTTAAGTGCTCAGTGCTAGCACTTTGGCTTTTTGCACTCCTTAAGCAGCACTCAGCATCTTGCAGGAGGGAGACTTAAATGCAGATGCTCTTTGGGGTCTGCAAAAAAAAATGGGTTGCCCATCACGCTGGCCTAATAAAATCGGAGACCCCTCAGGTTATGATTTTCAAATCTTACAAGGGGACTCTTGTCCCTTATGAGGAGGAGGGGGTCCAACCCCCCACCCCTTGATCTTCCCTGTAATTCTAACCCTGGATGCCCTAGAATAAAGAATGTCTTCCCACACACATAGCAGAGTTGTGAGGCTTTTTGTTTGCTTGGGGTTTTTTTGTTTTTGGGGTTTTTTTTTCTTTTGCAGTCTGCTAAAGTCAGTCATCACTTCCAAGAAAGAATCAAGCCTTTGGAACTCTGGCTTACTAAAGTATGTGAAAGAGCTGCAGTTAGAAAAAACTGATAGTGAGCAATCATCAGGACCAGCCATTAGTGTGCCAGAAAATTTGTAGAACATAGTACCCTTCAGAGCCAGCTGCTCAGTGCCACATAGCATATGCTGGGCAGAGTTTTTGCCTGCCCACCACCCAGCAGATTTCATTCTCCCAAGCTTGCATCATGAGAGAGAAAGCTAGTGGTTCAGTGCTGCTCTCTGAGTATACCTATTCATCTTAGCAGGATGGGCTTCAGGATGTAACTGGTTGGATATCACTGGTGCAGTAGCTTAATTTCAGTTGGGATCTGGAATTTTAATTTGGAGTTGTCCCCCCACGGCAAAAATGATTTTTTTTTCATACGATGTAATTGCATTTTAGCTTTCCCACATGCTATTTTTAGTATTAATTAGTAAAGTTTTCCCATGTGCAGTTTTATAGAACTGTTGTGAAAAGGCCTACTGTGGTGTTACATGAGGTGGTTGAAATTGCTGTAATGGTGCTTGTTGGTCCTCTAAAGCCAAGGCCCGGTGCCCCTTTAAGCAATTATCTCTGTTGTTGCACCTTTTACAGCAAGATAGTAGATACATAGCGGAAGCCAAAGGAGCGGTAAGGTGGCAGTGAATTGCTGTACTATGGTAATTATAATTACAGCAAGAGCTGCCTTAAGCAATCACTTTAAATTATTCCTATGTGACTTTACTGTTAGTTCAATCTGTATTAAGGGCCTGATCTGTTAACTTCAACTCATTGTGGAAAGATTTTCATAAGCTTCAAGGGCTTCTAGATCATGGTCTAACAGGATGATCTTCCACACGATCAACCTATTAAAACTGGTGAGATATACATAGCAGACATCTTATAGCAGCTAACTACCAATTCAGGAAAGAAACCAAATGCTCCAGTGCACTGAAGTTTGCCTTATAGCAAATGAATTGCTGATTTAAATAACAGCTTGTCAGATGTTCAGACAGAATCTCTTTTAAACAAATGATAACCCCAAGCCTAACTGTTCTGGACTATGGTACTCAAATGACAATTATAGTGTTTTCCATTTATGTAGGGCTTTTCATCTCCATGGATTAAAATAAAACAAAAACAAAACTCCAATGTGGTGTTACAGTTAATACATAGTTTCAATTTTAAGTTTATGAAAATTTATATACTGTTTACAGTGAATATTTTTAGGTACAAACTCTTGTGATATCAACAAGTATTGCTTTTTTTGCTTGGAATTCATTAACCCTCCCTGTTTTTTATACTATATTTCTGTGAGTGACCTGCTATGTGATTTTGCTAGGTTCTTTAGAAGTTACTTTAAAGGATTGTTTGACTGGGGCCAAAGACGTGAATCTTATCCTGGGTAATGTTGTGTCAATCAGTGTTTTACCTGAGTAAAGACGGTTAGACAAAGCCCTAGAAGGCTGTGTCAATGAGTAGGATTTTTTTTTCCTTCTGAAGAAATAGGTAAAACCATTTTGACTCTGTCGTGGTTTATTTGGCTTTTGATTTTTCTCATTTTTCTGCTGGGCCATTGTGAAGTGCAATAGTTTTCATGTTCTTCCTAATTTATATAAAAACACCAATACCAATACTAGTATTGACTGATATCTTGGCTTTACTTAAATGAATGGAAGTAACCCTGTTAATTTCAATAGATACAGCATATCATCTACTAAATCTAATGCAGAGTGATTGCTGGAAGATAAGACTCATGTTCAACTGCTGTAACTATAGAAATGTAGGCCCCAATTATATTTCCATTTACACACCTAAATAGTTGTTATGCAACTGCACGATTTCAGCTTTTGGCACTTAAGCAAAGTTTGCAATTCAGCTCTGGACACTTGAGTATGCAGACACCTGCTAAGATTGCATAGAAGGGCTGTGGTATGGCTGGCCAGGCAAGCAGTGGCATACACTGCCTCAGGTATACATACAAGGCCTGGTTAAATCCAGAAATTGTAGCTGGATAAAAGCCCATGACTTGCAGTGGAGGAGGCCTGGGCAGGGAAAGAAACAGAAACTGTGAAGTGCCAGAAACTGCAAGTATATGGGCATTTAAGTGCATAAGTAAAATAGGACTTAGCTTGTAGTCCGAGCATGAGTAATATTTTCATAGACATTTTTTGATTTATACAGTGGACTAGATTTCCATTTGGAATAGCTCCATTGGGAGAACTTGCTGTAGTATCTATTATAAATGAAAAAAAACTACAAACAAAGCCTTATACTGCAAGCACTTACTTGCTTGTGTGAATGTCACCCATTTATTTTCAGTAGGACTAGCTGCAAGAGTAAGAATGGCTTGTGTAAGAAAGAATTCACAGGATCAAGCCGGGGGTATTATTTTGACACCACATTTTGAAGTGTCTAGCTTCCAAAATTAACCGAATAATAAAAAGGCAAAAATAACAGTGAAAGCAGCATAAGGAATAAGGTTCCAGCCACCAGTGTTCAAAAGAAGACTGATAGTTAAGTAGCAGCTACAGAACTTTATTTTATAGATAACTCTAAAGGCATCTTGAGGTGGAAAACATACCTGGGAAACAGCCCAACTGAATTTTTAATATCCTCTCACAGTGAACACAGAACACGTAGGAAGAGAAGGCTGATGGCAATGGTATTTGATTGGCAGCTCCTCAGGACACTTCTACAGAGACACTTCTTTACAACAGAGCTGGAATCTCTTATTATTCTGGCCTAGCATAAATTCAGTGGACCTATTTGACAACCCATAGCAAACTCCTTTTTCAGTCTTTTTGTAAGGCATTGCAGAATACATTTATACAGTCCAAAGAATAATCTGTGCAATTCACTATGAAAGCTGCACTTTGTGATAATTTAGTCTGATGGTTACAGATGCCATTTTCAATCATTGGTAAGTTTACAGATGGTTTGCAAAAAAAAAAATTGCACTGGCATACTTTAAATTGAATTCCTTTTGTGGGGTTTTTGCACTCTAATAATGGTGCCATATTAGTTGAGTAAAATAATAATAAATTTTTTCTTCTGGAGATGAATACAGTAATACCACAATAAAGTCATTATAAAGAGCAATGAAAGATTATTAATAAAGAAAGAGCAATAGCTGTATTATGGAGTTGCAGATATTATTCATGTTAGCTTAATATTTTTATTATAAATTGCATTTTCAGGCATCACTAATTCATCTGTAAAAATCTGTTTTAGGACAATACTTGGCAGATAAAGTCTTAGCATTGGAATATAATTTTGTTTATGGAATTGAGTATAATTTTAAAGGTAAATAACTTCCTTTTGGGGCTCAGTTCTGTACTTCTCACACAATCTTAAATCCAAGCCCCTCCCTGCCCCCCCATCCTGGCAACATAAATTCCCCAATTCAAAAAAAGAACTTAAATGTAATGCATATGCCCATTCCTACTTGGAATAACACCAGTACATTTTAAACAGCTGTCCTGAATGGAGACCTTTGGTCCTGAGGTATACAGTATCACCAGCCCCAAGTGTCTGAAATTCTGGGGCTGCCCCCGCAACCAAACTAGATAAGCCAGATCATTGTCTTCAAAGAACACAAGATTAGTAATACAGTAAATTATATTTTTGAATTTGCTACCTAGTTTTTTAGCTTTCAAGTCACATTTGGGGCACATTTTTAGTTTTTCTCTCACAACATGAAGGCTTGAGACCTATTTGAAATATTAAAGTTAGATTTCACCTGCAACCTCCCCATACTAACAGTGCTTTAGCACAAAGAAACATTACAAATTGAGAGATTTCTGATTCAGATATGAAGACTGGCAGCACTGAATATGTATTCTTCAAAACCATTGATGTATTTCAACTTTTTTAAATGGTAAAAACTGGGAGTATGACATAACCCTTTGATATGAATGTGCACAGAAGAAAACAACATTGGTAGGTCATTATTTCTCATGGTGCAGCTTTGCAGCGTATTGTTGTAATACATTTTTATTTATTACTCTTTAGAATACAAATGTTAGTTGTCACATCGAGGTAAGTCATGGCCTTGGGTGCCTGGGCAAGGAGAGTACAGAGGTATGTGGTGGGTCATGCCTATATGGTAAACTTACTGTCTGGCAGCAGCCTCCTCACACACACTGCACTGTTCCTTAGGGCTGCCTTCTAGACTGGAAACGGAGTAGCTGCATCCCTGAAGCATTTAAGTAGGCCAACTAGTACTGCTGAGTGACAATGCCAATTAAACTGCCTCCCTGCTAGTTAGTCCACATGAAGTGTTACATGGATATGTTACAAAGGAAGCTTATAAGAAGTGGAAACTTTCACAAAAACTAGGGAGGGGTATAAAAGCATTGCTTGGACAGATGATTGGAAAAGGAAAAACATAGTCCCCATATTTAGGAAGGGGAAAAAAGAGGATCCAGGGAACTACAGACCAGTCAGTCTTACCTCAGTTGGCAGAAAAACCATGGCGCAGATCCTCAAGGGATCCATTTCTAAGCACCTGGAGGAGAAGCAGGTGACTAGGAGCAGTCAGAATGGATTCATCCAGGGCAAGTCATACCTGACCAACCTGATTGTCTTCTATGATGAGATGATTGGCTCTGTGGACATGGGGGGACCAGTGGATGCTGTATACTTTGATTTTAGCAAGGGTTTTGATACGGTTTCCCAGAACACTCTTGCAGGCAAGCTACGGAAGTATGCGCTAGATGAATGGACTCTAAGGTAGAAAGCAAGCCAGCTGGAGCATCGGGCTCAGAGAGCAGTAATCAATGGCTTGATTTCTAGTTGGCAGCCAGTATCAAGCAGAGTGCCTCAGGGTTCAGTCCTAGGCCTGGCTTTGTTCAATGTCTTCATCAAAGACCTGGAAGATGGAATAGACTGTACCCTCAGCAAGTTTGCAGATGACACCAAGCTGGAGGAGTAGTAGATACACTGGAGGGTAGGACTAGGATTCAGAGTGACCTAGACAAATTGGAGGATTGGGCCAAAAGAAATTTCCTGAGGTTCAACAAGGACAAGTGCAAAGTCTTGCACTTAGGACAAAACAATCCCATGCGCAGTTCAGGCTGGGGGCTGCTTGGCTAGGTAGCAGCTCTGCAGAAAAAGACCTGGGCTTACAGTGGGCAGGAAGCTGAATATGAGCCAGTAGTGTGTTCTTGTTGCCAAGAAGGCTAATAGCATACTGGTCTGCGTTGGTAGGTGTGTTGCCAGCAGGTCAAGGGAAGTGATTATGCCCCTCTATTCTGCACTGGTGAGGCCACATCTGGAGTATTGTGTTCAGTTTTGGGGCCCCCACTACAGAAAGGTGTGGACAAATTGGAGAGGGTCCAGCGGAGGGCAACACAAATGGTGGGGGGGCTGGGGCACATGACTTAAGAGAAGAGGCTGAGGGAACTGGGCTTATGTAGTCTAGAGAAGGGAAGACTAAGAGGGGATTTACTACCTGGAATGGGGTTTGAAAGAGGATGGAGCTAGACTGTTCTCAGTGGTGGCAGATGACAGAACAAGGAGCAATGGTCTCAAGTTGCAGCAAGGAAAGTTTAGGTTATATATTAGGAAGAATGTTTTCACTAGGAGGGTAAGATTAGGTGACATCCTGAGGTCCCTTCCTACCCTAATTTTCTATGATTGTATGATTCTGTGATTCCCTGTCTCCAGGGAAGGCTGCAGTTTAGAAGGCTCTGTAGCCAAGTAAAGGGTTGTCCAAGTGCTTCTCTACCTTTTGTAAATTTTTTGAGGAATTATGTTTGTGCTTTGAAATGTTTGGAGTGTGTGGTTGGTGAGAGCACCCTGTGAGAGGAATCACAGATTCAGTCTGTTTCCTAAAATCATAACAGTTTTTGTACTTGGTGGCCACAGTAACTTTCAGCACATGGAAGATTTTTGTTTTTCTCTCATTCTCCATCCTCTACCATTTGCTGCATGTGATAACCCAGAGTTGAATTGTTTTGGAAGTTGACTAAATATTTGAAATAACCTGGGGACAGCCTGAAGTTAAATGGTTTGTCTCAAACATTGTAAGCAAATGCTGACTCTGTGGTAACAAGGCTGCAACTGAACTCCAAGTAGCTTCAAGCATCAAGGACAACAAAAAGTCCTTTTTCAGATATGTGGGGAGCTGGAGGAAAAGCAAGGGCAACGTTGGACCCCTGCTAAACCAGATGGGGCAACTGACAACTGACGCCCAGGAAAAAGCCAACCTATTAAATAGGTACTTTGCATCAGTCTTTCATCAGTCCCATGGGACGCCCATGCCTGCTGTGGGACAGGGAGATCCGGGTGATGGGGATCCCCTACCCTCCATAAATGCTGACCTCGTGAAGGAATATCTTGAGAAGCTGGATACCTTCAAGTCAGCTGGCCCTGACAATCTGCACCCCAGGGTACTCAAGGAGCTGGCGAGCGTCATAGCCCAGCCCCTGGCACGGATCTTTGAACTTTGAAAACTCCTGGCGCTCTGGTGTAGTGCCTGAAGACTGGAAGAAGTCCAATGTGGTGCCGATCTTCAAGAAAGGGAGGAGAGTGGATCCGGCTAACTACAGGCCCATTAGCCTGACTTCTATCCTGGGGAAGATCTTAGAAAAGTTTATTAAGGAGGCCATCCTTGATGGACTGGCCCAGGCTAACATCCTAAGGGATAGCCAGCACGGGTTTGTTGCGGGAGGTCTTGTTTGACCAATTTCATTTCCTTCTATGACCAGGTGACCTATCACCTGGACGAGGGAGAAGAGATTGATGTCATATATCTTGACTTCAAAAAAGCTTTTGATCTGGTATCCCATGATCACCTCTTGGCCAAACTGGCCAGTTGTGGCCTTGGCTCCACCACGATCCGCTGGCTGGGAAATTGGCTCCGTGGTCGGACCCAGAGGGTTGTGATTGATGGCAGTCACTCATCGTGGTGCCCTGTGACAAGTGGGGTCCCTCAAGGCTCTGTCCTTGGACCCATACTGTTCAACATCTTCATTAATGATGTGGACATTGGAGTCAGGAGTGGACTGGCCAAGTTCGCCGATGACACCAAACTTTGGGGCAAAGCATCCACGCCAGAAGATAGGCGGGTGATCCAGGCTGACCTGGACATGCTCAGCAAATGGGCAGATGAGAACCTGATGGTGTTTAACACCGAAAAATGCAAGGTTCTCCACCATGGGAGGAAAAACCTGCAGCATCCTTATAGGCTCGGCAGTGCTACGTTGGATAGCACTACAGAAGAAAGAGACTTGGGGGTCATCATTGACCACATGATGAACATGAGCCTGCAATGCGATGCTGCGGCTAATAAAGTGACCAAAACGCTGGCTTGCATCCATAGATGCTTCTCGAGCAAATCCCGGGACGTCATTCTCCCCTTGTACTCGGCCTTGGTGAGGCCGCAGCTGGAGTATTGCGTCCAGTTTTGGGCTCCACAATTCAAAAAGGATGTGGAGAAGCTTGAGAGAGTCCAGAGGAGAGCCACGCGCATGATCAGAGGTCAGGAAAACAGATCTTACGATGATAGGCTGAGAGACATGGGACTCTTTAGCCTGGAAAAGCGCAGGCTCAGGGGTGATCTGATGGCCAGCTATAAGTTTATCAAGGGTGACCACCAGGATCTGGGGGAACATTTGTTCACCAGAGTGCCCCAAGGGATGATGAGGTCGAACGGTCACAAACTCCTGCAAGACCGTTTCAGGCTGGACATAAGGAAGAATTTCTTTACTGTCTGAGCCCCCAAGGTCTGGAACAGTCTGCCAGCAGAGGTGGTTCAAGCACCTACATTGAACACCTTCAAGAGTAAATTGGATGCTTATCTTGCTGGGATCCTATGACCCCAGCTGACTTCCTGCCCTCTGGGCAGGGGGCTGGACTCGATGATCTCCCGAGGTCCCTTCCAGCCCTGATGTCTATGAAATCTATGAAATAAGTGCTGGGGGAAGTGGGAAGCAATGCAGGTCCTGCGTAGGTGGGTCAGTGCACTGTACCAGCTTCCTTAAGTTGCAGCTTGTGTAAAGTTGGTTGTTTGCTAATCTGAGCATGCGCCAAACAAAGGTCACATTTCGGTCAACTCAGCTATCATTAGAAACCCTCGATGAGCCCACCGACTCAAATGGGGAAGTTTCTAGAACTCTGAACTGCGCAAGTCCGAGTGACGACAGCCAGAGGTGGAACCACCATGAGGGAAGAAGATAAAAGGCGGACAGAAAAACGCACGCTTGTCGACCCATCATCCACGGATCAAGAAAGAAGTGCCAGCGACAGAGACACGCGCCGACAACGCGGGATCTAGGGGTGGTGATATCTCTCTCTCTCTCTCTCTCTCTCTCTATTTTTCTCTCTCTCTCTCTCTCAGGTTTTCCTTCCTTCTCCTTGCCTCATGCGAATGTTTCTAGTAATAAGTTTTGACCAAGGGTTTTAATGTTGTTATTGAGTTAATCAAAATAAAACAGTGAATTGTTCACTTTGAGAGTGTTGCCTAACCACGCCGCACAGAGGATTGCAAAAGTACCTCTCCCTTCACCCCACCGAGCGGGACGGGACACTGCACCAGAGCTCACCTGCTATCATTCCCATCTGACCTCATTAAGCAATTAACATATTAGAACCCATTAGCGTATAAAAGCTTAGATCTGAGTGTTTGGTCTCCTACTGTTGAGTATGTATATCAGTCAGGATCTTAGGGGATTGCACAATTATTATTTTGTCAAGTAGTCCCAGCTGTACACCAAATCAAGAATCACACCTTTACTGTGCCACCCACACAGCTGGGTTTACTACCCTACTTCAACCAGGATTAGCCAAATCAGGTCCATGACTCTTGGGTCCCATCCCAGCTGAACCTCTCCAGCTAGTTTCCCTAGCACACTCAGAGGTGGGGTATACCTTATTTTTATTCCATGGTTTTCAGAGGATTAAATTAGGTTGCCTTCAAACCCCTCTATAACCTGACTCATGCTGGGAACAGGGAGAGGCATCTAAGATATACCCAAATGGTATTGCTCCTCTCCATTCTGCTAACACTGTTCTCATAAACCCTTTCCCTCACAATTGCCCCAAACTCATCTTCCCCAGCCTACCACATTCCTCTATCCATTATTTAACTGCTCTATCCAGCATTCCTATGCATAACTATTTTTTAAAAATATTTTGACATCTTTTGTATTTGTATTACATTTCACCAAAATAAAATACCTGTTCAAAATAGGCAATTTGTTACAAAGTGCCATTAAGAAACAGATTTAAACTAACACTCTCCCTGTTGAGATCAACTACATGGCCCCATAAACCTTCGGCTTTACAGAAACTACCAGGCAAGAAAGACTTTTTTTATCTATTCTGTTTGCATATGTACTATGTTAGTCTATTTTGTTAGTGATTTAGGCTCACAGCCATATAGTGCCACCTGTTTTTGTGAATGCTGTTTTTAATATGTCTTACCCAGTTGGTAAGTGTGCATTATGTACCGGCTTCAGTAAATGTCAAGCTGCTGAGATGATTTGGGGCCTGAGCAGAGCTATGGTTTAAATTCCAAGTCCATGCTAAGTAAATGTCACTGGAATTCATCAACATTAGAAAAAGTGTTCTCCCCCAGGGTTGTCTTTTGGGAATCCTTGACTCAGATGACCCCAAATTTGGGAAAATAGCCCTATTTTTCACCCTTAGGTGCCCACTATGTCAGGGCAATCCAAATGATTTTTATAACACCTTTGAACAGTCATGGGTTCTCAATCTAAACTATAGCAGAACTGCTGCTGTTATAGGGAGGTGACATATTTATTCAAAAGTTGTGGGATGGTACTGATGAGAGACTTCAGTTTTCCAGACATCTGCTAAAAGAACAGTTCAGCCAAACATAAAAATCAAATGGGGTCCTAACTTGTATGGAGAATGACTTGCTGTTTCAGAACGTTAAGGATACAGTTAAGGGATCATTTTTGTTAGATTTTCACCTGACTAGTAGGGAAGAACTAGCAGAGGATGTGAAGTGATGAAGAACTTGGGAGGAAGCAATCATGATATTCTAGATTGACAGATGGGGAACGCATAAACAGCAAAACTAGACACTAGATTAGTCTAGTGGATTTCAACTGATTCAAGGAATTAATAGGTATGGTGCAATGGGAAGACAGACTGAAGAATAAAGGTGCCCAGGAGGGCTGGGAGCGTCTGAAGGGCACAGTATTGGAAGCCCAACAAGAAACTCTTCTGGCAGTATGGAAGCATATGGAAAAAGACCAATGGGGCTGCACAAGGATCTTCTAAAATGCCTCAAATGTAAAAAGAAAGTATACAGGCAATGGAAGAATGGACAGGTGACCAAGCAAGTGTACCAGGAAACAGCAAGAATATGCAGGGGAAAAATCAAGAAGGGAAAGATAAAGAATGAGCTGCACCTGGCAAGAAGGTTAAGAACAACAAGGAGTGGTTGTATAAGTATGTTGGTCAGCAAAGAAGGAACAAGGAAGCTGTGGGTTCTCTGTTAACAAGCCAGTAACTATAAATGGATACATGTCAGAATGGTAGGAGATTTTGCATGGAGTCCCACAGGGGTCTGTTTTGCTCCCAATGCTGTACAACATGCCTATTAATGATTTGGATGCTGACATAGAAAGCTTCTTGAATAAATATGTAGGTGATATGAAACTGGGAAGGATTGTGAACACTTTGGAGGACAGGAGCATAATTCGGAAGGATCCTGACAGGTTGAAAAGCTGGGCTGGAGCTGCCAGGATGAAGCTGAATGCTGACAAATGCAAGGTTGTACACCTCCAGAAGTGTAATAAAAATACAGATAGAAGATGGGTGACACCTAGCATCCTGGAGAAGAATCTGGAAGTCCTAGTACTTCACAGACTCGATATGAATCTGCAGTGTGATGCAACTGCACAAAAGGCAAATATGATTTTGGGATACATTAATGGAAGCATTAGGTGCAAGATACTGGTTAGGCCTCGTCTAGAGCGTTTGTGCAATTTTGGACTCCACGTTTTAAAAAAGACACGGAGAAGTTAGAGAGGCTCCAGAGTCAGGTGAAAAAAATGATAAAGGGGTTGGAAGACATGTCATAGGAAGAGAGGTTGAAGGAGTTAGGCATGTTCAGCTTTTCGAGAAGGCACCTAAGAGGGGACATGAATGTAGTCTTCAAATACTTGAAGGGCTGCCATAAAGGAGTGGGAAAACACCTGTTCTCTCTTGCTGCAGAAAATAGGACATGGCCCAATGGTTTGAAGTTGCCGCCAAAGAGGTTTAGATTGGATATCAGGAAAAAAACCCATCTCTGACAGAACAGTAAGGCAGTGGAATAGACTACCTAGAGAAGTTGTGGACTTTCAGTCACTGGAGCTATTCAAGAGGAGGTTGCTCAGAAATAACCAAGGCATAGGTGGGGAATACTATGAGTGTTTTCCAGGTTTCTAGGCTTTGTTGGGGCTGGGAGGGAATTCCACCTTCATTCTGTATGTGTCAGGGTTTTTTAAGTCTTCTTCAGAGGCATTGGATGTTGGCTGAGCCAAGGCTGAGGATTTTGACTGGAGTGTGGTAATGCCCCTGCTGTGATTAAAACCTAGATCTTCCTGGCTAGAAGGTCTTGCCTCTCCACTCTCCACTTAGGTTCCAATTGCCATATTTGGGGTTGGGAAGGAATTTTACCTCATGATCAGATTGGGGTGGACAGTGGGAGCTTTTGTCTTCCTCTGTAGTAGGGGCATGGCCCTCTACCTGAGATCTCTTGACCCTAAATTAATCTTTCACACAAGCCTGTGGCAGATTAGTTTATGTCTTGTGTGTGTCAGGGTTTGTGGTAGTTTTACTAAGAGGTTAGAGTATGGGTTTATATAGGGTGGTTTGGATAGGATGGTCCTGCCTCATGCAGGGGTTTGGAGTAGATGTCATCTGGAGGTCCCTCCCAGCCCAATTTATCTACAGTTCTATGATTTGATTCTATAGACTCAGGTAAATCAGGCTTGATTCAAGCAAAAGAAAACCAAATCTAACAGCAGAAAGGAAATTACTGACTTGGGTTTTTAATATTGCTATTATATAGGGACATACAGATGTTAAATTATCTGCAAAGAAAATTGCCATGCATTAATTCAGATCCCAGCTCCTCACAGAGAACCAGTCTATCAGAAGGGTTTTTTTTTTATTAAATATTTGCTTTTCCTAATCTCCAGCATGAAAAAAAAATTGCTTCTGTGCATCAACGTTTTACTGCAATGTAACACATTTCCAAACAACATGATTTGACACGCTTCTCCCTTGTACTGTGACACAACAAATGGACGTTAAAATTGAAGCCTGATAATTGTCTGGTTATGGTCTGATACCTGATGAATATAAATGACTGGCTGTAAACACCTTTCAAAACACTTGGAAAGAAAACAAACTAAGAATACATATAAAAGAGTATGGAGTATATGATCCTTCAAAGGGAAAGTAATCCTAACCAAATGTAAAGCACTGCAGCAACTTTATATTGATACTGAGTTCTTATTGATACTGAGTTCTTGCTGGTGATGGCTGCCCCAAGAAACTTAAGGTCTCTCTACAGCTTGAACCTCATTAGCTATAGTCATGCTCAGCTGTATCCATCTGATGGGCCATGTTTGAAAACAGTTGTATAATGAAGGTAGGAAACACAGGGTGTATCTACACGAGACATTTACAGTGGAGTAACCTAATTAGCTCTGCATTAAAGTCTTGGCATCTACACGTGTAGCCCTATTGGCCACAGTAAACTAACTCTGCCTTAGGACAAATACTGTCCTATGGTGGCATTCTTTAGTGCACAGCAACAAATGTGTACACTGATGTGATTGGCGGGGGCACGAGACTGCTTCAATGTAGGAGATGCCTGCTGGCTAGCGTCGTACTGGAGCACCCTCATGCCCTGGCCAGCCCTTCTGCAACATGGTGATCTGTGTCAGAGCAAGCCCAGGCTGTGGTCCCGGGCACATGTGTAAACATGGCACCCAGGAGCAATAATCTCTGCTGTGTTATGCATCAGAGTTTATTGCATCACCTTAATTTCACATGTAGACACATCCACAAAGTGCTAGTAAGAAAGCGACCTCTCTTTTCTGGCCCTAGGCAAAGATGTGTGCTGAGGTAAACACTAAAACCTGTACATTTTTTGAAAGGACTATCTCTGCAGTCTTGGTGCCCATTCAGACTAAGAGAACAGTTGTGTGGACCAACTTTTGATCCAATAAAAATATGACCTCACCTTTCCTTTGTATTCCTTTCCATTAATAAGGTAGGGGGCTCTGGATATATTATTAAGTTTACAGTCAAAGCAAAAACAAATATAACTTTATTGGAATGTGCATTAATTTGTTATATCACATATTAGGTATTAAAAACCACAAAAGACTAGGCAAAAATACTCAAAATATGTCATTTCTCTAGTCCTGTAGTCATTAGAATTAAATGTATATCTCTCTCAGATTCTTAAAAGAAAATCAGGACTTGTTGTGCATCCAGTGTTTCACTGAAATTTATTTCCACACCTGAGCAAATGTTTCTACATCAGAGTTAATGTTTTTAGCTAGAGTTAAAAACAGTCTGTAGGGCTGTGAAATAAGAGAGACATTACCAGAAGCAGTGAACAGACTGCAGAACTGAAGAAGAATAGTTTGTTTAGTGAAACATTAAGACCATTAAAAAAGCAGAGGCCCTTTACACCTGTGGAATGAAGAGTTTAGCAGGAATCATGTACAAAAATATGATAATGAGCCATAAGTCAAGTGTTTCCATCACCACTGCCTGAGTAGAAATGCTGTTGCTACTGCTTGGCAGTTGGTTTTAAACTTTGGGTAGACCAGAAATCAACCAGGGGGTGCAACCGCACCAATAGAGCCCCCCTTGGAGCCTTAAGGCTTTATTTTCCTCTCTCCAAACATAGCCAGACATTTCTTCTTGTTAAAGATTCTGGGTAATGTCTTCCACGACCCTCCCCTACATGAAAAATACTGTACTGAGGACTGCCACTAGATTTTCCCACTAGTGCAGCTTGGGCATCTATTCCAGCTGCAGTAGGAGAAAGTTTCAAATGGGTGGAACACTATGCCAAGCACTAGCCTGCTTTCTTTCTTCCAGTGCTATTCATGCAGTTTTCCCCAATCAGACTTGGTAATGCAAAATTTTCAAACAGCTTTGGAAGCAGAGTTAGTTTCCTTCCCAGGCACTATTTGTCTCCTTGACAGAGTCAGGTTTCTTCTTGCTTGTTCTCCTTCTGGTCCAATGAATCTTTCCATCTTAGCTGCCTAGTAGTCTCGCTTGAATAGGAAGGTGTTGTCACTTATTCCTTGCTTGTATTAGGATACTGCCCTATGAGGTGAGAGACCAGATTTCAGATCTCTTTGGTAGGGGTAATGCAGTCTCAGTGTCCATTCAGACTGTAAGAGAAGAGTTGTGTAGACCAACTTTGATCCAATAAAAATATAACCTCACCCTACCAATTCTGATTCTCAGATATCCTTGGATCATAACAGCTACGATAGCAACAGTATGCTACACTCAAACCATCATATTTTTCCTATTATTTCAATTTTTCAAATCCTTGCATAAAACTTTACCTTGATTACAAACCTGCTCTTTGAAATTAATGATATACCCAGCAAATAAAGCATAACTCAAGTTGTGTAAGGCCATCAGAATGTGCTCTTTGGTGTCTTGGGGTTCACGTAGGGCCAAATTCTGAGCCCCTTACATTGAAGAGTATCTGAAGAGTCTCTTATGAATTAATATTGATCTTAATAATTGGTCTTTACCATAATTAAGCTTTGTCATGGATAGCACATGGTTGTTGCGGGAAAGAGGCCTGACACTATGCCAAACCTCTGCCTAATGCAGCAGACGTCTCCAAGCACACCTGTGTGAAACTTCTTGGGGCTGGTGTAGCTAAAGCACTGCCCGCTGCCTGCCCTTTACTCTCCATACTGATCCACAGGTGAAGAGGGCTGTGTGGGGTGACAATGTAATCTCTCCAATGGTGGCTGCTCTGCAAAGGGGAGGAAAGGAGGCACCTTATATCCTAAATTTTTCTTATGCAGCTGTATGAGCCAGGTCATGATCTGGCCTTCTCTGAGTGAAAATATCAGCGCATGGCCCAGAAAGTCAGTCAGCTATAAATAAAACTTGTCTATGGTGCTACCTTGTTGATCCCATCCCTTCCAATCAGCACATCTCTCATTTGTTTTTCTTCACTTCACACTATAGTTGTGTGTAGTTAAAGAAAAGATTGAAAGCTATTTAAGATGGTATAGTCAAATCTTTTTTTTAGTTTGCTGAGACTCATATTTTTCCTAACTCCATTGGAAAAAATGACACTATCAAAACAAACAAAAACAAAACCTGTCATCGATAATTACAGCTGAGTTCATCTAGTTAAAAAATATCCTTCATTGTTTACTGCCTGCTGAGATGCAATCAGAATTAAATTACTCTGAAGTCACTACTTTAAGATTGAAGAAAGGAGAGTGAAAACTTATTTTCCAGGCTATAAAAGGCTATGCAAATTCATAAACTGTATCCTACCATCGTCACAGGCAGAGGGCAAAGCTTTTGAACAGGGTGTGTCATAGTTAGACATTTCTTTTTTAGAAAAGCACAGTTAACTACTAGTGTCCTGAAAGCCACTACTTACCTGAAACCACTACCTAAAAATGCATAGAAAATCTGCTCAGCTGTCTCTGTTATTCCAAGCATAGGATCTCTGAAGCCATTTTAGATTGGTATTAGCATAGGGAACACTACCTGCTTTGTAAGATCAGCCCTGTTTCATGTAGAAGTGATGTTTAGCCACCTGTATGGCATCACCTTCATCTGCCATGTTATAAGTCCTCTACAATCATTTATTAGTGGCTGGGGCAAGGGACATAGGGCAGGAGCAGTCAGGATGGGGGGATGACATAAAACAAGCATCACAAACACTGGGGGGAATCCCCAGGAGGGTTAAATGGCCAAAGACCCCAAGCTTGTGTTATATGGTCTGAAAACCTTGTTGCAGAAATCTTCATCCTGGTCTCCAGAGCCAGATGCCAGTTCAGGAAGTCTTGAGAACTCAAATATTCTCCAGAAACCAGGTGTTAGAGGTAAAGAGCATCAGAAAAACTCTGAATGGATGTCCGTGGCTTCTTGCATATTTCAGAAGAACCATGTAATTTTGTTACCCTTTGTGCATCTAAATGGCAGTTTTTCAGGTGCATAAGAAGTCTTTTGTCTTTTGGTCTAATAAAAATATCAGATTCACACAAAGAACCTTGTCTGCCTAAGAGGTCTTTTGGAACATATGCACAGTTTGTGATTATACAGTCTGTGCAGTGCAGACACATAAGAAAATATATGTATACTGAGCATGCTCAGTAGGTTACGCAGTGCCCAGATGGTAAGCTATGTATACAGAGCAAGTGTATGTATGTAAGTCACAACATTGTAGAAGTCCCTGACTGGGGGTGGGGAATAGCTTCCTCCCATGCTTTAGTCCCAATATCTGAGTGATTAGAGTAGTGAGTGAGTAGCCCAGGAAGCAGGAGACCAGCTGGGTACTAGGACTCCTGCATTTAGATAGTTTGAGGTTGTGTTTCTTTGACTTCTTAACACAGTGCTTTAACCAGCACAGCACAGGTTAGGCATTAGCCGCTGCCTTATCTAGCCCTCCTTGTGAAATTGGCCTATCTGGTCAGCCAAGACATGGAGCTATAAGGAGCTAGGAGGAAGCTAGTGACCTAACGTGTCTGTGAGTCAATAAGATGGCTGCTGTTCTGGAAGAGACCAATTTTAGGCTGGACCCTTGTTCCCAGTGGGCAGAAACTTCCCCACTGCTTTCTGCCCATTTTATCCAATGGCTATAAAAAGTAATAGCAGCCCATTTTATCCTATGGCTAGCTCAGCTTCAAGAGGAGGGCTGGAGAGGGTTTTGTATCTGTAATGTGGCATTAATGCACCAGTTCTGCTGAGTTCCATAGGAAAAAGGCATGGAATGAAACACTTCTAAATGTGTCATCTGTATTAAACAGATGACTTTCTCTTTGTGTGTAACTAGTGAGCTTTATTTTCTGATACGTTTTGTACAAGCTGAAAAGTAGCATAGTCAGCAAGAGCAATATTATCCTGGACCCAAATACTAAAAATATAGTTGAACCTAATTAACTACAAAGGTGAAGGGGTTGGAAGAGCATGGAAGAGTAAATTTAAGCTGGGAGATTTCAGAAACTTCTGAGAGCAGCAGCCTAAAACAGCTGCTGTTGAGAGGGGGTAGTGGTACCTTACCTGGGAGTTTGATAGGGAATTGCTATGTACAGTTTGTAACCATCTCTGTTTGAGGAATTTGGACTTGTATATGTTAATTCAGGTACATTGAGTTAAATCAGTGAGTGGAGAGGACTTTACCAGGCACCAGCTGCTCCATGACCATGATAACTGTTTTATGTGTCTGCCCCATCTCACAGGAAATGGAAACCAAATTGTCGTTAATATATATATATAGGGGGCTATGATTATATTATTCAGTTTACAGTCAAAGCAAAATCAAATATAACTTTATTGGAACATGCATTAATTTGCTATATTATATATTAGGTATCAATTAATGTGTGTGTGTGTGTGCGCGCGCGCGCGCGTGTATTCTCCCCATTAAGAGGTAAACTACTCCTGTTTAAGCTGTTGCTTACCACAGAGCAGAAACAGACATTTGAAACAGTAGATATGGAGCAGCTGATGTACAGTAAATCCCACTTTTAGTGTAATATATTTTGATTGTCTGTCCACACCCAAATAGTTTATGCAAAGAAAACACTCCTGACTCTGTGGGCACATCTACACATGGTGTGTTAAGGCACATTAACCATTTTTAAGGTGCATTAAGGGCATGGGTCTACACGTGAGTACCCTTAATGCACCTTAAAAAATGGCAATTTTAGGCTAATTGCACCTAAATTTAATATCTGCATAAAGCAGGTATCAGATTTAGGCACAATTAGTTAAGACAGCTTAACCCACATGTGGGTGCCTTAAGGCACCTTAATGTTATGTGACTGAACGGGCCAGAGCTGAGCCTGTGGGGCCTGTGAGGCCACTAGGCACCAAGAAGAAGACGCAGCAGGTACTGCTTTTCAAGGTGCAGACACTAGAGCTCTAGCAGCAGTTCTGGCAGCAGTGATCCCTGTCAGTGTGTGGTAAGTTGGCAGAGGGGCAGGAGCTCTTGTCAAAGCACAAGGGAAAGGCCCCTCCACAACCCCGTGCAGGGGAAGTTGGCAGTGCAGAGCAGGCAGGGCCTTTGCTACTGGCTTATCTGTGCCTCTCCCTTGGGGTGGGTTTGTTCTGGCTAAGTAATGCAGCCCTGAACAGGCTGGATGCCTTCCTGCCCACCTGGGATTTGGGGGCCCTTAGAAGCCCATGCTGGGGTTCCCACCTGGGACAGTAGGCAGTCATAGTCATGTAGGGTGAAAGTATAGCCCCCAGCACAGCTCTCCCTGCTCCACCCACCTCTGTCCTGGGCAAGAACCCGGCTTCAGTGCCAGACGCTGTGGGTGGGAGAGAAGCTCATTTTGGACAGCCTCAGCATGGGCTTCTAAGGGTGTCTGAATCCCAGGCTGGCAGCAAGGTACCCTGCCCCTGCAGGACTGCATTGCCTGGCCAGCAAACCTGCCCTGAGGGAGAGGTGCAGGGGAGCTACCAGCAAAGGCTCTGCCTACACTGAGCTGCCCCCTCTGCATGGGGGGCCTTTTCCTTGTGCTTTGATAGAAACCCGCACCTTCTGCCCCCTCTGCCAATTTACCGCACACTGACAGGGACCACTGCTGCTGGAACTGCTGCTACAACTCCAGTTTGACTTGCAGAACATTACCCGATGTGTCTTCTTCTTGGTGGCACCCAGCAGCAGCATGGGGCCCTGTGGACTTTCATAGATTTCATAGACATTAGGGCTGGAAGGGACCTCGGGAGATCATCGAGTCCAGCCCCCTGCCCAAAGGGCAGGAAGTCAGCTGGGGTCATAGGATCCCAGCAAGATAAGCATCCAATTTACTCTTGAAGGTGTTCAATGTAGGTGCTTGAACCACCTCCGCTGGCAGACTGTTCCAGACCTTGGGGGCTCGGACAGTAAAGAAATTCTTCCTTATGTCCAGCCTGAAACGGTCTTACAGGAGTTTGTGACCGTTCGACCTCGTCATCCCTTGGGGCGCTCTGGTGAACAGACGTTCCCCCAGATCCTGGTGGTCACCCCTGATAAACGTATAGGTGGCCATCAGATCACCCCTGAGCCTGCGCTTTTCCAGGCTAAAGAGTCCCGTGGCTCTCAGCCTGTCATCGTAAGATCTGTTTTCCTGACCTCTGATCTTGTGCGTGGCTCTCCTCTGGACTCTGTCAAGCTTCTTCACATCCTTTTTGAATTGTGGAGCCCAAAACTGGATGCAGTACTCCAGCTGCGGCCTCACCAAGGCCGAGTACAAGGGGAGAATGACGTCCCGGGATTTGCTCGAGAAGCATCTATGGATGCACGCCAGCATTTTGGTCGCTTTACTAGCCGCAGCATCGCATTGCAGGCTCATGTTCATCTTGTGGTCAATGATGACCCCCAAGTCTTTTTCTTCTGTAGTGCTAACCAACGTAGCACTGCCAAGCCTATAAGGGTGCTGCAGGTTTTTCCTCCCAAGGTGGAGAACCTTACATTTTTCGGTGTTAAACACCATGAGGTTCTCGTCTGCCCATTTGCTGAGCTTGTCCAGGTCAGCCTGGATCACCCGCCTATCTTCTGGCGTGGATGCTTTGCCCCAAAGTTTGGTGTCATCGGTGAACTTGGCCAGTCCACTCCTAACTCCAATGTCCACATCATTAATGAAGATGTTGAACAGTATGGGTCCCAGGACAGAGCCTTGACTCTGGCCCACTGTCATCCAACACTGGGGAGGCAGAAACATGGGGAGGGATTAGAGCCAGAGTCGGAGCCGGAGCCGGGGCCAGGCTGTTTGCATCTGAGGGCTGGAAGCTCCTACCCCTCAGCCGGCACTGGGCTGCACCGCCTAGCTATGCTGTCATGGGCTTCCAGAGGCTGTCCAGGCCCTTTAAGGTGTCCACATGTTGATGCACACCTAAATTGCCTTAATGTATCTTAGGCTAAGGTGCATTAAATTTAAGTGCACATAAATTCACATATAGACATGCCTTGTATCACCAATTTTAACTCGAAAAGAAACTAGCAAATTTCCTACCAGGTGACAGCATTTGCTCTATTTTAGCAAAGGTATAATAATATAGCCAAAGGATAACAATAGGTGTACCTACAGTGTATCAACGCATAGATTATTTCTTGAGCACAGTTCTAGGACCAACAGATCTTACACTTTAATGATTTAATCTTCCTCTATTGAAATCACTGGCAGCTTTGCCCTTTGATTTCAGTGGGAGCAGGATGTGGTCTTTTACTCCCATTTCTTTCATTGGGAGCTGATGTTGCTGAGTAACACTTGGCACTTCAGGGAGCCATCATGACTTCAGAACTATGGCATTCACAATATTACTTGACTCAAAAACCCCACAAATATATGTTTTGCAATAAATGTGCCTTAGTTTATGTTTTCTCTGAAGTTTTACAATGCGTAGTGATGCCTTGGCCTGAAAATAGAGCACAGAAGTGGCATGAACAATGTGTGCCCATGGCGGCTGGAGGGGCATGGCAGTGGCAGGAGCGTGGCGGTGGTAAGCAAGAGTTCCCACAGATGCTGCCGGCACTGTCGGCAGTGGGGGGTGCCAGCAGCGATCATGGACCACCCACAGACGCCACCAGTGGTGTCAGTGCCGGGGTGGTGAGCAATGACCGCCTGCAGTGCTGCTGACAGTGTTGGTGGTGCCTTTTCATAGGGGGTGCACTGCCACGCTCAGGGGGTGCACATGCACCTGCATGCACCCCCTATGTGTTGCCCCTGAGAAATGGTGTAGTCATCTTTTTTCAGACCCCTCACCCACTCCTGCAAGTACAGAGCTCAGGCACAATCATGTTTATGATTTTTCAGCTAACAAGGGTTCCTTAGATGGATTATTTCTGTTTATGTATCAGATGCCCTACATACTTCACACCTTGACATGTATTTATAAGATCTAAGGAAATGATGTAACTTACTGAAGCAAGTATTTTGGTAATGAATCAAACCCTTTGATATGTAGTATTCACTGGTATTTCTGACTCACTCCTTGACATGGATGCTACTTGCTGAACAGTCAGAAATAATACTTATTTGAGAAACTGTCATGTGTGCACTTTGAAAAGACTTTAATGGATTTAAAACTTTGTGATGGGGATTTTTTAAAGGAAGCTAAAAATCTAGATACCCATCTTTTGTTAGATTTCAGTAAATGATGGGCCACATATTTCTTCATGCATTTTACAAAACCCCATCTTGTAGGTTTGGATATAGCAATCATCCTCCATAAAAGACAATATTTAACAGCACAATAAAATATGTTTGGATTTTGTAGAACAAATAATCATTACATGGGGCATCCATTTGATATCACTGTTTTATTTCCTTTGACAAGTAAATTCAATTAGTGAATTCATTTTTCACTTGACATACAATCTCATTATAAAGTTTTGAGGTGGTAGCAAACCAGCAAAATTATAAAAGAAACAGTCCAAATTTCTGTTACTAACATTAATTGTTCTTCCACTAAAAAGAAACTAAGATATTTGCACTGTGTAGAATATGACCAATAAAACAGAGTCCTGGTGGTTAGTTTGACAAAATGAGGTTATAAGGGAACAGTATGGCAAAATCATTCCTGAAATACAGTGATAGGACAGTGGCAAAAGCTCACACCCACTCACCTTCATCACTTCTGTTCTAACACTGAGCACAACATATTTTGAGCTCTGAGAGAGGTTTGATAGGAATCTTTGGAAAAGAAACATCCCAGGGAAATGCCCTGAAGGGAGGGCAGTGGTTGGATCAGGGGTGGCAAAAGATATGGGGTTTAATAGGAACAAGAGAGAAGAGGCAGGAGTGATATGGGTGCATGGACAGAACTTGAGGGGTAGGCAATTCGGAGGAATAGCTGCAGGATGGGCCAGGGTCATGACTGGGGGAAGAGAATCAAAAGCATTACACATGCTTCCCTATTGAAGTTGGAATCAGGGCTGATGCAACTGGCCATGGAGCACAGGTGGCCACCTGGGACAGAGAATTGGAGGGAGTGGCAAAGACAGTGCACACACACCTTGCACATGAAGTGAGCAGGGCAGCCGCAGCAGTGCTTAGCTGCTGCTCTGGGGCCCTGTCTGGTGTCCGCTCTTGCCAAATCCCAAGTATGTTACAAGGGAGGGCAGCAATGTTTTGCTCACCTGGGGTGGCAAAAATCCTTGCACAGGTCCTAGTTGAATCCATTTTTGGTAAACTTTGTGTGTCCTCCTATCCTCTCTGTACAGGAAAGTTAACAAAATGACTAGCAGGCTTCTGCTGCTACAAGTATGTCCATTAGTTCAAGTGTTAGTGGCCTGTGCTGTGAAAATTAAGAACCCAGGCATATTATTAATCATCAGTTTGGGGCTCCAAAAAAGGTCCACGCATTGAATTGATTGTTCTTTCAACGTTTAGGTTGTTCAGGCTTTTTTAAAAACCCTTATGACATATGGAGAATGGCTAGGTTGCAGCACTGAACAGAAGGACATGGGAGTTATGGTGTATCACAAACTGATTATGAGCCAACAGTGTGCTCTTGGTGCAAAAAATGCCAACAGCATCCTGGGTTGTATTAACAGGAGTATCACTTGCAAATCAAGGGAAGTGATTCTTCCACTCCATTCAGCACTGGTGAGGCCTCACTTGGCATACTGTGTCCAGTTTTGGGCCCCACACTTCAAGGACCTGGACAGTTTAGAAAGAGTCCAGCACAGAGCAACAAAAGTGATCAGGGGCCTGGAAGACAAGATTTATGAGGAAAGGCTGAAAGAATGAAGGTTATGGAGAAGAGAAGACTGAGGGGTATGTGGTAAGTGTTCAGATAGTGGAAGGGTGATTATAGGGAAGATGGAAATAGGCTTTTTTCTATGGCTGTAGGGGAGAGGACTAGGAATTTTCTGACTGTGAGGATGGTCAGGCATTGGAACAGGCTACCTAGAGAAGCTGTGGACTCTCCGTCTTCAGAAACTGTCCAAAGCAGGTTAGACAGGTACTTGCCTTAGTCAGGGGTGATCCTGCCCTGAGCAGGAGGCTGGACTAGATGAACCTTCCAGCACTCCTTTCTATGATCCTGTGATTATATTAAACAATAATATGAGAACAGTAAGATTACAGTAAAGTCAGGCATTCAAACGATAGAAAACACCAGAATTTGCCCATGTAATACACAAAATGGACAGTACTTCAGAACTGCAGAAAAAGGAAGAAGGGTTTTCTGAGGAAGGCCACATCAATCTACTGTGAGGGGGAACTCGTGCATTGGTGAACAAGTCATAGAAACCAATTTTCACAGTTGGATTCTACATGTTTCTCATTCCTGAGTCTCCTGCAAGAAGCTTATTGAGTTTAATTTGCAGAATTGCTGAGTACAAAGGACTGTAACTGAGGTCAATGGAAGCTTCACTCTCAAGACACACGGTGCTACATAATGCTAAGTACTTTGAAAAGTCAGGCCCCTTAATTTTCAAAATAGCCACCCAAAATTAGTGGGCACATTTGCCAGTTTTGCCTTTAACATCTGTCCCTCAGAGTTTGTCTGCCTGAGGAAACGGAGCAGAATAACTCCCCTCCATCTGGACACTGTTCCAGAATAAAAGTCACTTTTATTTTGAAATAATTAGCCTGAAAATAGACAAAGTATTTTAGAAAAAGGTGACATATACTCAGAAATAGCATGTCCATACAGGGAGCTTTTCTGCCATAGCTATTTCAGTCAATTTTTCCAACTATCAAGGGATATTACCTCATCTCACAGGTGTGTTTAAATTTGTTAATGTTTGTTAGACACAAAGGCTCAGCTCCTCAAAGCTATTTAATCAATGAGACCTAGGAACAAAAATATCTTTAAAGTTACTGGAAGATACTGGGATAAAAACACCATAAAAAGCTCGTGAAGATATGTATAATTCTGTCCACAGTTTGGCCAGTATTCATTTGGTACTGAAGAAAGAATTCAGTACTGAAGTACCAAAAAGTTAACCATTTACTGAGTACATCCACCCTGAACACTGAGGCTAAGTACAGAGAGTCAAAAAGCCCAAAGGCTGAACTGATTTAATCTTCACAGGTTATTCATAAGATGCATAGATTAAACTGACACACAAATGAACAGACATTGACTTTTGAGTACAGAAATGCAGCCACATTTCTGCAGTGGCTCAGGCCAGAAGCTGGAGGGGCACTAGAGCATGGCTGTCTGCTCTGCTGGAACAGACAGGTTAGGCCAAGGCTAGCCTGCCCACCCTGTTAGGGGTGTGTGAGTGTGTTCTTCTAGGGCACACAACAAGATGTTATAGCTGTGTCTTCCTTCATTTTGGTGTCAATCTCTCCTGCCACGACTTTGATGGGAGTAAATAAAAGGGAGACATCACACGAGAGGAGTGCTCACTTAGTTTTAATAATGAGCATCAGCAATGCCCACTCACAAGAAGTGTAACTCAGCTAGCTGCCAGCTGTAAGTCCCTCAGCTGGATCTCCCTACAAGTTCCTGATTCCTTATCAGTCCCACAATTAACACTCACTGGGTGGGCATTTGCAAGACCTCCATGCTTATCAGTTCACAGCAACAAAGTCCTTGTCTTGGATCCGGAGGGAGCTACAATCATTCTGCTGAATCAGCAATTCATCTTCCAATGGGCTAGATGCCTGACACTGCTTCAAGAAGAAATTCTTGGCTAATCTCTCTCTCATTGCCTGTGCCTCCACACAGGTTATTTGCTGTCTCTGACATCTAAAGTCTCAGCTCCTCTTCCCCTTTCAGGAAAATGCTGATCACACCCACAGTCCTTTATACAATGTTTCCACTCAGCTGTTGTCAATCTCTGGTTGTCCCCTGCCAGCCAGGAAGACTTAATTAGCAATTAAGCCTTTTGTTTTCTCAATCTGATTGAGCACCTCATCACTGTCAGCAAGTAACAGACACTTCGCCCAAGTCCATAGTGGGTATTTAGCGTCCTGGATGAGTGAACAGTCAATATGTTGCCTAGTTCCACGTGTCGGACAGAAAGTTCTCAACAAACTGGGTGCTTTTCCTGAACATTCCCATAACAGGGGCAGTGTCTCCCTGTTACAGGGGCATTTGTGGGGGAGGTACAAAGCATCCTGGGATGCTGGAGGACTGTGAGTTAATGTGAATATGGAGGGTATCTGAGAGAGAAGTTCAATAAACCAAATTAATCTAAATCAACGAAGTCTGATACTACATCCATCCAGGTTTATCTTAAACGAGTTTCAGTCATTTTGAAAGCAGTTTATGTGCACTGAACTTCTGTTGTGTTACAGATTTGAACCGGTTTCTGATCACTTATACCAGTTCATGAGAAATTTCTGTCCCTAGTCTGAACCACTGGCTTCTTGTGGAAAAATAGCATGTGACTGTTAATGAAGCCTGTATCACCATGCATCCATACAAAGGGGTTTGAATTAAATTATTTTAATTAAATTAAATTAAACCTTAATTCTGACATTTCCTAACCTTTGGGTATCTGACCTTACAGCCTTAATGTTCTTTGAGTAGAGTATTTTTATATATTAAAGATTCTACACTGTGAGAGAAGCAGATCTGAAAACAAAGCATTTACTTCTGCAGCTGCTCAGTGTGTGGAACTTCAGCTGAATTTAATCACGCTGGGTGCACCTACAAGTGCAATTAGCATATACTAATAAGCTCTGGTGCAGTTTGCACTTGAGTTTATTGCTCCTGGGCACAGTATTTACATGTGGACCTGGGACCAACAGCATGTTGAACCAGGGTGGAGCAGCCTGTCAGTCTGGGCCTGCTCCACCCTGGCTCAATGTGCTGTGGAGGGGCCGGCTAGGTCATGAGGGTGCTACAGTGTGGGGGTTGCTGGCAGGCAGCCCCTGCACTGTAGCACCCTTGTTTCCTAGCCAGCTCCAGTCACTGTCTACACATGCATTTTGGTGAATGTAACTACTCCACTGCAGGATAGTACTTGTCCTGGGCAGTACTATCCTACAGCACAGTTAATATATTGCACCCTAATACAGTTGCATGTGTGGATAATGACACTTTGCTGTGGAGCTAATTAGTCAGTTCCCCAGTAAAGTGTATGTGTAGATGCACTCACTCAGTGGACAAACAGGCAATAGAATCAACCGGAGCCAGTCTTAGGGGTGGGTGATGTGGGTGACCACCCAGGATGCATGGTCAGGGGGACACCAAACACACATGCACACACATGGGTAAACGGCTCATGCTCACAGCAGCACTTTCCTCCCACCCTGCCTTGCCCTGCCTTGGCTGATCCCCACCCCACCCCAGCCTTCCCCCCATCTCCAGCCACTGCTCAGGGGTAGCTGGGCAGGGTGGTGCCTGCTCTAGTCTGCCCACCTTACTCCCTCATAGGAACAGGGGTGACTGCCTGCCTGCCTAGTGCACCATACCACTCTGCCTCCTCACTGGACGATGCACCATGCCCCTGCCTGCCTACCTCTGCCTATGCCTGCAGCAGTACCACTGGCTTGGGATGTGGAGGTGAGGGTGCCAATATACAAGTTTGCCCAGAGCACCATTTTCCCTAAGGCCAGCTCTGGAATCAACCCTTTAGTGAGCTGCATGTTTTTTCAGCAGATTGGTTGGTGACAGGTATTATCTAGAACGGGGCGGGGGGGGGGGGGCAATTATTTTGGACAGAGGGCCACTTACTGAATTTTGGCAAGCCATGGAGGGCCGGATGATAGGTAGCCAGGGGAGATAAATATTAATTTTCTAAATTTTTTTGGGGCCCCATGGGCTGGATGGAATGGCCTGGTGGGCCGCATCCGGGCCACATTTTGCCCATCCCTAGTCTTGAAAGTCTGTTAGAGTTGCTATTAGCAATTTTGAAATGATACTTACACATGTCTAACAGTTGCACCTTTTGCTACCTGACTGCAGTATCTCTATAGCCTTCTAAGGCAGATATATTGCACTTGCATGCCTATACAACAAAAGTTATTTCCTATTTTGACATTTACATGTATATATATTGAGAGAGAGCACGAAGTGGATCTATTGTACTGAATCTAATGCAAGAGGGAGCAAGAAAGAATGATAGTTATAAATGTATTCTGAAATGTCTACCATATCATAAATTTAAATGATTAGACACAAATTTTAAGTCTGATCTACAGTCTTGAAAATCTGATTATGGACATCTTATGAACAAAGACTACCAGCTGTGTGATGGTTTAGTTATTCAAACAAATTCATCTCTGCAGTAACTCTATTCGTTTTTGTAAAACTGCACCAGTATTGAATATGATCTGTTGTGTATACAAAGAAACCAGTAATGGAAAGCTACCAAATTCATTTGGTAATAATCTTGTGGAACTGAATCTAATGCAAAAGGGAGGTCCATTGATTTTCATAAACCACAAGCCCTGAAACATGAGGTTCTCCATTTTGCCATGCAATAAGAATGGGTACTAAGAATGGGCAATAGCTATTACTTGCTATTAGTATTTTGAACCTGATATTCACATGTCTATTAGTTGTGAGTTTTAGTATGTAAGTTAGCCATAAGTTAGTTGCGTAATTATACACTAATAGTATGTGCTTTTTGTCACTGGTGTATATTTAAATTAACAACTGAACATGCTTTGATTTTTAAAGTAATGTTTCAAATAATCAGTTGGAAATATCCACTTTGTTGTACTCTGAATTCCTCATTAAATTACCTCTCTCTTTGTTCCTATAAACCTTATGAATCATTTGTATTTAAAACACTCTTTTAAATTGCTTTCTTCCATCTTTTGTGCTTCCCATTAACACTCAAACCTTAACTATTTTAAAAAATATTACTCACTCCTTTTTAATTAATATAAAAGCCAGTGAAATCTTTCAAAACAAAAAAAATCAATAAATGCATAATATATTTGGAAAGATTTTATGTAAAACTTGTAAAAACAAATCTGTTTTTACAGCAGAAGTGTCCTAAGCACTAAATTAGGGGCAGGCCTGGCTGGGTGTGAACATGTTCCAGCCACACTGGGAAGCCTGAGGGAAAGAGTCATGGGGCCAGAAGGAAAGGGAGGAAGACATTGCTATTGCAGGTTTTGGCCTCTTTTCATGGCTGTTTACACATTTTACCTGTTAACTATATTGGCTTTAGCCAAATGCATACTGATGTAAATCTGGAGTAAAACCATTGTAAATAATGGCACTATTCTAGATTACACATTAATAACAGAGGGTGGGCTTGGGCTGGTTGAGCTGGATTGATGACAGTGAGAGGGGACTTGTCTACTGGAGACAGGATGATCTGAAAACAAATGGATCATGTGTCATTAGTATGTCTACCCCAACTTTCTTTGTAAATTGGATGTGTGGTCACCTGTCACAAGCAAAGTGTAATTATAGGAGAGAGTCAGTAGGCTTGTGTCCTATCAGCTTGTGTCACAAGCAAAGTGTAATTATACTACAGGAGTCAGTAGGCTTGTGTCCTATCAGGTTGGGAGGGCTAGTGACTGAGGACTGGAGAACTCTGAACATTGTACACCCATGTACATTGTACACCCATGGGCTTTCTTTTTCTGAAAGGAAAGAAAGAGACTTAGGAGAGGATTATGACTAACAGTCCACCAGGTCATGGGTGTTTGGATTTTGAAAAGAGGAATGCAGATGGTGTGGTACATCATCACATTAAACACAACACTTTTTTTCTTCCACTAAAAAGAAACCAGAAGTTTCTTTTTTCCTTTCCTTTCCTTTCCTTTAATAAGCCGGTGGCTATGGATATATTATACATAGGAGGCTATGGATATAGTTTTCAGTTTACAGTCAAATAAAAAACGAATATCACTTCATTGGAATGTGCATTAATTTGCTATCTCATATATTCGGATTAAAAATCCACAAAAGACTAGGCAAAAATACTTAAAAGGTATTGTTTCTCTAGTCCTGTAATCATTAGAATTAAATGTATATCTGTCTCAGATTCTTAAAACAAAACCAAGCCTTGTTGAGGATCTTGCCAGTGCATTCAATGCTTCACTGAAATTTATTTCCACACCTGACTCAATATTTCCATGCCGGAATTAATGTTTTTAGCTAGAGTTAAAAACAGTCTGTAGGGCTGTAAAATAGGAGCTACGTTACCAGAAGCAGCTAACAGACTGCTTAAGGCTTTGTTTTTCTCTCTCCAAACATAGCCAGGCATTCCTACCTGTTAAGGATTCTGGGTAATATTTTCCACGACACTCCCCTACATGAAAAATACTGTACTGAGGACTGCCACTAGATTTTCCCACTAGTGCAGCTTGGGCATCTATTCCAGCTGCAGTAGGAAAAAGTTTCAAATGGGTGGAACACTATGCCAAGCACTAGCCTGCTTTCTTTCTTCCAGTGCTATTCACACAGTTTTCCCCAATCAGACTCGGTAATGCAAAATTTTCAAACAGCTTTGGAAGCAGAGTTAGTTTTCTTCCTAGGCACTATCTGTCTGCTTGACAGTCAGGTTTCTTCTTGCTCGTTTTCCTTCTGGTCCAATGAATTTTTCCATCTTAGCTGCCTAGTAGCCTGGCTTCAACAGGGAGGTGCTGTCATTTATTCCTTGCCTGTGGTCTTGTGATTAGAATACTGTCCTGTGAGGTGAGAGATTTGATTTCAAATCCTCTTGGGAGCAGTAAACCAAAGTCCTTCATGTCCTAAGCACCTGCCTTACAAACAAAGCTATTGCAGCATCACCTCACCACATCAAACACTTGGTACCAGTGGTTTTCTGTTGACTGTAATTTCTGGGGGTTTACACAGCACTGCCCACAGCCAAATTGAATTGTTATGGGGCATACATGGAGTTGGACATCTTAGAGCCACAATTAATTTCTTCCTACCATGAACAGAGCACAGTCATGCAGGGTGAAAGTATAGACACAGAAAATAGTGAGATTCAAATCATTACATGCAGTGGAGCAGAATTACTTTGATGCCTAAAAACTGTGAAGTGACATTTAGGTGCCTTTAGTGGCAAAGTTGCCATAGTCTCCAGGTGGGCAAAACTCTTGGGTAGATTTTATACAATACTATGCTTGATTTGGGAGAGATGCTTAAGTGAGCCACATCTACCCAGCTTTCATCCTAGAACTCTTCACGGTTGCTGCCTTACCCAATGTGTTCATAGCTATAGTTCATTGTTTTAGTTTGCCTTCAGTGCAAGAGCCTCATTTGTAAGGATCAGGTAGCTCATTTATTGAATGTATGGTGATGACTCATGTTCTATTGTGATCTAGATCAGGACCTGCAATATTTATAGGATGTAAACCCAGGGACTCAGGAAGAAAAGTGTTCAGTATCATTTGGTAGCCAGAGTTTTGGCAGCATATTTCATGCTCAGTAACAGTAGTCTTATGCAGTATTAATGCTCTCTGCCATTAGTGCTATAGTTATGATGTGTTTATAGCTAAGTGGTGGGCTTTGTGGAGCCGACCACTGCAGCAACCTAGTAGGCAACAATAAGTTCTGTTGTTTGCAGGAAAACCTTTCTATGTGCATGAGTTGCTCCTGAAAACTGCTACTTCTCTTTATCGGAGGAATACAGTGAAAGGAACAATCAGCTTGAGTTGACTGAAAAAATCACTAAAGCAATGTGGGAATAAGAAATGGCAGTAGGCCTATTGCATACATGAACAAATATCTATTGTACGCACAAGGGTATGTCTTATTCTAAAACAATCATTGACAGTGAAGAACATCATGGACTCTGTTCGGTGGTCTGTATTTCTCTATTTCTCATCTCTGAGTAGCCTGAAACAGGTCAATTACTAAGTTGTTTTATCCAGTGTCTGTTTCTTCTGACCATGATATTGGCAGTTCCTTAACTAAAAAACATATTTGGGGATATTCTATATTTATAAGTTTACAGTACCCATTGAACAGCACCCTCATCTCTGCATTGCTGGGAGAATAGTGAGTATCGGGAGAAAGGTTCCAAATCCATGCATCCCTCCCTTTGAACTCTCTCTTGTTCTTCCATTTTCTATAATATCAGATAGGAAATAGACTTGCTCCTTCGCCCATGTTTTTGTCATGTACACAATTCTTTGTTAACATCAGTGCATACTCTTTCCCCCTAGAGCTCCCAGGCGCTACAGGTTTCTTTGTGACCTCTGGCAGGATAGAGCTGTCACAACCCCCTCACCAAGTTAAAAAGTTGCACTCTCCTGGCTGTACCTGCGGGCAGCAGAGTCCTATAAAGCCCCGAGTGACTGAAGAGGAAGATCCCAGCTCGGCAGTTTGAGGCGACTCTAGTTAGGGACTCGCCTTGACTTGGGCTCAGGCTCTGTTGTCATTTTTAAGTAAAAGGCGAGGAAGATTTGCACCTTAATGTAGCACAAGCTTTCATGGACTGAAGTTTTATGAATGTCCTTTCCTAGAGTTTGATGAAATGAGTTTCAGCCCAGCAAAACTTGTTACATATATATAATATATAGCTGGTTAGGTCAAACCCAGAGTTGTAGATGGGATAGAAAAGCACTGGCTAACACTAATAATGAGCAGAGAGATGTGGTTAACTGTGTTAGTCTCAAGTCAAGTAGAAGGCAGGGTAGGTGGACTAACCAAAGTAGATACAGAGAGGGAGGGAGAGACAGTAGATTTGCCCCTTATAGACTAACCAAAGTAGATAAATACATATAGGTGCTTGTGTGAGTATGTGTATAGACACACACACCTATCCACATGTCTATATGTATATATCAATGTAATATGTGTATATCTATCTATATACACACACCCAGGACTGTCTCAGGGCGCGGGAGGTTGAATCAGGCCGACTGCCCCAGGTGCTGTGCTGTGGTGGGCCCTGCAGAGCCAGGCAGAGTGGCCGCAGTGACTCTGTGCTGCCACCGGTTTCACATCTGGCCGCTTGGCACCCCTGTCCACCACTGAATCTGCCACTGGCTTCTTTGTGTCCGGGGTGGGGCCTCGCACAGGCTGATTTGCCCCGGGCCCCGCTGTGGTCATCTCTGCACACACCTACCTATATGTATATATCTATCTAAAAGCCAAGGAGTATGTGTATATTCACAAACACACGTATACCTATCTATCTATCTATGCATCTACTTATGCCCGTATATAATATAGAGATGAAGGTTCTAGCCCTGACTCTAACAGTGTTTGAAATTTTATGCCTGATACCCTGGAAGAGTTCCCTAACTACCAAACTAGGGGCAGGCTTGAGTGTCAGTATGTCTCCTGTGGGCTTAGACAGATAAATATTTAGGTGTGTATACTCAAACACACACCTATACATGTATCTGTCTACTTTGGTGTGTGGTAGGTGTGGGCTTAGATAGATATATAAGGGCATAGATATATATGGGCTTAGATATATAATGGAGTGTGTGTATGACACCCCCATATATATTTATACACACATATATACACACTCCATATATAGATATGCCTATAGCTATCTATATAGATATAGATGGATATATATATGTGTATGTGTGTATAGACAGACAGACAAATAGGGGGTGTGTGTATGTGTGTACAAACACACACGGTACATTTATAGGCAGAGATATATATGGGATTAAATATAATTGTGTACGTATATATATACACACACACTGTCCGTCTATCTAGGTATATACACCCCCCCATATATAAGCCCGTATGCATAAGATAGATAGAGGGTCGTGTGTCTCTGTGTATAGGGGTTTAGATATATATACGGGGGGGGTGTATGTATGTATACACACACGTACATCCCCCCATTCGATTGATCAATGGTTTTCAACCTTTTTGGATCAGTGTACCGCCCCAGCAGCCAGACGCAGAGTGGGGTGGGGGGTGCAGTGTGCGGCTGAATGTGGAGCAGTGGCAACAGGGGCGACACGTAGGGGGTGCACACAAGTGCACAGGCACCCCTGAGCGTAGCAGCGCACCCCCTACAAAAGGCGCCACTGACAGTGTCAGCGGTGCCTGTGGGTGGCCACCATTCGCTACCCTGGTGTGGGCAGTCCGCAACCCCTGCTGGCGGCTGCCGGCACTGCCCGCTCACCACCGCTGGGCTCCCACTGTGCACCCCCAGCCGCTGAGGGGCACGAGTCGTTCATGTGTGGCAGTGGCTGTGGGCGAGCTTCCCCGTGTCCAGTGGGGTGGGCAGCGCCAGGGATGTTGTGTGGCGTTGCTCGGTCCCTGCCCATGTGTACCTCCTAGGCCTCTAGGGCCTTCTCAAGTACCCCAGGGGGTATGTGTACCTGTTGTTGACAACCCCTGAGATTGATAGATAGATGCGTGTGTATATATGGGCTTAGATCTCTCTCTCTAAGCCCATATATACATACACATCTATCTATCTGTCTGTCTATCTCATCTCGCTGTAGTCCCTGTGCCCACCCTGCCCCCTACTCCGCTTCGCGCGGGCCCGGCTGGGCAGGGCTGTGTAGCCGGGCGGGCGGCAGGGCGGCGCCCCTCACGAGGCAGCGCCGCGCTCGCGGCCGCTGCAGGCAGCTGGGGCAAGGCCGAGGCCGACCCCCCCCAGCCCAGCGCAGGGGCTCGCGGCTGCCTGGGGCGCCCCGCGCTCTCCCCGCCCACAGCGCGCGGGGAAGGGGCGCCCCGCCCGGCTCTGCCCCCCGCCTCGGGCGGGGCTGCAAAGTTTGCGCGCTGCCGAGGGCTTGGCCAGAGCGCGGCAGCCTCCGCGCGGGAGCAGGAGCCGCGGGGTAAGTCCGGGGCCGCGGGCGGGCGCGGCACGGTCCCTCAGTGCCTGTGCAGCGCGGGAGGGCGGCTTCTGCGCCCGGCTCCTCTCCTCCAGCCGCTGCCGAGCGGGAGCCGGGGCTGCGGGAGTCTCCCCGCTCCGCCCTCAGCACCGACCCGCTGCAAACCCTCCGGCTGGGGAGAGCTCCTGCCTCTCCTCCGGGCAGCCCAGGGGCAGCAAACGGGGCAGGGCAGGGAGACCACCCCACGGGCTCAGACGAGATGCTCCGTGGTACCCGCCTCGGGTCAGAGCAAGAGGTAGGCGCTTTCTGTATGTAGCACCTGGGGAGAGTCTGCTTCATCACCAGCTCCCCCCTTTCCCTCCCCCCAGCAACCTAGCCGGTCTACCCATTCATTAACCGACGTTAAATTTAGTACCACTATTGCGGGGTATTAGAAAAAGGCGCATCTGCATGTCTTAAAGCACCTTAGATAAACAGCAGTTTTTTTGTGAGGCTTCAGTGTGCGGTAAAGTAGGCTAACGCACATTCAAGTGCATGGGTGACTGGTGCCTCTTGGGTTGGGGGGGCACTTGTCCCCCTGGCGACCAGGGACACAGCCAATTGTACTAACCCCGAAGTGCCAGCGATGCTTGTGCTGGAGCCCCCCCTCCCTAGCCAGTGCTCTCAGGGGGGCACCAGCGCTTCCACCTGTACCCCCTGTCCATCGCCTAAGCGGGGAATGCTAGCTGTCAGGGGGTGAACTTGCACCCCCCCATGTGTTGCCACTGTTAAAGTGCATGTGCAGACGCACCCCTAGAACCTGCCCCGTTGATCTCCTTCATTATCCCAGCAGACTCTCTTCCCTGCTTGAGTTGCAGGGCTTTAAAACCTACCTGCATTTGCTTGAAAGTAGCAAACTCAAAGCAGTGGTGAAGGGGGAAAGAAGTGGATGAAGGCAGGCATGACGTATTTCAGGTTACTTAAAGTGGTGTGTGTGGGGGTGGGGGGAATGGTGGGGAAAAGAAAGACAGAAATAGGGGTAGGGCAAGAAAGGAAGACAAATAATTTGAGACTCAAGGGTCAGGAAGGAATTTTATCTGTGGTCAGATTAGTACAGACTGTGGGGGGTTTTGCCATCTTTGTAGCAGGGGTGTGCTCTACCCAGGACCTTTTGAATGTATCTTGACAACATTTTATAGAAGGAAGACATTGGCAGCCATGGTTCCTCTGCTTTAGCTGCGGCAGGTTAGGGTGTCAGTCTGTTGTGTTTGGGTTGATTGTAGTCTTATGTAAAGCTTGAATCAGTGGTGGGCAAAATATGGCCCATGGGGGCCTGTGGTGGGTTCCATGGTCCTGCCCGGTGCAGGGGGCAGCCCAGGCTTTGGCAGGTCGTGCTGCCTCTGGACACACAGCAGGGCTGGGGAAGCACGGCAGCTGGACGCAGCTTCCCTGCAGTAGCGGCTCCTGGCTGCTGTTTCCTGTGTCTGCTGCTGGCACTACTGCCCAGGAACCCTAACCTGTCTGTCCTGCACCCACCACTGGGGGCTCTAAATGGAGCAGGCAAGCAAGGTCTCAATAGATACCAGCTTGGGACCTGCATGGGCAGAGCACGCTTAGCCAGGCAGATAGGATGGGGCTGCAGGTAGCTGGGGAGCAGCATCCAGGAGTGTGACAGGTAGGCAGGGCAGGGGCTGGGATTGGGATTCCGGGGTGGTTACAACATGGGGCTGGGGTCCAGGACAGAGCCTTGATCCACTCCCTGCATGTCCCTGTGACAGGTACTAGTTTCAGGGGCTGGAGCATGAGGGGAGTGGATTGTGACACTGCCCCAGGTCCTGGCCCTGCGTTGTCACAGCTTCGCGATCCTGATTCCAACCACAGGCCTGCCCACCTATCCCACTCCCACCTGCAGCCAAATCCCATCTGCTTGACAAAGCATGCCTCGCCTGCGCAGGCCCCAGGCCAGTCTCTGTGGAGACCCTGGGATCACCAAGCGGTGTCAGCTTGGTGCTGGGGCCTGGGGCAGAGCTGTGATCTGTTCCTTGCATACCCCTGCCTCTGGAACCAGTGCCTGCAGGGGCATTCAGGCAGCAGATTGTGGCTCTGTCTCAAGCTCCAGCCCTGTGCTGTCATGGCCCTGGTCATCCCAGTCCCAGCTTTGGCCCCAGCCCTGGCCCTTCCCGCCTGTTCTGCTCCTGGATGTTGTTCCCTGCCTGCCCATGGTCCCATCCCATCTGCCCAGCTTAGTGCGGTGCAGAGCCACTGAAGGGGTTTTGGAGAGCTGTTGGGGGGCCAGGGGTGGAGGGGGTGCTGACTTGGCCTGATGCAGGGTGTGGGGGTGGGTGCTTATCTGTCCCGTGACAGCTCACCAAAACTCCCTAAGTGGCCTTCCATCCTAAATAATGCCCACCTCTTGTTTAGATGATGGTTTATATGGGATGGTTTGGATAGGGATGACCCTGCTTTAGGTAGGGGGTTGGACTAGATGACCTCTGGAGGTTTCTTCTAGCCCTACTTCTCTGTGACTCTGTGATGCAGTGATTTGAGACTGATGAGTCCCACCAGCCTCCCCACAAAGTCTGGCCAATTTCTTATTAAGCAAAGAGCAGAAATCCTGCAACTCCTGCCCCTCTCCCTCTCCCCCATAAGAATCTCCTTCTGTGATATATGTTCTATCTACCCCTGTTCCCCAGTGTACAGTCCTGAGATTTTTTGGAGACTTAGAGTATTGGATTTCTTTCAAATCTCCAGTCTAATAGCATCCACAAATAGTTCTCAGCTATAGGGATATTCTTGGAAGGAAAGGGCAGATACAGCAGAGTTCTGAAGTTTTACACAGCCTTATCTTTGCAAATTATACAATATATCATTTACATTTGACTAATATTATGCTAATTAGAATCCGAATCCTGCCATGGTTGTTCAGACAAGTAGTTCCTCTGAAGTTGTGGAACTGATCCCATTAAAAAGGATTTTAGGATGAACCCCTATGAACAGCTGTCTGAACAGTGTCACATATATCAGGCTTAAACCTACTTTTGTTGTACAGTAAATTTAAGCTAAATAAAAAGCATAGCACAGTTCCTACTGGCTTAGCTAGCCCTCTAGCTACTTTTCAGCTCATGTAGTCAAGAACTGCTTTTGAACCACAAGGGTCTCCATTTAAATTCTGTCTGTGATACTGAGTGGTATGCATGCTTAGTGCAGGGCCAAGTCATCTGTTAGGAGAAGGATGGTAGAGAACATTAGTTGAACGTCTACTTGACCAGACACAAGATGCGGCAACACATATAAAGACAATCCAGCTAATATAGTAAATCACATCTAAGACGTACTTTTATATGTAAAGGAGGGGAAAAAGTCTATGCTGTAGTGAATCCACTAAAGAAAATCAGTGTGAAATCACAGGCATTAAGGGATGGATTGTGTCATTAGGCAGCCCTTTGCTCAAGGCCACTGGTGTAACCCCTGGAAGCAAGGAAGCACAGTTCTCCCTGCTTCCTCCTTGCTTTGGAAGGTTTGTATTTGAAGGCGGGAATAGTTGGCTTCTACAGGGCATGTCCGTCATGGAAACAAATAGTGATACCTGCACTTCTACCAGTAACAAGTGATGGCACTGAATAATACTTCAGTTGTCCTGCTCAGTGTATTGCAGGGTAGAACCGAAACTGGCCATTTCTTACTCATCGTTCCTGGCAGACTCCGAAAGCAGGTGCACAGTTCCTAATTACTGTTTCAGCTAAGGTCTAGTCATCTCATCTGGGTGCTGGCTTAGAAGGGGTACCAGTATAGTCCTCTCCCACAAGGAGTCTGCCATGTTAGGCACAGTCCTGTGCAGCTTGACTGTAGGAGCCAGGCAGACACAACCCCATGTGTATCTGGGGGGAATGTGTGTTGAAACATAGGCAACTGGTAGGGGGGCTGCAGGGAGGGACATGTGCCCCCCCTGACAGGGCTGCCCCCACTGCTGGTGGTGGCATCTGAGGGCACTCAATGTGCCCCCGCCAACAGGGCCATCCCCACTGCTGGCAGATGCTTGCCACCTCCGCCCCTGCCGCTGCCACTGCCGGCAGCTTCTGCGACTGCACCCTCAGACTCAGGAGGCACCAGTCACCCATGTATTGAATGATGTCCCCCACAGAGGCTTTGCCTTGCGGGGCATAGTTCTGCATCCTGGGGAGTGGGGAGGGGGTGCAAATGGGGCATGAGGAGTAACCATGGGCTAGTCTGCATTGCTTCCTGTCTCACAGTAGGAGCAGCTTGAATCCACACTGATACAGCAGCAGCGGTACTAGCTGCTGCCCAAGTTGAGAGCCAGGGCAAGTAAAACTTTCCTTTCCTCTCCTCCCCTCCCCTCCCCTTCTCTACCTGTTCTCCAGTGGTCAGCATAATTTCCTCCCCACATACCTCTCCTCTGGGTGCTGAAATTGCTTGCTATATATGCTTCTGTTACTCCAAGTTACAAGTTAGCAGTTACATTCTTGAAATATAGTGCTTCAACTTATGCTTAGTTATAAGTCCATTGAGGCCATACAACTGCATAGCTGTGACTGAACATAATTTTGGTTAGTATGCACAGGGAAGGAACCGAAGTATGATTCTGAAATCAGTGGAATATCAGTGCTCAATAGGAGCAGGGTCTGACTGACTATTCTCTTTCATTGTGATCAGAAAAGAACCCCTGGCTGGTAACTTCCATGGAGAGAAACACTGAGATTTTGCAGATATTCTACAATACATATTACTTATAGTTCAGTTTTAATTGTTTCTTTTTTTCATGTCAATGTTAATGGATTATATAGTTTAGTGGAGCTCACCATAGGGCCTGCTCTGGCTCCCAAAGTGACTGGATCTGGCACATGGCATGGAGCATCAGTGGCAAGCAGGTCCAGCCAGTGCATTTCCTTCTTTACCCTACATCCTTCTGCTGATTCGACTTCACAACCCTCCCTTCACTCTTCCTTTCCCCACCCCTGCAGCAGGTGCTGTTTACTCCCTCCGTCCCCTCCCTTTGGTAGGCAGACAGTGCTACCAGAGGTAAGATCTTTTCCTCCCCACCCCACCCCCTTCTCTTCCTCTGACACTGGCAGCCACCTACATCCCCTGTCTCTTCCTCTCCTATCACCACCAGAGGGGTGGTGGCCCACAGTGAGACCTGTTCTTAATCATCTGGCCTGCTGGTCTAAGAGGCTGAGCTTTGTCGGTGTATCTAATCCAGATAATTACTGTTCTTTCCACTCTCTTGGCTTTTTTATTATAGTGTGCAGTTTATTATAGTGCAGTTGTGACACTAGCTTTCTTGAACAAAACTTCTGGAGTTAGTCCAGCTAGGATAGATTAGCATAGAGGTATGATAATATATGATGAAATATAATAACGTACAACTAAAACCTGAATTTCAGAAATACTTTTGGGAAACACTTGTCATTCTTTCTGTTAGTGAGAGTGTAGAAACTCACTGTGCTGATATTCAGCTGTAGAGTGTCATTTATTCACATGAGAATTCTTGTGGGTATTAATGAAAGTTTTCTGCAGAAGTCACTAGAAATTTTGGGCACTTATTTTTAACAAAGAATGCATTGCCTAGCTGGATCTGAATCTTTTTGCAGTATTTAAGGTGCCACTGTCTTTAAAATGTATTTGAAACCTGTCCCATTTTTTTCAGCCAGATAAAGATTTCATATTCATAGGAGTGAGAAAGTTTGAACATATGGGAAAAGATCTTACTTTAATTCTGAAACATTCTAGGATGTAGGATAAAGGAGGGCAGAATTATAACTTTAGGTATAAGGAAACAGCATTTGCTGTCTTGGAGTAGATCACTGACCCAACTATTGTGGTCTCATATCTTGTCTCTAATAGTGGCCAATGCCTGCAGGTTCATTGAGAAGGGCTTAACCTCTAAACAGTTCATCTGATAGAGCAGTACTATAATCTTGGGGAAACACCTTCCTTAATTCTTCTCTCTAATGATATTTGTACTATAAAGCATGAGAGGTAATGGCCTTTCTGCTCCTAAACTAGCTATTGTATTATTTTACACTAGACTATGTTAGCAACCACAAAATCTCATAGCTAATTTTAAGTATTTTCATCTGTACAGTTCCACTAAATTCTGTATGTGCAACCTTCAGTTTACTCTTCTTTCCTATACATTCTTGATTTTTTCAGAAACAGCTGTACTGTTTAGTGCAGCTTGCTGCAAGCATGGGACCAATGGGGACACTGGGTGAAGAAAACCAGACAGATGACGTGAAAATGGAGCTCTTCACTAGGCTGTATGTGCCAAGACTTACCACACCCCTAAGTGAGCTGGCACCTGACCCCAAACCAGAACTGAAAGACAGCACCATGTTGGTTGAAGTGCAAATTATACTCATCTTTGCTTATTGCTCTATCATCCTACTGGGGGTAATCGGCAACTCCCTGGTGATCCATGTGGTTATCAAGTTCAAAAGCATGCGGACTGTGACTAACTTCTTCATTGCTAACCTGGCTGTAGCTGATCTGCTGGTGAATACACTGTGCCTGCCCTTTACCTTAGTTTACACACTATTAGGAGAATGGAAACTGGGGCCCCAACTGTGCCACCTGGTGCCTTATGCCCAAGGTCTTGCAGTGCATGTGTCTACTGTCACTTTGACTGTGATTGCCTTGGATCGGCATCGCTGTATAGTCTATCATTTAGAGAGCAAAATCTCCAAGCGGATCAGCTTCCTGATCATTGGGGTCACTTGGGCTGTCAGTGCCCTCTTAGCCAGTCCCCTGGCCATCTTCCGTGAGTATTTTCTGATTGAGCTCATTCCTGGTTTTGAAATTGTGGTCTGCTCTGAAAAGTGGCCTGATGAGGGGCAGCTGAACTATGGCACCATCTACAGTGTCTCCATGCTCCTTATACAATATGTTTTGCCTTTGGCAATCATTTGTTATGCCTACATACGCATTTGGACCAAACTAAAGAATCATGTAAGCCCTGCGGCTGGGAATGACCAGTATCACCAACGGCGGCGAAAAACCACCAAGATGCTGGTGTGTGTGGTGGTGGTTTTTGCTGTAAGCTGGCTGCCCTTTCACACTTTCCAGCTGGTCAGTGATATTGATAGCAAGGTGTTAAATCTAAAAGAATACAAACTGATCTATACAGTATTTCATGTCATTGCCATGTGCTCGACTTTTGCTAATCCCCTTCTCTATGGCTGGATGAATAACAACTACAGGACGGCCTTTCTCACAGCATTCCAGTGTGAGCAGCGGCTGGACTCCATTCATCCTGAAATACCAACAGCAATCAAGGTCAAGAAGAATCTAGAAGTAAAAAAGAGTCATTGCACTGGAGGCCCTTTCACACAACCTACCAATGTCTAAGAAGTCAGGTTTAAAAGAGGAAATGAATGCACTATGGACATAGAGATAAATCCATTCTGCCAGATGCATTGTTAATGTGTAGTTTGTAATCATATAAGGTGGAAGAAAACGGCAACTAACATAAAGCATCTGTGGTATGATTCCAGTGGAGTTGGTTTGCTGTCAACCATATAAAATAACGCAACTCCAAAGAAAGAAGAGAGACATTGTTCATGGCTGTCTGTGTTGCGATTAAAGCAATTTTTCCTTTTGTTCTAAGTCAGTCATGAGAAAGGTAGAGAAGGTGTGTGTTATTCTTCCCTAAAGAAAGCAGTTTTTTCCTAGGGAGTGTCAAACCTGGAAGTTGGCTGAGTAGAAATTATAAGTCTGGCAAAGAGAGAAAAGGGAGTCCTTTAGAAGACCATGGCACACTTTAAGAGGAAGGCTGGGAATTGATGTTGAAGCTCATGCTTACTGTCTCTTCTCCATTTCAACTGCTCTGCAAAAAAGAGGGTTATCTTAGAGAATGTACCGCTATTTTTTACTTGTATTTAAGTAATTCAAATAGGGATTTTCTAGAGAGAGCTTAAAAATGGAGTTTAAGCTGAGAAAGGTGAAGTTTCTACGTAAATTATAATCCGGTTTCTTCTAAATCACACGGCATAATAAATACTTCCTTATAACTAACTAAGGGTAAGATGAAGAGAAAATTTTAAATCTGGGACCTGATCCCAGGGCTGGCCCTAGGGAAAATGGTCCCCTAGGTGAACTTGTATTTTGGCTCCCCCTGAGTCAGTGGCACTGCTGCAGGCAGAGGCAGGCGGGCAGGGATGCAGGGTGTAGTCCAGCGGGGAGGTAGAGCAGCATTTTACCAGGCAGATGGGTGGGCAGGCACTGCTGCTGCTGTGCAGGAGCAAGTCAAGCAGACTGGAGCAGGGGGCTCCTGGCTCGCATGTGCCTGGCTTGGCTCCTTCTGCGCAGTGGCTGGAGGTGGGGGGCAGGCTGGGCTGGGCACCATTCCTCCTGCCTGGGGTGGGGATTGGCCAGGGTGGGGGAAGAGTGCTGCTATAAGCGTTGGCTGCTCATGTGTGTGTGTGCATGTGTGGTGTGTCTGTGTGTGTGTACTGCCCACATAGCTCACCCATAAGGCCAGCCCTGTTTCATTCTGCATTAGAAATAGCTAAATAGACCAATGCTTTCAGGTGACATTTTTGGGCATGTAGTGAATGCAGGCTTGGGTCTTCCGTGAACACTTTTTAAATTGAGGGAGCTGTTCATGTTTGGTCTTTCAGGCACTGCTGAAGCTTCTAAAGTATTATTACCTCTACAGGCTTTGAATTGTTCCTGCTTTATTCCGCAATAATAAAGTGGGAGAGAATTTGAAACTTTAGGAAGGCTGCTATGATAATGTGCTTTTCAATGTTTGCAGTTTTGTCTTGCACGTTTTGTCGTGAAGCTTTTTCCATTTTCACACTCTTAAGATTAGAAACAAAGTGTAATCTAGTACCAGTATCCTCAGTTTGCATATATTAACCAATTAACTCTGCATGTTGTAGTTAATAGTTACATTTCTTTTGCTCAGGTATAAAACTTTAAACTGTATTGTACACAGCAAAGTGCAACTCTTCTGTGTCTTTGTTTAGCTTCTTTGAACTCATTAAAGTTAAAGAGATCAAGATAATTTAACTACTATTTTTTCCAAGCTGCCTTTTTAACTTGCTGTAAAAATGTCTGTGATAGTTTTCACTTCTCATACGTATTTTCTATAGATAAATGTTAATTACCCTATCTTTCAGTTTCTCCTAAATTGCTTTAGTGTTAGATTGCTGTTACAAAACTGACCCTTACCAAATGGACAGCAGTGTTTGTATGTATAATATCATACAATATTAGAAAGCAAGAAAGAAAGAAGGTATGCTGTTGTCATCTCTTCTCATGCCATTAAGACTTCTAGCTTCACTGAGAAAAGCTAGGAGGGAAGAAAGAGAACATTAATTGGTGTTTACTTTGAAAATTAAGGTAGATTAATTCATTACCATGTGACTTCATGTCCATAAATGAAATTTTGTCTCAATTACAATAGGAAGCGATGTGAAAGATAAAATAATTCAGGATGATTTGCTGGGAGAGCTTACTGAAGTTTCAAGGTTATGCTATATGTGGTATCAGTTTGATTCATTTGGTATGTGAACACTTCATCAAAAGTACATTGAAATGCTTATCCTTATTTTTTTTTAAAATAGCCTTCTTTCTATCCAATGCAATCCACTTGTACCATCAAGTGCATAAGTGGGGATCTTTTGTTGTTAACCAATCCTGTTCTGAGCCTTCTCTTTAATTTGCTCAAGTTGTTAAGGTCTCTACTTCAGTTCTTAAATGCTGGAAAGGTTTGCTCTTTCTGCAAGTATGTGATCTACAAGGGGATAAGTTGCAGCCCCCCTAGTTCCCTCCTGGCCACTGCTCCCCACATTACTCCAGTCTCCTATCTTCTGCTTCTGTATCTCTGTCAGGGGGCAGAGCACTTCAGGGCAGTTTGTGGAGCTGAGAATGAGGCTGGGGATGTGTAGGCCTGCAGTACGGGGGGGGTGTGGGGTGTGGGTGTGCTCACACAGGCACATGATGCTGCAGGAAGGGGCACTTGGACAGTGCAGCAGTGGAGGAGGGTGTCCATGCAACGTGCAGCCCGTATGCCTGTGGTTTACCTTAGTGCTGCCTGTTGGGTGTACAGGCTTGTTGATACTGTCCATGGGGCATGCAGCCCCTGGCCGCTTAGAAGTTGGACAGCCCTGCTCGCTATGCTGTTGATGTTTAAAGCGGTTCGTTTCTCTGGAGGCCACCAAAATCACAGACACACACTCATTAGATGGCACAAAAGGTGTATTTGCAAAAAGGGTCAGAGCAGAGTCAAAAACTCAGATTACTCTGAACCCACCAAGGAATTTTGCAGGCTGTATTTATCTTTTTCCTCCTGGGCACATGTGCAGAAACAGGAACTCTTACAGCTCACTTCCGTTTCATACAAGCATACATGTGGTTACATCACTACATACATCGCATGTATATTATAATTAACTACTTAAGTATGCAGGGCGGAGAGGTAAATATGCATCAGCTAATTAAGCATGCTCAGAGACTACTATAGGTCACCAAGAGTTTAAACCCCCCCCCCTTTCAAGGACACAGTCAGTTGAATTCCAGCTTCTGTAATCTGTATGAGAAAGGCTAGGGAGAAGCTGGGGGAAAGTCTACGATTTAGTATAAGAAAAGCTGTGGCAAGGCTAGGAAAGGAACAAAGTCCTTGGCAGTGTTTCTTTCTTATCGGGTGCAAGATGCAAGCTGGGCATTTATAACAGTACTCCATTTCTAACAATATTCCATTTCTAACAATATTTCCCCCCTCAAGATGCTTTCTGCTCCCCATTTTCATTTAGGCAGATCAAGATAATTACGAGGAATTTTTCTGAGTACCATGACTTTTGCTACAGTCTGTGCTTTGAGGGGGACTTTTGCAACTTGCATCCCTTCAGCTGTGGTGGTTATCAATCTTTTTGAAGCAGGTGTCTTCATCATACGGGGATGATCGTGGAGTGGATGGGTTACATTTCATCCATGTGGAGTTTGGGAGCTTAACAGAAGTAGAATTCCATTGACCTGCATACTTGCTGCAATTAAGGGCATAACAGGTAGTGCATGTTCGGACCCATTTCAATGTCCATGTACACTGGCTATGTCCCAAACTCCTCCCTGTACCATTATTGCTAATACAGTACTCTCCTAATGCCACTTGGGAAAGATCCCAGCTGCGGTTCTCATCCCATTCTTGACCAGTACTCTTAACATCCGCCTTATCACTTACCAACCATTTTGGGGCCAAAGGAAAAGCCCTCCAAGGCCACTGTTCTCCGGCCCCTCAGAGTCCCCCACAGGCCCAGCAGCTGGTAAGATTGAAGGTACCTGCAATTCTTTCCATCATGTCAACATACAAATTTGTCCCTGGGGCAGCAATTGGGGGAAGCGGGGATATAGGCTGGCGGCTAGGGCTGCTCAATCCTGCTTCTCTTACTACATAGATAACAACAAAGCATATTAAGATTCCCACCATATTCTCCCTTTCTTGAGATCAAATACAGCCTAAACTTTTTCTTTTTACTTTCTTGTCTAATTTTCTGAACTTTGATTAAGCCGTCTCAGGCGCACTTGGAGATCACCAGTAGGTTCACAGCTCTACTTGCTGGCTTCTTGTTCCGAGGACGACTCAGCTTCCGGAGTGAGTTCGTCCTGGGAGTTGGTGTCCTCTGACGCTCGTGGATGTCATTTCACACGGGTATGGTGTATCCAACGGTCATGGCCAGCAATCTTTACAGCGGTGTGGGTTGTTAGAAGTACCTGGAAAGGGCCACTCCACCTCTCAGTCAAAGGTTCCTTTTTCCACCGCTGCACCAAGACCCAGTCTCCCAGGCAGAAGTCACGTACTGGTATGTCTAAAGGCAGATGCTGAAAGGAGGCTGCATATCTGTGAAGAGAAGACAAGACAGACTGCAAAGCAATAACGTACATATGAAGCTCGCTATTACCTAATTCAAAAGTTACATTTTCTCGCATCCCAGGAGGTAAGACTCGAGGGGGCTTGCCAAACATAATTTCATATGGGGTTAATTTAATGCCACGTCGGGGAGTGTTTCGAATGCAAGTAAGAGCTAGTGGCAATGCTTGAGGCCACTTAAGGCGTGCTTCAAAACAGATTTTGGTGAGTAGAGTCTTTAAGGTCCTATTCATGTGTTCCACTTGTCCTGAACTCTGTGGTCTCCATGGTGTGTGTAGTTTCCAAGTGATCTTGCGAGGTTGTGCGACTTCTTGAACTACCTTTCCCACAAAGTGTTGTCCTTGATCCGACTCGATGGATTCAGGCAGAGAATACCGGGGAATGATCTCCTACAACAAATACTTCACTACTGTAGCCGCAGTGGCAGTCCTGGAGGGCCAGGCCTCGACCCAACCAGAGAGCTGGTCTACCATGACAAGTAAAAACCCATGATGTCCGGACCGTGGGAGCTCGGCAAAATCAATCTGCCATGCTTGTCCAGGGTACGCTGCCCAGGGTCTACCTCCCATTGGCACAGGGGGTTTCCTTCGAGGGTTTACTTTCTGGCATGTGATGCACCTGGTAGCAATACGCTGAGCTTCTACATATAGCCCTGGGGCTACTGCTTGGCGGATCACTAGATCACCCATAGCCAAGCCTCCCATATGGGTTCTTGCATGAAGCTGATGCAGCACTTCCCGAAGCAATGGCCTGGGTATCATGACCTTTCCTCCCGGTACTATCCACCACCCCTGGGAGTTCTTTTTTGCACAAGCTTTCTGTGCAAATTTATCTTCTTCAGCGGAATACTGCGGGACTAAATCCCGGACGTGTGGCCATATGGCATGGGACAAGGCCTGCCTGGATACTTCCTCTGCTTCTCCACCAATAAATGCGGCTTCCTTTGCTACCGCATCAGCCTTTGCGTTTCCAAGCTTATGCTTTTCCTCAGCAGCCTTCCCATGGGCCCGCACATGAATGACTGCTACCTCTTTAGGCTGGTGGAGTGCCTCTAGTAGCTTGATAATCTGAGGGCCGTTAGCAATTTTATTCCCAGAAGCCGTAATGAAACCCCTTTCTTTCCACAATAGTCCGTGCGCATGGACCGTAGAAAAAGCATAGCGAGAGTCAGTATATACATTAACCCGCTGGCCTGTCCCCAGCTGTAATGCTCGGGTGAGCGCAGTGAGTTCCGCGGCCTGTGCCGACCATGAGCTTGGCAATGACTCCCTCCATACTACCTTATCCAAGGTTACCACTGCACATCCTGTTCGTCTTTTTCCATCGATGACAGAGCTGGAGCCATCTACGAAGTATTCAGCATCTGGGTTTTCAATTGGGTCCTCAGCAAGATCAGGCCGCACCTGTGTGGTTTGATTCAGGACCTCAAGGCAGTTATGCATTGGTTTCCCCGGCTCCGGCATCAAGGTTGCAGGGTTCAAGGCTGTAGTATGTTTGAAAGTAAGTCCTGGATTAGAGAGCAAAAATATCTCATACCGAGATTGTCTGGAGGGGTTAAGAAACTTTCCTCCCTCAGTCCCTAGAATCTGGGGAACTCCATGTGGGGTGTGTATTTCCATATCCGCACCCATGACTATCTTTTGGGCTTCTTCAACAACCACTGTTGTGGCTGCCAGAGCCCGAAGACAGGCTGGCCACCTGAGTGCAACTGGATCTAGAACCTTTGAGTAATATCCCACGGGTCTCCAGGTTGGGCTTAATGGCTGTGTCAGCACCCCTGATGCGACCCCTCGATTCTCATGAACATACAGTCGATATGGCTTTTTGCTATTTGGGATGGCCAGGGCAGGGGGCTGGGTTAATGCTGCCTTAAGCAGATCAAAGGCATGCTGCATTTCTTTATTCCATTTCCATTTAGTGAGACTCTCCTTAGTCAGGGAGTCATACAGTGGTCTAGCCTTTCCACCATAATCTGGTATCCATAGTCGACAGAACCCAGTTAGCCCTAGGAATGCCCGCAGCTCCTTGGGTGTCTTAGGTGAGGTTAGACCTTGGATTGCCTGTATGTGATCTGCACTCAGGGCTCTGACTCCTTTTGAGAGCTTATATCCCAGAAATGTAACTTGAGGCTGACATATTTGGGCTTTCTCTCTAGAGACTTTATATCCTTTTTCCCCTAGGGTGTTTAACAGTGACCTGGTGGCTTCCTTGCAGAGTTGCAAATTTGGGCTTGCAACTAGCAGGTCATCCACATACTGGAGGAGAGTCACTGCGGGGTGTGATCCCTTCCAATCCTCCAAGTTCTTCTGAAGGGCAAGTCCGAAAATATGGGGGGCTGCTATGAATCCTTGTGGAAGAACTGTCCACATGAGTTGGGCTTTATGGAAAGTATCTGGATCCTCCCATTCAAAAGCAAACAATTTTTGACTCTCTCGGTGAAGGGGAATGGAGAAGAAAGCATCTTTCAAATCTAGCACTGAAAATATTTCAGCTTCCCCCGGTACTTGTGTCAAAATCGTGTGTGGGTTCGGGACTACAGGATGGTCTGAAAGGACCTTCTTATTTACTGCTTGCAGGTCTTGGACCAGTCTGTATGAGACCCCATCTGCCTTCAGCACTCCAAGAATGGGGGTATTATACTGTAATTAGCTTATGCAGGGGTTCCATCAGCCCATACCGAAGGGTCTACTCCAGTCATGTGATCTTCAGAACTTACTGCAGGGTGTCGGTCCTCCAGGAGAGCCATCTGATAGTTCAAGCTCTGCTTGACAGGTAGCTGGACCACCATCTGATCGTCTCTGAAAAATATCTCAGCTTGCAGTTTTGTGAGTAGGTCCCGCCCAAGTAGTGCAACCGGGCAACTTGGAGAATATACAAAGGAGTGCTCAAGCAAATGGTCCCCCACTCTGGTGAGGAGTGGCTTACAAACAGGGAGTCGGGATTGCGTTCCCTCAGTCCCTTCCACAAGTACATGCTGTTCACTAGTTCCTGCACAGGGGTTTTTTTCTGGAATCATTGAAAATGTAGCCCCAGTATCCACCAAGGCTTCAAAGTTTTTGCCACCAACCCTAACGGTTACCATGGGATCTTCTCGGGCTCCAACCCGAAGGGTAGTGGTCTTAGATCCCCGTCCCCTTCATTCTGTGTCCTCACCCTTTTCCTCTGCCTGCATGAGGTGACCTCTCGGTTCATCCTCTCTCTTCTCGTTTAACTTTGGGCATTCCCTCTTCCAGTGTCCTTTCTCCTTGCAGTAAGCACAAACGTCTGCTCCCACTCTTTCTCCTTTCCCTTTCTGCATCCCTGCCTTTCCAGGGTTACCTCCAGTTATAGCAGCTGCCAGTGCTGCCATCTGTCGCTGAGCCTTTTTATCCTCCTTGCGCTCCTGCATACGCTCACGATTCCCATATACCTTATATGCAGTTTCCACCAGCTCTGAAATCGGTTTCCCAGCACCTCCCTCAGTTTTCTGTAACTTCTTACGAATATCAGCAGCGGATTGACCAATAAACATAAGATTTACCATGCGTTGATTATCTGGGGCTTCTGGATCTAGGTCCGAAAACCTGCGGAACGTCTCATACAGCCTCCCGAGGAAAGCTGAGGGATCCTCTTCTCTTCCCTGTCTCACTTCATACAATTTAGACAGATTAGTAACCCGAGGGACTGCCTTCCCCATTGCTTCCACTATAATCCCCAGATACCGTGCACTCAGCTCTCTTCCTTCTGCAGTATGATTATCCCATCTCGGTTCCTCAACAGGGCAGGTATCACGCAAGGTACGACCAGCAGCTCCCTCCGCTTCTACCCTGGCTGCTGCAATGCACTCTGCCGTCTCCAACACTAATCTCCTCTTCTCCGGGGTCAGGAGGGTTTGGAGCATCATCTGGACATCAGCCCAAGTGGGTCGATGGGTTTGCCCAATAGATCGAAACAGGTCCCTCATCTTTTCAGGGTCTTCATGAAAAGAGGGGCTCTGATTCTTTCAGTTAAATAAATCTGAAGTACTAAATGGGGTGTAGACAAAAGTTGCATTGCCCCCCTCTCCGATAACCTCTCACATTGGGCAATTCAGCACCGGCTGTGATTCTACAGTCTTGTGCAAATAATAGCCCTTATTCCCTGATTCAGATGGGGCACTTGGCTGAGGCTCACGCTCTGAATCATTAGGTATGCTTTGATACGCCGGTGGTGGTTTCCCTGAGGGAGGGAGCAGTGGTGCAGAGGGACTGGATCCCGAGGAGGTGTCTGATTCATCCTGGCTACCTGACAGGGTGACCGGAGGGCGGGTCCGTTACTCAGCCAATTCAGAATCCCCCCCCTCATTAGACTCAGGGAGTACAGGCGGTCCTCCTCGAGTCTTTCCTTTAACAACCATCACATGAGACTTTACTAAGCATTTCTTAATCCAAGGTGGCTGATTTTGAACTACCCACAACCAACAATCGATATAAGGAAATTGATTCCAATATCCGTTCTGCATAACTATTTCATGGATAGCTATCACTTCTTTTACTACAAAGGATCCTTTTGGGGTCCAGTGGACCCCAAACGTTGGCCACTCGAGTTGACAAAACTTAATTAAATCACCCTTTTTCATCTTCACTCCATAATCTGCCTGCTTTGCACATTTATTGAAATTTTGTAATATATAACTTAAAGGCGTATCCGAGTTTTCTACACAGGAGCGACCCGCACCCATATGCCCACAAGAGTGTGCCCAACGCACACCAAATACCAAAAGATCGTAGTTACAGACGGTTCTCATATACCAGGCCGAAAATTTCCCAGTATTAAACCAAATCGAACGCGTCTTTGTTCCCGGATCCAGACCAAATTGGGCAAGGGAATTCGTATACTCACTCAGATACCCCAGAGATCTCGATCAGAATGCCGGAATGTGTGTCTGGCGTCCTCAGAAACCAAAAATTTTGCACAGGAGCTTTTAATCTCTCGGGTACCCCGACTTACGTCTCAAACCCCCTGGGCGAGCCCAAAAAGGCGGCTCGGTGCGCACTTCCCGTGGTGGCAGAGACGATCTTGTCACTGAGCCCCGAGGTGATCCAGAGACGTCCCATCTGGGGTGCCAAATTGATGTTGAAAGCGGTTCGTTTCTCTGGAGGCCACCAAAATCACAGACACACACTCATTAGATGGCACAAAAGGTGTATTTGCAAATAGGGTCAGAGCAGAGTCAAAAACTCAGATTACTCTGAACCCACCAAGGAATTTTGCAGGCTGTATTTATCTTTTTCCTCCTGGGCACATGTGCAGAAACAGGAACTCTTACAGCTCACTTCCGTTTCATACAAGCATACATGTGGTTATATCACTACATACATCGCATGTATATTATAATTAACTACTTAAGTATGCAGGGCGGAGAGGTAAATATGCATCAGCTAATTAAGCATGCTCAGAGACTACTATAGGTCACCAAGAGTTTAAACCCCCCCCTTTCAAGGACACAGTCAGTTGAATTCCAGCTTCTGTAATCTGTATGAGAAAGGCTAGGGAGAAGCTGGGGGAAAGTCTACGATTTAGTATAAGAAAAGCTGTGGCAAGGCTAGGAAAGGAACAAAGTCCTTGGCAGTGTTTCTTTCTTATCGGGTGCAAGATGCAAGCTGGGCATTTATAACAGTACTCCATTTCTAACAATATTCCATTTCTAACAATATTCCATTTCTAACACTGTCCTGCTCCAGATCAGCTGCCTGCTGAACTGGAACCAATGTAGCCACATGTGCCCAGCCCTCTGGTTGAGCTCCTTGCTACTACTGACAGTTTTGCTTTAGGAGGCAGCCAATGCAGAATAGTTCAGCACGTTTGAAGACACAGTGCCTGGTCTGCTTGACTGTAGTGTGGTATTTAGACAGATCAATTCTAAAGTACCTGTTACTGTGTTGTGTTAAAGCTTAAACTGTCGACCTGTTTTTTCTTTTCACTAAGGCTGCTTTACATCAACCTGGCAATACAAAGATGCTTTAAATCAACTATAAATAATGTATTAGTCAATTTTATTTTTGCCGTTGCCAAAGAAGTTTAAAGTGGCCTTTGTGTAAATAAGAATCCAAAGCAGAATGATCTGTTTGCCATGGGCAAGAACAGTTTACGTCGTAAGTCCAGTCCTTTACACCCTGTGAGCCTGAAACTCTCACCTATGTCATTTTAAGTCTATGAGGATGGCAAGACCAAAGTTACCTGTTTTTGTTGGTTCTCATAGTTCCATATGTGTAGATCCAGCTGCCAAATATGATAACTGTTTATCCTGTATACTTATCTAAGCTTATGAAGTTCATGTTGTGTTTATATATATGCTTCATTCTTGCTAAATGCAGAAAGAGGATTTTACTTTTTCAGACAGGTCATTGTTACACTATAAAGTTTTACAAAAAATATAGGGCTGTATAAGTACCAGTATATTGGCATTCATTCACCATTGCCCTGTGCCTTTGTTAGTCATATACAGTATAGAGAAATGCCAAATACAGCCAGTAGGAAATGTTGAAAAGGGAAATTCATCTGAAATCCCATCTTTTTCCCAGATTTCTGCAACTTCTTTCCCCCCGAGTTAGGCACCTATGTTAGATCAAGACTTTCAGCATCCAGCATATAAGTTATCCTTTCTCTCCACCCATGTCTGACCAAAAACCCCAACTTCAATAAGTGTAATTTTTAGATAACTGGCACCCCCCTTACCTCACTCATGCTGCATAGCAAAATTTTACTGTATATAGGTGACCATCTCACTCCTTGTTTAAGGAAGAACTAGAGAAGGAGAAGGTGGTCAAGACCAGGGGCAGTCAGTTTCCAGCCTTGTAAATTTTCAAGACCAGGTTAGACAGACATTAGGCTGGGATGGTTTAGTCAGGGATGATTTTGCCTTGAGCAGGGGGCTGGATGAGATGACTTCATGAGGTCCCTTCTACCATTATTTTCCTATGATCCTATGATATCTCTTGCACAAAAATGCAATGAAGAAATGCACGTATTAGATTATAATTAGATTAGTAAATAAAAAAATATAGTATCTACATTGTAACTGTCAGACCTGAAAAAGAACTACTGAATTTAGGGGTTTGTATAATCCATTCATTGCTTTACAGTCCAAAATTTCATTACTTTTGCCATATAAAACTGGGTAATGTCACCAAGGGATGGATCCCTGAGAGATTTACATGGTGTTGTAGATGTAAATGACAATGAACAATAAGAGGACTGTTTTTTGCCAAACAAATGACAGATTCCTTGCCTCAGGACGCTAGGAGAAAGATGCATTAAAACTCATGCAAGCACAGAATGTTGAAGACGGGGTCATGCTTTAAGTATTGGCATGTATATGTATAGTAAATAGTGATGCAGCCTTCAACTGCCTGAAGGGTGGTTCCAAAGTGGATGGAGCTAGACTGTTCTCAGTGATGGCAGACAACAGAACAAGGACCAATGGTCTCAAGTTGCAGCAAGGGAAGTTTAGGTTAGATATTAGGAAAAACTTTCTCACTAGGAGGGTAGTAAAACACTGGAACAGGTTACCCAGAGAGGTTGTGGAATCTCCATGTTTGGAAGTTTTTAAGACCCAGCTAGACAAAGCCGTGTATGGAATGATCTAGTTGGGGATGGTCCTGCTTTAAGCAGGGCTTTGAACTAGGTCACCTCCTGCGGTCCCTTCCAACCCTAGTTTTCTATGATTCTGTGATATTCCACCTTCTTTTTAAAGTGATTTTAAACAGAGTTTTATACAAAGGGACAATGAAATGGGTGGCATAATGGACAAGTAGTTAATGAAGTTACTGTCTGGAAAACCACTGGCACATCTCTGGGAAATGAAAGAGCAGGTGGAGATAGGAATAGTTGCTCTAGAAAGGGGAAAATGAGGGCACTACACATAGGGATAAGCAAGAACGGGATGACATAGCTCTTTTAGCTTGACTCAGGGAATTTTCCTCTTCATTAAGTGTAGCTGGTGAGTCAAATAAACCCAATTCAAAATGGATCAAGAGGAATTAAGGTAAAATTAAGGTACAGACAAACTCCATGTAGAAAGGAAAATCCTGCCCTAAGTGCTTGGAAAAAAAATCCAGTGACTGCTTCAGTCATATTGAAATAAAGTACAGCTCATCTTCACAAACTTCCAACCCTCCATTCCATCCAGAATTCAGCATACACAGACAGCTTGTCATTGGCAATGCATCTGAAGCAGCTTATGTGTTATTAATTTCAGTAAGTACTTGGAATGGATACTGCACACATGCAGCTGATACACTATTTTCAGAAAAAATGGTGTGTAAGCAAAAACCTTCCCCTTCTAAGATTACACTGCCTTTTTAAGATCAGTAAGTACCTTACAGTATACTTGAGGGTATAATTTGGAGACTGTGAGATTGCATTACTGTAAATGAGGGCATAATTTGATTTAATAGATATCATAGACATTAGGGCTGGAAGGGACCTCGGGAGATCATCGAGTCCAGCCCCCTGCCCAAAGGGCAGGAAGTCAGCTGGGGTCATAGGATCCCAGCAAGATAAGCATCCAATTTTCTCTCGAAGGTGTTCAATGTAGGTGCTTGAACCACCTCCGCTGGCAGGCTGTTCCAGACCTTGGGGGCTTGGACAGTAAAGAAATTCTTCCTTATGTCCAGTCTGAAACGGTCTTGCAGTAGTTTATGACTGTTCGACCTCGTCATCCCTTGGGGCGCTCTGGTGAACAAACGTTCCCTCAGATACTGGTGGTCACTCCGGATAAATTTATAGGTGGCCATCAGATCACCCCTGAGCCTACGCTTTTCCAGGCTAAAGAGCCCCATGTCTCTCAGCCTGTCTTCGTAAGGTCTGATTTCCTGACCTCTGATCATGCATGTGGCTCTTCTCTGGACTCTCTCAAGCTTATCCACATCCTTTTTGAATTGTGAAGCCCAAAACTGGATGCAGTACTCCGGCTGTGGCTTCACCAAGGCCAAGTACAAGGGGAGAATGACATCCCGGGATTTGCTTGAGAAGCATCTATGGATGCAAGGCAGCATTTTGGTTGCTTTACTAGCTGCAGCATCAGTTTTTTTGGGTAAAATCAGGTTATTCTTCTGGTATTTCCTCTTGTTTGTGTATTCTTGTATCTATGTATCTCAACATATGGGTGCAGATTTCTTACATTTGCATTTGCTTTTATAGTAAACCTGTTATCTGTAGTTTTTTTATAAATTACTGCTGTCTGTGGTAAGTGTGATTTCAGAGTCTTTGACCATACAGACAGGCCTTTTTCAAGGAAGAGGGGATCTATTGTTTCTGGGCACAAGGGTGGATTTGCACTGAATTTGAAGGATTATTATTACTGATGCTGCGAGCTGAGAAGCATGGACCTGATTTAGCTGTCAGGGTTGAAGTTGCATTTACAAGACTGGAGGTTACAATAAGCTGTTTCTTATTTGTAATCTGAACAAATCTCAGGTACCCAATAAACAAAGAATGGTACACGGTCTCTTCTAGGCACTGTCCCTTTCAACAGAAGACTCCACTCTTTACACATGAAAGAGGATGTAATGATTGGTCAAAACATAGTCACCTCAGTAAACCTGTATGAAGGAAGAGAGTTCTGGGATACTTCTATTTAGTACTCCCCTCCTCATAATACAAGTAAATGTACTCTGGGGGCCTGGGTCAAAATGAATGGCTGCAGTGGGCTTTGGATTCAGTCTCTTAAATTTAATGGAGGATATGATGGTGAATTGGCTAGCATGGCTAGTATGTCTCGGTGTACCAGAGTTGGCATATATGATTCCATGTCCACTCCTCACTAACTTTTGTCTGAAGGTTAGTGCCATGGGCAGATTTAGGATTTTGTAAAGGGCAGGTACAGGAGCAGCATCTGGTACCCCTAGGGAGTGGAAGGTCTCAGTTCCCTCCTTCTCCATCCCAGCAACCAGGACAGGCTGAGCATGCCACAGGAGCAACAGCCATGGACTTTTAAGTCCTCAAGTCAGGTAAGAATCCTGTCCTTGCTCTCAGAGCCTTCTCCCTTTCCCTCCATGCTCAGTTGCATGTCTTCTCCCCTCCCATACCATTTGCCCCTTCCCTGCCTGCTACTGCTGCTATTCCCGGCTGAGCCTGGCTCCCTTCCATCAGCAACAGTGGTGAAATAGGAGTGGATGGGAGGGGATGTGCAAATGAACATGGAGGGGAACGGAAGAGGGGAAAGCTTACCCTGGTTTACAGTTAAAGTCCCCACTGCTGTTCCTGCAGCATGGTCTGAGAGGGTGGTATAACTGTGCCACGATGCCCCCTCTGGATCTGCCCCGGTCTGAAGATGGGTCAAGATACACCCTTTCAAGAGTTAGTACTGACCATTGTTGAAAAGGTCCTGAACAGCAAGCTTGAACAAATTGCTTCAAGTTCTCAGTCCCTTGAAGCTTGTACAAGCATTTGCTAAGCAAGAGCAACATCAACTTTCAGCGTTTCAAATTTCATGGTATGTCACACCCATTTTGATAGGTAAAAATGACTCTGCAAAGTGTAAGGTAGTAGAGTCCAGTTAATGACCCAGAATCAGGTCCTTCTATATATTCTCGTTTGTGATGTTTGATGTACTGTACCAAATATCATGTTCTGTGTCACAGCTCTTGTTTACCCTAAGACATTTACATGACAAAAATGAGAACAGGTTAACTAAATAATCCATAGCAACAACTGCCTGTCTCAAAGGGGGAATCACTGTATGCAACATAATATTTTAGAATACTTATATTTTTGTCATTGCTGCTTGTAATACAGCATACAGCACAAGACCATTATCACTTCCTATGGGTGTATAAGGTCTTTTCCCTCTGGATCCACACTGTGGGGTCATTTCTGGCTGTTCCAATTAGCTATACACTAGGAAGAATGAAGAAAGTAGGCACTACTACCATGGCAATGCTTGGAGGCATTACATGTCAAATAGTCATGAGTGGTCACTCATTTTGGATGCCTCCAGATATATGTAAACAACAGAGTGCAGTGCAGTGTAGAGACAGTTAATTTAGCTTTAAACAAGCACTCCAAACTCTCATGCAGTTCAGGCTGGAGAACACAGCTCCTGGGTGCAGCATTTACATGTGCACCCAGGCCTGCAGCAGTTAGAGCTGGGCGGAGCAGTTCGAGGCTGGCAGGAGGCGTGGGAGGTCGACCCCGGGTTCTGGAAGGTGGTGGAGGGGCTGGGTGGGGCACAAGAGTGCTGAAACTATGGAGCTGTCTGGCTGACCCCCTAGCCTGCTGCCAGCCCAGGCTGCAGCAGTTAGAATTGGAGCAGAGCAATTATGGGCTGGCAAGGAGCTCAGGGGGTCGGCCATATGGCTCCGCAGTTTTGGCACTCTCATGTCCCAGCCAGCCGCTCTAAGGCCCTCTGCTACCACCCAGAGCCTAGGGCTGACCCCTGAAAGCCTGCTGCCAGCCTGGGACTGCAGCAGTTTGAGCAGTTAGTTCCAGGCTGGCAGGGGGCATAGGGGTCAGCCCCGCGTGGCAGCAGAGAGGCTGGCTGAGGCATGAGGTTCTGGGTCCTGCCCTACAGGCTCCCTCCTCCCAGCTGGCAGGGCTGACCATGCTGACCAGGTGCAAATTGTGCCCGGCAGTCATTGTCTACACATGCATTTAATCACACATGTTTACAAGACTGTAGGATAGTATATGGCCCTGACACTACTATCCTATAATGGAGTAAATTAATTTACTGTACCCTAATTCTGGTGCATGTGTAGATGGTAACACTTTACTGCTGAGCTAATTAGTCAACTCCGCAGTAAAGCATGTGTAGATATGCCCCCTGAGAAGTGGCAGAGTGAATCAAACCTGTGCAGAGTTCTGTGCTGCTACAACTTGGTTGGTTTTGGTACTTGGCTACTTTCTTTATGGCTAATGCAGATGTGTCTACACTATACAGTGATCTGCAGGGTAGAGACATCCTTAGTTTTTGGGCACCTTCTCAGGGGCACCTGGGTTGTTTACAGTTGGGCATTTGAAATTGAGGCATCCAACTTCAGAGGCTGTGTTAAAGAACATTTTGTGATTATGCACTACTGCAATGTGGTTAATTGCAGGACAGTTGCATCTGTTCCTTCTTGAAGGAAGCCTGTTTTATCTTCATTCCTCTCTTGTCTTTGTTTCTCGCCTGGGAGGAGTAAAGATATTCTGACATTCAAAGCTAGTATCACACTTCAGCCTGTCAGCTTTTAAAATGTTTGTTCTGTCTCCAAATCTGGAGGCTGAGGGGAGTGCCCAGTCTGAATTGTGAGCTACATTCTCATCAGTAGACTTCACACTGTCATCTTTTCCACTCCGTTTGCACAATAATAAGTAAATACAAGTATTATTTTGTTTAAAGTCAGGCGAATGAGGCAGGGAGTAAAGCAAGCTATAGAAAGCTACATGGTGAGTCAGGAGCAGAGCCAGATTAAAATGGGGACTTCCAAATATCCAGTTCTGCAAAACTATCCTAACCACCTACTTCTTTATCTATCCTGGACTACTCAAGGCTGGTAGTCCTTGGACAACTCAAGGCCCCAGGCCACCCCTCTCCCTGCTCTGTGTCTGGCCTTATGCCCCCTGCCCCCCCAACCCATGTCCAGCTTCGTGCCCCTGAACCCCCTGCCCTATGCTGCCACCACTCCGCATCTGACTGCACTCCGCCTCCCCCTGCCCTCCACTCCACGTCTGGCCCCATGCCACCCACCCCTGCTCCCGCCCCACTCTGCGTCCACCTGGCCCGTTCTGCTGGAGCCGTGCCCTGCCCATTCTTGACAGGCATTTCTGACGCAGCACTGGCTGGATCCACGCCCCTCAAGGAACCATTCCCCCCAAGAGCATTACAGACAGACACAGAGACAGACAGACTAAGCCCTTTATATATATATAGAATGAAATGAGATATATCTTGTATGAATGAAATAAGATATATCTATATCTATATCTGCCTTATTCATTTGTCTATAAAGGTGCATATCTATCCTACCTTCTGACTGACTTCAGAGTAACACAGCTCACTACCTCTCTCTGCTTAGGGCTAAAAAAGACGTTCTTCTCAACATCCTTTTTGTGGGTCTTGGCTTTGCTTTTCATACCTCTCTGCTTTCCCCTTAACCTGTTTCATACATTTGGCAAGCAAAATGTTTATGCTATCAACATTTTTAGTATCATTGACATAGAAATTATGTTCTTTCTCATCCAATTCACTGTCCCTCTCTGTGGATTGTCATGAATAGTCTATGCTGCAATCCTTCCCTCACACTCTGTGGCAACAAAAGCATCTACTCTCCTGGAAGAGTTATTCTACTTCAGCTGAGTTGAGTAAGACTTCTGCCTCCACCGGGCAGTTGACAGAAACCTCATGTAGAAACTAATGCACCTTCACCTGCTGGTGTCTTAACCAGAATTAATTTCACACTCTGGCTGAGCACAGCTGCTAAGCAGAGGTGCCAGAAGTGCATGGGTGTACATGCACACTGGTTGGCTTGACAATTGCAGCTGCTGGCTCCTGCTAGAACTCCCTGCCACAAGGTCAGGTATATTTTCTGTTTACAGGGGAGATCAGCTTTACTCATATGGAATAGCTGAGTTATTCATGACAGAGACTGAGAGCAAGAAACCTAAACTCCCTTGCCTCTGCCATTTATTAGTAATCTTGTCGAGGCACTAAAGGGCATGCTTTTTCCAGCTGTTGGTTCAGTTGGCTTCACTTCACTTTTTCCCATTGAGAAGGTATTTATATGAAAAATCTGGACCTCAGAGCTTCCATAAGTTGCAGTCACTGGAGCATCCAGCTAGGTTTTCCTATCCTCTTTGTTCACCTCTTCTTCTTTCCACTCTGTTTGCCTGCTTTATAAATCCAGGCAATATCTTTTGATAGTTTCTGTTGTCCACAAAAAAGAAGGCAGATTTTGGCAATCTCATCATTGTTATCTCAAGCAGATGAGCTAATTATTTCCTGGTACTCAATGGGAGTTCATTTGAAATCGTGAAGGCCAAGAACAAATTGAGGGTCATTTCAGCAATGTGGGGACCTGCCATTGCTTGTACAGTAGTACAAAGGCTTTTCTTGCATTCATGCATTTTGCTTAGATTTAGAATAGCACAGTCACACGTTGAGTATTTGGAAATTAGAACATAAAACTGGGTTATAAAAATAAAGCATCAATATGGATGCCGTTAGAGATAATTATTTTATCAGATATAAGAGGTGATAAAAAAAAGTTTTCATACCTAAGATTAAAGGAATGCTGTATAATGAAAGCAGATTTAGTTTTCAATAACGCTTTGAAGTTTTGTTTTTGAATTAAAACACAAATTACTTTTATCTGATTTCAATTTAGTTAGGATTTTTTGTTCCAGTAATGCACAGCACAAAAGCATAGCTTTACAGGATTAATTTATTAAAACCAGCAGTTTTCTCCTACATGATAGCCATGAGACATTTAGTAACAGAGATTTTAAGGAAACAAAGTGTTTGCAGAAATGTCATTTTAAGTTGAGGAATAATATTGTAGAAAAGAATTGGGATCCTAAAACTATACAAAATATCTATATATATTCATGATATATTACTGGCGATTAGGTGTGTTTGCCACATTTCACACCAGCATGTTTAAAATTTATGATTCTCTTGTTTCTTCAGGCTGCAGGTCCAGTGAAGGATTGTTTATCACGGAATTTGAAAATATCACTAAGCCATCTGTCTAGTGCTTCCTGACTACTACTACCAAGTTATGCTCTGAACATATAATTATTTTCATCCAGAGAGCTCAAAGCTCTTTACGAAGGTGGATGAGCACTACACTTCTCATTTTACAAGTGGGAACATGAAAAAACAAATAAGTAAAGTGACCTGTCCAAGATCACACAGAAATCCAGTAGCAGATGTAGAGCTAGTGGTATATGTTCTGACACAGCTTGCCGATCTAACAGGAGACCAAAAGGAATAACAAACAGGAATTTTAAGGACTCTTGAATACTTAGGCCCTCCTTCCCTACACTGCCAGGCTGATTCATTAATATTATTAACCTACATTGAAGGAGCAACTACAGGCCCATTGGGTTAGGAACTATACACATGCATAAGAAAAGTGATTTTTGCTCCAAAAGAACTTAAAATGTCAGTGTACAAGCCACCCTGGTTCATACAACAGGTAGACACGAGGAGCACATGGATATACATAAGACCGTGCTGGTTATCATGATAAGCAGGGGTAGAGATGCCTAACTGATTAAAAGTCCTCTCCTTAGCTGACTGGTAGAGCATCAGCCAGCACAGGAGTATAGCTTTTGGCTTCCCTTACTGAGATCCCAACTGAGTCATCTTAAAAGAAATAATTACAATAACAACAAGTACTACAGATGAAGAAAAGGGTTAGTTTGTATTACAGCAAGGCTCAGTACATCCAGTGAGTTTGATTTCTTTATGGTTGTAATTTCATGGTTAGCACACCTAAAAGCAAAAGGTGTGAGAAGAGAGGAAAAGAACTTATTATATTCAAGTATTTCATTTTTATTTGCTTTTTTAGTTCTAATGAAAGGGGGAATGCTGTTACCCAAATTTTGTTTATAATTGACTTAAAAAAAGAATGCCAGACCTCTTTTGAAAGCAGGCTGGAAGAACATACTAAAAGGATTTTCACGGGTCCATAATTTGTATTCATAACTGGTCCCCTAACAATTCTGAAGCAGATTTTTTTAGGGGTGGTGAGATAACCTTTCATAAGAGGTAGACATTTTTATTCTCAAATTAGCTAGTTAACAGTGTTGCCAGCTGTGTGACATAAACTAGTGTTCCCCTTCTGGGCAGGCAGATAACTAAGATCAGGAAAAGTAATGTCCTCTGCACAACTTCATATTTATCACCACTCTTATTCTTGATTGCCTGCAACACCTGTTCATAGTCTCTGGGAGGAGTACATGAGACAACCAAAGCTTCTTCCAGGCCCCTCTTTCTATTTATTCTTGTATAGTACGACACAGCACTCACAGTCTATAAAATCCAGCTCATCCTTTATTTTTATTGCTTAGTTTATTACTTCTCTGAAATAGAAATGGCTGCTTCTAGTTATTCTCTATATTTCTATGGGATTTGATGTACAGGATCTCTTTTCTGCTGCCCTGGTGTTATGTAGGAGGTCCCAACCCTTAGCGGCATGGCTAAAGACTACTTATTGTGATTTAAATATAAAGAGAATTCCTATCTCAGGCTCCAGTCCCTCCAACAATTGTTTAAAATGGCAGTCTGTGCAAGAGAATAATGACTCAGCCACATAGCAAAGAACACACAGGAGCATATGTGCTAGCATTGTAAAGGGAGGAGAAGAGAACTGTCTTGCCTCCAGTTATGTCCCTAGAAAGATACCGAATTTTGGCTAAGAAAAGCCATTTTTATTTATTTTTATCTATTCATTAAAGCCTGCTTCATGGATTCTTATTACTGCCTTTTGGGGTTTAAAGCTGTTCATCACACTCTAGGATCTGTTGTCCCCAGCAGAGATTATTAGCCATTCAAATTACCCTTGCCTTCTTGTGATGTTGATGATGCTGATTGTAACATAGTGGGATTGAGAAAAAGGTGGATTCTGTTTCCTTACATCTCTATCCCTCACCCCAGCTTGCCATGAAGATCCTAAAGTCTCCTAGTGACAGTTGTCAATGAAAAGTTTTGGAGCACTATAGCTTTGCAAATCTGAAACGGATGACATTTAAACAGCAGGAAACAGCAACCAGTGTAAAGACCTACAATTCTATCACAGCAGTGTTTCCCATTTAAAGTACATTTAAAGCAGACTCGTAAAAAGAAGTCTATTAAAATGAAGAGGTCATAGCACAGTCACCTTTCAATTTGTAATGTATTTATATTGATAAGGTCAGTTTATATACCTCACTTGGTCTTGTCTACTGAAATCTGGCTGATCCAAAATCATAGTTAGCTGGAGACAAAAGGATGCTAAGGGGGAAGCCATTAGGACTAATTCTTCAAAAAAAGTTGACTAAAGGTGCACTTGGAAACCTTGTATCTATATTAATTGTTCAAATAATCCTTATTTTTGTAGATACATATGAATATATGCATACAAAAACATTTGCTGGACCAAACACTCTGGTGATTAGTGCTATATAAAACAAATCCTTAGATGGATGAATCATGGCTTCTGTGAACAACTAGAGGCAGATTTTCAAAATTATCCAAGGGATTTAGGAAACCCAACACTGACTTTTAACAGGATGTCTCCTCTTAAATCTCTTACCTGTTTTTGAATATTTCTTTGTAAGGATCTTTAGTCCTTTATATACATTTTCTTCTCTCTCAGTCTACCATCCCATTGCTTCAGTGAAGGATCAGATGGGACCCTTTCCACTGGTCTCAGCCAGTGCAGAAGAATTAGATCTTAAGATCTTGTATAGTTCCAAGGAATTCTTTGATCAAATTGTACTTAGTCTGTGACTCTATATCAATTCAAAATTCATCCAAATGCCGCTCAGGCAAGCACTTTCATGATTTAAAAAATATTGAACATGGGTGTCTATTAACACCCACTGATGATGGGATAAACTCACAGAGCAGCTCTCTTATTGCCTCTAGTGAGAGCTGAGGATGTTTCAAGCATCACAGAGCTGGGTCAAGAGGCAGGAGATCTAGAAAGAAAAACTGACAGTTTAATTGTCAAACTTAAAGGGAGAACAAAAAACTAAACAAGATCTTGGAAATTTCATTTGATATGTAATTGTTTAGGGTGTCCACACATTAATTTTTGCCATAGATGAACTTAAGAGTGACAGCATCCCAAAATATATTGTTATTACATGATTGCTGGAATGGTAGAAGGTCAGCTGGTCTATAAAGGCACAGATGTGTTCAGAAACCTTATGATCTTGGAAGCACACAGTACACGGGCAATTCAGTTAGCTCTGTGCATTGTAGCACCCAGCAACTCAGGAGCACTTCAATTCTTATGTACTTTGGCACGTATTTTGTTCAGATGAGCAATATGCAATGCAGAATTCTTCAGGTTAGCACTGGGTTGTGACTCATGACAGAACCTCTTTCATGAGTGTTACAAAAGTTGCATGCCTGTGAAATGGCACCACACAAAATATTCCTGAAATAATAATATATAAACTCATCTTTATATCTTTTTTTTATAGATTGTTATCTTTGCTCATCATATAAAAAATTGGAAGTTGTCCTTGAAAGACTTGGCTATCAGCTTAGGTTAGGAGATGCCTATTTCTTTTTGGAAGTCACGGAAAATGGAGAGGAAAAGTCATACACATCTAAATGTATCTGAGGAAAATCCTAAACAAGAGAATAGAGGTAGAATGCTTCTAATTTATTTATCAATTTATATAATGAGGTCAGGTTGTAGGTACATCACTTTATAAAACGCATAAAAGCATAGATTTACTTTTTTCAGAATGGAGAAAATTATCTATCTCACATAGATTTCTAGAGTCTCAGCTACTGTAAATCAGATCAGTATGTCTCAGTGTTTTTAACAGCATTCTAGTAGTCTCTGTCAACAGACAGATTTCAGAAACCATTACTCCTCCATGTAAGTTTGTTATATGGCACCAGTCACCAAAGTTAGGTAAGATAAATACTTATGTGTGCAAATATTCAGTTACATGTACAAAAATAAAGATTATTTGCATAATGACTTTACATTTAAAAAATTGCAAGTGAATTTAGCTCAAGCCCAGGCCACTTGTGAGTTGCACAGGGAGCTACATCACTATAGTTTATAAACTATTCAAGTACCTCTGAGGCACGTTTCATCCTGGTGATTGGCCCTGAACAGCAGTTAGTATAGCCATAACAGCAATCCCTTTATAGACAAAGTGATCATTTTCAAGCCTTGTCTCAATTAGGAGTTTGTATTCATAGAATCATAGAAGTAGGGTCAGAAGGGACCTTATAGATCTTCAAGTCCGACCCCCTGCCTGGGCAGGAGAAAAACTGAGCTCAAAAGACTCTAGCCGGGTCAGCATCAAGCCTCTTCTTAAAGACCCCCAGGGTAGGAGCCAGCACCACTTCCCTTGGAAGTTGGTTCCAGATCCTAGCCACCCTGACAGCGAAGTAGTTCTTACAGATGTCTAATCTAAACCTACTTTCCAGCAACTTGTGGCTGTTATTCCTTGTTATGCCAGGGGGCGCTCGAGGAAACAAGGTCTCTCCCAAACCCTTCTGGTCCCCCCTAGTGAGTTTATAGAAGGTCACCAGGTCCCCCCTCAGCCTTCTCTTGTGAAGGCTGAACAGGTTCAGGTCCCGCAGTCTCTCATTGTAGGCTCTGCCCTGTTGTCCTCGGATTATGCAGGGGGCCCTCCTCTGGACCCTCTCAATGTTGTCCACGTCCCTCCTGAAGTGGGGCGCACAGAACTGGACACAGTACTCCAGCTGTGGCCTGACCAGTGTCGCATAGAGGGGGAGGATCACCTCCTTGGCCCTACTTGAGATGCACCCATGGACGCATGACAAGGTCCGGTTAGCCCTGCCAACCGTGACCTCGCATTGTTGCCCCATGTTCATCTTGGAGTCAGTAATAACTCCAGGATCCCTTTCTGCCTCCATGCTCTCAAGAAGGGAGTTTCCCATCTTATAAGTGTGCTGCTAGTTACTACTGCCCAAGTGCAGCACTCTGCACTTGTCAGTATTGCAATGCATCCTGTTTTTGTTAGCCCACCCCTGCAACCTTTCCAGGTTTTGCTGCAGTCTTTCCTTCCCTACTAGCGTGCTCACCTCACCCCAAATTTTGGTATCATCAGCAAATTTAAACAGGTTGCTTTTCACCCCGTCGTCCAAATCGCTGATAAAGAGATTGAACAGCATGGGCCCATGGACCAAGCCCTGGGGGACTCCGCTGCCCACTTCTCCCCAGGTCGAATGTCTATACTAGGAGTGTCAGAAATACAGCCCATGGGCTGGAACTGGAGTGTAGAACTGTTCTGTTGAGCCTGTCAGTGGTCTAGCTGGCTACCAGTAGTTGTGGGGGTATGGCGGGCTGAACAGCCATGAGCAGCAGGCTCCAGAACTGTGCCACCACCCAAATGTAACCCCAGGCTGTTTCAACAAGCGCAGAATTCTGCACATAGGTTGAAAGAATCCCATGCACCAATATAGGCTGGGGACCAGCTGGCTAAGCAGTAGTGGGGCACCGATACATTGGTCCCATATTGAATTGGCACTGATATAGAGAAAATTGACAATATCGGAGATGAGCTTTTTTTTGCCTGATGTGGCCAATAATGTGGCTAATAAGTGCCATGGCCCCACCCCCGTCCCACAGCCCTCTCCCAGTGTCACTGCTGCCCACCCTGAGTGCAGCCCAGCCCAGCCCAGCCCCCTCACTGGGAAGAACCCGGTGCAGCCCTGGCCCCAGCCTGCAGTGGCAGTCTACCATACCTTATGTGCAGATCCAAGGACACGCGTCCCCCCCATGCCCTTCCAGGGTGCATACAGCGGTGGGAACTGCCTCTCCCCGTACCCCAGATAAGCCACTCATGACTCTGTCCCACACCCTGCCTCTCCCTGGCTGAACAGAACCTGCCCTGTCCTGAACTCCCTCCCTTACCACGAGGGCCTCTATCTGCCCCTCCCTACACCACTTCCTTCCTGCCAACCTCTTCTCCCAAACCAGACTTACCAACCCAATGCTGGTCTCCATGCTGTGAGGCTGCATGTTGGAATCAGACTGGTATCATCCGATATTGCTCCTTAAAAATCTCTGTTGGTGCACCCCTACTAAGCAGCAGGTCTCTAGAAAAGGACTTGAGGGTTACCGTGGACAATGAGCTGAATATGAGCCAACAGTATGCCCTTGTTGGCAAGAACACTAACGGCATACTGGGCTGCATTAGCAGAAGCGCTGCCAGCAGATCGAGGAACACGATTCTTCCCCTTATTTGGCACTGGTGAAGCCACATCTGGAGTACTGTGCCCAGTTTTGGACCCTGCACTATGGAAAGGATGTGGTCAAGTTGGAGAGAGTCCAGCAGAGGCCATTGAAAATGGTTAGGGGGCTGGGGGCACATGACTTACAGGGGAGAGCTGAGGGAACTGAGTTTATTTAGTTTGGAGAAGAGAAGACTGAGGGGATTTAATAGTAGTCTTCAACTACCTGAAGGGGGGTTCGAAAGAGGATAGAACTGTACTGTTCTCAGTGGCGACAAATGACAGAACAAGGAGCAATGGTGTCACGTTGCAGCAAGAGAAGTTTAGGTTGGATATTAGGAAAAACTCTCATTAGGAGGGTAGTAAAACACTGGAACAGGTTACTCAGAGAGGTTGTGGACTCTCCATCCTTGTAAGTTTTTAAGATTCAGATACACAAAGCCTGGCTGGGATGATCTAATTGGGGATGGTCCTGCTTTGAGCAGGGGGTTGTACTAGATGACATCCTGAGGTCCCTTCCAACCCCAATTTTCTCTGATGCTATGATTCTATGATCTCTGTTGCAGCTGATGCTGGCACCATGGATTTGGCCTGGTAGGAGCCCCTTTGGTCCAGCCCAGAGCCCAGGGTGAGTTTGACTCCCCTGATCCATATTGACAGTGCCATGCCAAGGAAGTTTGGCACCTGGGGGAAAGCCCATGGTGGCAGCCTGACCTCACCCCACACACAGATCTGGAGGGCACCCCCGACCTCCCACATGCTTGCCCAGGAGTGCACACAGTGACAGAAGCTGCCCTCCCCCCATCCCTGCGCCCCCCAAACTAGCCGCTCACAGCTCCATCCTGTACCCTGCCCCAGCTGGGCAGCGCCTG